>NC_071298.1:1860022-2460022 GCF_027563975.2 Plodia interpunctella
TTATATGAAAAAAAAAAACTACGAATCCCGTAAAGTATTAGAATAAAAGTTGCTTATTTTGATGTACCCAAGAAGTCAAATACTATAATTAAATGTCACTTTAAGTTTTATTAATTACGAGATTTAGGTATTGATTTTTCTGCCTGATTAAATTATTAGAAATCATTTTGACTCCATAATAAATGACTGTCATGCAAGCTCCATATAAAAATTATTTGTTTTTGACATTAAAAATCTGTCTCTTTCTTGTATCTCTGTTTACATAAACAATAAAAAATATTAAATAAAAATTGATCTTCCGTTGAGTGACCTCATTTTAGCTAGCCTCTTGGGTCCAATTCACAGATTTCAATTTATTTATTGTAAGTCACCAAGTTTGAAATTTTTACACAGATAGAAGATAAGTACAAATGATCAGATTGCATTTTTGTTTGTATAAATACAATTTAATTTTCTGTGTGTTTCACTTTAGAGTCAGGAAAGGGTATATAAAGTATTTTTGCATAAAATTGCATTTTATTAAATGTATATAATGTACATACTGCCAATTCAATCCGATTTCGCGTCTAGCAAAAAAAAACATAATTCTACTGCTCCAAATTAAAATTCAAATTCAAATCATTTAGTCAGAAATTAGACCTTCACAGGCACTTTTTCTCCTCAATTTTACCACCACTGCTGAGAAGAAATGCCGAAAGAAACTCATTTGAACAGTGTTAGTCCCTATCATGCCAGATCGGCTTACCATTATTGTTTCTTACAATGTTTTTTTTTTCTAATCATATATAAAAGTACATAATGTACATAGTCTAAAGGTATATCAAAACAGGTTATGATTGTGATCCGAGTGCTGATTATAATATATATCGATGTGAAACACAATTAACTTACATGAAAATGTATGAGAAACGAGATGACCAGTTCCCTCTGGCAGCACCCGTTCACGAGTTGACGCATGGGACAGCCATCGCGGAGCTCAACCACAATAGAGGGAACCTCACGACCCGGCCCACGACGCCACCACCATTTGAGTGAGCATGACACACTCGATTCCCATGACTTCATAATTACAAATCTTATTCGTCCAAATAGAAGTATAATTATAATTCAAACACTTATATACTCCCCGAAGAAGACTGATTACTTATTTAATCCTTAAGAGAAAACTAATTTCCTAGTTTCATCGTTTACGTCTTTCGAATACTAGTCAACGATGTCTTATACTTTAACTGCGCCATTGAGACCTTTCTGAATAATTAAAGCTCATTAATTAGAGAAGAAACTTCCCGTTCTTGTTTTTCCCCTACTTCCTTCCACGCACCATTTGCTTTGCGAATGATCTCAGATCTAACAAGCAAGGAGACACGGCACAAGCGCAGGTTCAGTAATTTGTTATAATTATGCGCTTTGAGCTTGTGGTACTTAATTACATTTGTTAAAATGAGGATCAGGTGATGTATGTAAGTTTAATTTTATATAAAAAATTTATTGTTTATTTCTGGGCTGAATAAGTATAGTCAAAATCAATCAAAGTCTCAAAATTAGTAAATTTTGAGACTGCATTGCCTCTCTCGACTAACACCATTACGTATTTTACATTGAAAGTTTGTCACTGGTGCTGAATTAGGAATTGCAACAGCCGGCTAAGCCGAATATGGGTCGTTTTGTTAAAGGAATATATTTCGAAAATTGTAATGAGATGAAAAAATTGTGAAATCGAGCGGGAAATCATAATTCTTTTTATCTCAATAATATTTTCAAAAAATAGTTAAAAAGCATGTGTGATACGGATAACAAAAGCATTGATCTTTTCATTGATTGATCTATCTCGTATCTTCAACCGATCGAGCTGAAATTTTGTACACATTTTTAGTTTTGATGACATGGTTATCAGATGGTACTCCTAGGAACGGCTCTCGATGACGGACCTCCTAATTTGTTTACTGCACTCACATGATTTTTTTTGTCACGCATTCAACGTAACACAAAATTTTTTTGTAAAAAACTTATTTTCACTAATCGTGTTGACACACGTCAATATCATATCACGGTATATCCGCGTTATTAATTAAGGTTGTAAAACTAACCGATCTTAGTTATAACCATCAGTTGTTAAGCTTGCCCTCGCCCGGGGGGTCGGGTATCAGTAATTAGCCAGCTAACAGGACCGTAACAAGCGTGCTACACGATCCCACTAGATATAGAAAACTTTTACAAATCACGTGCTGACAACACGTGCGGGAAAGGATACGGCTATTGTGAGAACTTTGATATAATAATAATTGTATATTTGTCACAAAGAGGGTTGTGCTTGGCATTTCATTGTCAAGATATTTCGTCCTTATCCTTAAATATTATAAAATTAAGTCCTCTGCCGCGTCTGTCTGTCTGTCTGTTCGCGATAAACTCGAAAACTACTGCATGGATTTCCATGCAGTTTTCACCAATAGATAGTGTGATTCTAGGGAAAGGTTTTAACCCGAACGAAATCGGGACGGTCAGCTAGTTCGGTAATAATTATAGCATAAATATATGTAGATTCCAGTATTCCATTTAATAGATAATGGAGTGGTATTCTATCATTGACGAACTCTGGCCTTATCAAACAAAAATCAATCGGAAAATTAGCTTTTCCTTTCCTTCTTTGTGAATGATGTTGTTGCCTTTCAGCTATCAAGGCTTACTTTGCTGAGTTAAAATTTTGACAGCTATTTGAAAATATATCGCTGAATAATTTGAAGAGACACATTTGAAATTGTAAAGAAAATATTGGTTTCACTTCACCAAGATATCGTATTTATGAGGTACGCGATATTAGGTATGGTGGAGTTAGCATGAGTTTTTGCTAGCAAAATAATCGTGTTAACCGTTTAAATTTCGATGTTGTCGATATATTGATGTCGATTAAAGGTGATGAATAAAATGTCGGACACGAATGAAACGCTACACGCCGCGTTCAAACGCTTGTGCATCATAATAGCAATAGAAAGTAGGGAACATTACAAGCATTGTTAGCGACTGAAAAGCTGAATATTCAGTATGGAAAACGGTCACCTATCACCTACACATTGCAGTTAATTTAACATAAATAATATAATATTTAAATTTCTCTAAAACAAGCAAGGTAAATTATTAACTAACTAGAACTGTTCGTAAAGTTAAATTCTCTATCAAAGACAACTATTTCTTATGCTGTTAATAATGAATAAGTAATAGAAACCAACAAAACGCCTTATAAAAGATATATTATTCTAAAAGAAGCACTAGCAAGCTGTCAGGACAACCCTAAACTTTAGTATCCTTAAATTATTCAAGAGGAAAAGGACCGTCAAAGAGTTTTATGATCGACTCGCTGTGGTATCAACTTTATCGATTTGGAATTGAAATGAGATTGTCATCGGTTGTTTTACACTCAATGTGGGGGGAAAAGACGTGTGGAGTAATGGTTTATGCATGGGCAAAAATAAATTCTGTCCCGCCTGACGTACGAGGCGTGTAAGGGACACACAGATAGGCAACAATATAATTCCCAAGGAGAGTCGACATCGGGCAGGCGGCCGTTTGTAGAATCACAGCCGAATCTTTGAACTTTTAATGGTTTTTTTTTACGTCGACTCGGGCTTCGCGGCTTCACAACCCCGAACGCAGCCGGGAGCATGCAGGGAGCGTTCGGGGCTGTCGCGAAGGAAGATTCGGCTGTAATTTTACAACCGTTACAAACGTCAACCCTCCATGGGAATTTTGCCTATCAGCTGCCTAGGTGAAGTGTCTCTTAGTCGCTTTATATAAATTCCACGGGGGGATTTCCAATGATCCTATTTTAGGGCAGAATCTCATTTTCGGGTGAATTTCACGAGCGTTGTGAACTCCGCCGCGGGCTGTCATTAGTGTTTATTAAATTGTACCATACACAGTAATCAATTTAATTATCCTATTTTATAAATAAGTAAAGTGGCACAACGTTAATTAAAAAAATATTATTAAAATAAAATGTCGGACACGAATGAAACGCTACACGCCGCGTTCAAACGCTTGTGCATCATAATAGCAATAGAAAGTAGGGAACATTACAAGCATTGTTAGCGACTGAAAAGCTGAATATTCAGTATGGAAAATGGTCACCTATCACCTACACGTTGCAGTTAATTTAACATAAATAATATAATATTTAAATTTCACTAAAATAAGCAAGGTAAATTATTAACTACCTAGAACTGTTCGTATAGTTAGATGCGAGTATTTTGTGCGTTTGTCGCTCTATTTATTTGCCAGTCACTCCGGCGTATGAGAGACAAATGCATTGAAATCAATTGCATACAGTTCAAAAGAACTACGTTTAAATAATTATATTAATGGCTGTCACTTAGGGGAAAACGACTTTTAAACCTATCATTTATATCCAATCAATTGTAAACTGTGTATAGTTAATTCAAAAGAACAACGCTTAAATAATTATATTACTGGCTATCGGGTCGGAAAAACGACTTTTAAACTTTCAATTTATATATTCATGTTTTAATATGAATGCCTCATCCATATAGATTCATGAATGGACGAAAAAAACAATAATTAATCTATGGCCCTCATAATTTTATACGGAACATTACAGCGCATACACACAGCACAGCAAAGCACAGCTCCTATTTGGGTAAATTGGAGGAGAATCCATTGTTTGACATTTGTCGCTTAAGTTACATTAATCGGCTTACAAACAAAACTTGAACAATTAAAGTCGTAACTTTGAAAACTTTTTGTTTTTGTTGTCTAAGCTCTTTGAAGAGAACGCTCCTGGTTCGTACACACATATTTTTGATAAAAGAGGAGACAAATATACACAGAAATTGATTTTTTAAAGTTTGTTGCGTTATATAAGCAATAAGCATACTGTGGTAATATATTACACTATGATTTTGGCAATAAATAATATTTAAATTGCAGTAGAACGAACAATTAAAAGGACAATTAGTTGCAAATTTATCAGCTATTTCGTCTCCCGCAACATTTAAATTAAGATCTGATAATAATAAGGTTCTAAATAAATAAACGGATTTCATTTAGTTATGTAGTTTTGCCTACTCCAAAGTGTCACCTAGGTGTTCCACAGGTACCTAGTTTGTACTAATATTTTAATTCCCGCTATACCAGAGTTTATGTGTACAGATATAAAATGAAAGTCGATTTGGTCCTCAAACGCACTAATATCACAAAATCTGGTTTTAATCAAATTAGAATTTGTATCCCAACGCCCGTTTTGTCTAACTGTAGGTCTGTAATTCAAAGGGTTTCAAATCCTTTAGGAAAAAACCCGATGATTTAGTGCGCCGGGCGACTATTCTGCTAACGTGAGAAGTTGCCTCTAGATGGTTTCGCAGTAGTAGTCTTTATTGTGTGTAAATATCTCTAATGTGCGCGGCCATGGTTTAATTTTCTGTGACGTTTAAACTCTGAGTTTTTTTTAAACCAAACCTTTTTGAAGAGATAACTTCTTTAGCGGCGTTATTTTTGTAATGGGTAAAAAATGTTAAACTCGCGTCAGGACACGTGACCAGATCGAAAAATCGTAAGACGTCAAAAATGCACAACGTTAATATAGTCCAGTTTTCACTTCTGCCGTCACTCCCGGAGTATAACCCGTTTTTTATTTAAATATTAGAATTTTCTAACTTCAACTGGGAAAGCTGTTATATTATGTTTTATCTAGGTATCACCTCATCCATTGCAAAATCGTCCATATGACCTATCCACGGGAAGATTTCAATTGTTCTTATTCCAAAACGGGAACAACACACGTCTATATAAGAACTATACTAATCCAAAACCCCCTTGAGACACGATTTTGCAGAATAGACACCCAATAGTAATGTGATTAAAAATCCTCAAAACAAATACCTGCAAAGAAAAACCCTTTTTGAGGGCCAAAGGCGTGTTTAATTATCACTTTTACGATTTAATTATTATTACACCTTAATGTTGAAATGCTTTTAGAAACTCTTATTGTTTTGTGTTTTTTTAAGATAAGTATAAAAAGTTATTTCGGATAAATTGTTTACTAGCGTCTTCATTACATTTTATAAGCTTTATGAAAACTATAATATAATGCGTTCTAGTGAAATCAATCTATACTATTATTATAAAGAGGTAAGCGTTTGTGAGATTGTATGTTAGAGGCGGATAATCTCCGAAACTACCGAACCAATTTCAAACCTTTCTTTCACCATTTGAAAGATACATTATCCAAAATTGCTATAGGCTATATTTCATCTCTTTATGTGATGCGGTGGTGGTGTAATGGTTAAGACGCCCGCCTGTGGATCGAAAGGTCCCAGGTTTTGAATCCTATTCGTGCCACATGAGTTTGTATACCAATCTGACTGTATAGTAGTTTTGATCGACCACCACTTGCTTTCGGTGAAGGAAAACATCATGAGGAAATCTACATACTGGTTGACTATTAACTTGCGTGTGAAATGGAGAAGGCAATGGCAAACAACTCGGTTACAAATACCAAGAAAGTTGTTGTGTGTGTTTAATTTCACGTAATGACCACAACCCTCAGCCATGAGGAATACCGCTATGAAGAAGATATTTTATCCCAAAATTCCCGCGGGAGCGAAGCCCCGGGCAACATCTAGTTGTTAATATAAAGGCCTCGAGCTTTGTAATTTAAAGAATTCGCTTTTTTAATAAGTATTTGTGGGATTAAATTTGTATCTGCGAAAAAAGATTAAAGCACGTTGTAACTGATGGGAATACCAGATCGTACTCCGTTTTTTTCACTGAATTCACATTAACATGAATTCATAATTAGACAGGTTCGGATAGTACTATTCAAATTGAGGGTACCTTTTAAATAATCAACCCGCTCTCGGCAAATGGCAAAGGTTACTGGGTATGAGGTGAAATCGGGCTTTTGACTTGTTATATCTTGTTTGCTTTACAAATAACTATACTAGGTATTCGACATTCGTTATTTATTATTATTGTTGTATACAATTCAAATTTATTGTATGTACTTATCAACATAAGTACATACTTACAAAAAAAATACAACTATTTTTTTAACGCAATAACTTTCGAACCTTCGGTCTGATTTCGACGAAATTTAAAAGGTTCAGTTTCCCGGTGGGAAATTGAGGAAATCCCTTCTTAGTGCTTCCTTACATTGTCCTAGGAACCTATGTGTGGTCACAGCGCAGACGCGTAGACAGCACTCCTCGGGTTGAAGAATCAAATTCAAAATTATTTAAATGGATTGAAATAATAATGAGATGAAAAAATTCTGGAATCGAGCGGGAATTGAACTCACGCCCCTGTCTATATATCCTTGACGATATTATATCATCCCAAATTAACTAAAGATTTTTGATTTTGATGGATTAATTTTGACGAACTCGGTGGCGCAGTGGTAAAGTGCTTGCCTCTGAACCTAGCGGTCCCGGGTTCGATCGCCGGTTGGGTCATGATGGAAAATTATCTTTTTCTTATTGGCCCGGGTCTTAGATATTTATCTATATATGTATATGTTATATAGTATTGTTGAGTTAGTATCCCATAACACAAGTCTCGAACTTTGGGGCTAGCTCAATCTGTGTGTGTTATCTGCTGTCTAATCATGTGAGAATTCTAAAGCTACATTAGGTATTCATAAGAGTTACAATTCAGCAGTCGTAGTTATGATTACGTCAGAATATTGGTTTACATTTCATTAGGTGATGATTGTCGGTTTGCGGTCAAGAGCGAATTGCAATCAGCATTGAGCACTGCGCTGCAGTCCAGTTACGTAACCTGTGGCCACAGTTTAGACCATAAATATCAAATACAGTACACAATAGTGAAGTTGATAAAATTAATTTATTTTAGTTTTTACGTTTTGTCTGGGCTTCGCGACTTCACAAACCCCAATGAGAAAGAGAACACGCAATTGACATAAAGCTATCATGCAATATATTTTTGTCATAATATGGTCGTTACCAATTTACTGTACAGCCTTTTCGATGACAAAATGTATAGCTATCTAAATACTGCAGAGAAAACCATGCCTACTCTAATTGATTGATTTCGTTATCCGATTTAAACGATCGATCAAACTGACAAATGACATAATTGGATTGAAAAAAACACGATACTCTCTCGAGCAAAAGCCTGTAATGGCGGTCCAATAAATTTTTAATGTGAGATAGGTCACAATCACGGTCGACCCTTGGCATGATGTCATCAGGCAGAGCCGAGGTCACTGAACTTAGGTTACATACCCTTATATGCAATGTTCGAGTATATACGAGTACCTATATAGGTATTAACAATAATTGTCCTTGTATTCTCTTTATGTCGACTACACATTATCGCTAAACAGTTCGCGTAATTTTGGCGGATTCTTCATACAATTCTGGGTTTTCATTGCGGTAAATTAAAGCTCTCATACAGAATATGCAACGATCATTCATTCGCATCGGCATCTGTTTGAGTTCGGCTATAGAAATATATAGAAAGCATGAGGCCAGAAGCATAACATGTGGTAGAAGACACTTCTCCATTGTCACTAGTATTCATTTAGATTTCGGCTTTCTTCGTACACCTTCAGCCAAACCTTCGTCTTCAATGAAAGCAAAAAAAAATCGAAAAGCATTCGAACCGTCGTCTAGGACCAATTAATAAATATTAGGTATGTACTTACTAATAGAACGAATAACGAATTTGAATTTGAAGGAAGAATAAATGAATTTGAATTTGAACGAATGCTATTTAATAAGTTTTTATAATGTCAACTCAAATAATTAATACTATCCTTGCCTGTTTCACCGCTTGCGGACAAAGTAGTAGCTTGTATCTTGTATGCAACAAATCGAACAGAAAGTATTAAAAAATGGGTTTCAGACGGGTTGGATACGGCTAACTAGCAACTAACTTCAGGAAGATTTATTTAGTTTATCTGGTAGACTACAATATGATGTTTTATTTGAAAGGAGTGAATGAAAGGTCCTGAACCGTCTCCTACCTCCTAACCGGCGACCAGATAACAATTTTTAATACATTGTGGATCATTACTCCGCGATGAACAGGTTAATCTATTAAAAATCTTATTGTTATAAATACATAAGACAAAGAGTTTTTGTACTCTCGCTACATTAATCACTTAAAGTTAATCAAATGTTAAAGAGATAACGAATAAATGGATCACATCACATTCTTCACAGCTATAAAATTGATGGAAGCGAAGCGCTTATACCGACGTCTTCAGAAGTCTCCCACGGGACGTTCCGTCTTTAAGCCTCCGATATCGATGGTCCATTTTGAGATGGCTAATTTTTTGTCTCTTTTTTCATGTCGCCCTATGGATTTCTTTCTTTACCTTCAAATATTTCAATAGATTATTCAGTGGCGCCTCAAGAATTAGGGATACGTTTTGTGGACCTCTAATGGCGCCAATCGTTTTTCAAACAAGTCATCATCATTTTGGCCGCAGAGAGTCCACTGCTGGACATAGGCCCCATAGATTTCTAAGATGACTTGGCCTTGTTGATGACTACGCGGCCGACCATAGACAACAGGCCGCGCGCGCAACACTGAACCCCGTCACCGTATAATCGGATGAGACGTCATCGGATGAAAACTGAATAAAACATCCCATTTCAACCTGTCTGGTAAACACCTGTTGTCCATTTGCCGCCTAAAGGCATTTAACACGACCAACTACCGCAATCTAACGACATCAGCCGTAGTGCACACAAAATGAATGGACTGAATCCGGTCGTATTGAAATAGGCCTGTTCCAGTCTCCTTATCTTTTGTCCGTCTAAATCATTTAATTTTCCTTCCGTAACATTTCCTTGCTATTTTCATGAGCTTGTAACACCGGTAACTTGGGGATTCCTTTGCTTCTAACGCGGAATTTCCTAAGGGATCGACGTGCGGGGTGTAAATGTAACTTTCATTTTCCTCAGTAATCAAGAGGTTCAAATAAGATAATTTGATTAGCACTGATTAATCTTTCTTCCGCCGGGTGTCCAAATGCCCCTGGGTATTTCTCATAGCGATTCGACCGGTGCGGACGCGTTGTCATTACAATTTTTCAACAAAGACAAGAATTAGTTTGTCTATCTAACTTTGAAATTATGAATCTGTACTGTGGTAATGTCAATTTTATGAAGAATGACTAGATGTTGCCCGGGGCTACGCTCCCGTGGGAATTTTGAGATACAATATAGTCTGTAGCAATCTCTGATAATATACCTTTCTAATGGTGAAATAATTTTTGAAATTGGTTCGTTAGTTTCGGAGATTAAATACCTCAAACATATCCTCAAACAAAACTCACAAACGCTTACTTCTTTATATTAGTATAGATTTATTTTGCAAATGATTCATTCCTTAAGAAAATTGACGGATCGTAATGACACAGCAGGCAGCCGCAGCGGTCGAAACGCTCTGAGGACACATTATGCGTATAATTTTTTTGTGCGGAAATTATAAATTTCGTCGTAAATACCCTTTAAGTGCTACAGTTATAGCTTTTTTGTCTATCTATGCGTAAATACGTATATAAACGTCAGAGGAATTGATATAGATTGTTATATAGCCTATACATGCGATATTATTTTTATTTCTTACCTCTTGTCTGTTACGGGATAGACAGAGCCAAGAGTCATAAATCTCGAAGGTATAGATGGAGCTGAGACTTTGAAATAGTGATAGATTGCTAGCGAATAGGAATAATTCCCAGTAAGATCCAATCATCCCATATCAATGTGCGTGGAAAAATATTATATTTCTACTTTATATTAAACTGAATACCATAATCAATACATCTTCCTTAAAGTAATCACATTATCAATCGGTGAAAACCTTGCAAAATTCTATGTAATAATTTTTAAGTTTATTGCGTTCATAAAGACAGTCATAAAGACAGGCAGACGCAACTGGGAAACTTCTTTTTATATATATATTTAAATCTATTTAAAAAGCACCTCAAGCCTTTATTAACTGATAAATGTTATTATACTTTAAATGATTTCTTTAATGATAGACTCGGATAGAATTTAGGGCTAGTATAAGTACATTATAATTCTTTTTTTGTTTTGGATTTTGTAGTGGATAGCGTGCTCCTCTTTATTTATTTATATTTGCATACCTATATTCGGTAAAACGTGTAGGTCTAATTCATTTTGACTATTTGTACTCATGTTTTTGGCAAATAAATGTTTTCTTTCTTTCTTTCTTTATAGTTTTTATACAGGATTTAAGGAGGAAGATTTTTTTTTCTAACAAACCAGCACGGATGGCCCATTACTACTAATATAATAAGGCGAGTGAATTTTTAAGACTCAAATATACAAGGAGTGCATTGACGACCACGGTGGCGCAGTGCTTGCCTCTGAACCGAGAGGTCCCGGGTTCGAACCCCGGTCAGGTCATGATGGAAAATGATATTTTTCTGATTGGCCCGGTTCTAAGGCAGCAAAGTGCAATAAATATATATATATATATATATATATATATATATATATATATATATATATTTATTGCACTTTACCCAGTCTTGGGTTGGCACATTAGTGGTCGTAATGTGTCTATTCAGCGCGGTACCCGCTGAATGTGTACTTGCCATTGATAATGACGGGCCGGCCATTCCGCTGCCGTTTCGGCCCGCTCGCTGGTTTACAGATTTAAATTGTTGACTTTAGGGTGTTAATCCATAGCTTCGTTTTAAAGTTGTGACCGCTTTAATAATCGCTATAAAGTATATATGTAGACTTTATATAACATATTTTTAATTAATTACTATTAATATATTATGTTTAGAATTTAATTAAATTTTATAAATAAAAAATATCACCATATTTTTAAATTATTAAATTGTTTTGTTTCTAGTAAAAAAGAACCTGGTTATAAACAACAGGCAATGTGAGTACTAAATGCATTTTCTCCCAGCAACATGTCTCACGGCACTTCTCTTGCTCGTGAAATTTGTGTGTATGATATCAGCTGCCTAAATCGAGTTTTTACCCTTGAAACACATTCTTATCCTTGAATTACCGTGATTTATCAATTTAATACATAATTAACTGTCGCATGATATGCTTTATGGTAATTTTCTGCTCGTATTCGAGCATAAGCTACTCTCCTGTCATTTTTACATAAGTAGGTATTTTTACATTGCTTAATTACTACCCACGACTTTTTGACTTTATTTATTACAATAACAAACCTTACGTAGGCACCACACATATAATATAGGCACTTTGATATTTCCATTGGTTTAGTTTAGACAAAAAAAAACGTGGCATTGCAGATACGATCCTGTAATATTTCAAGTTTTAGAACTTTATGACACTACATAATTATTTATGTTATTTACACGTTAATTCATAACTGAGCTTCATAGCGTAGCTTGTTCAATATTATAGCCAACTTAGCTGTGGAGTCGCAGCATAATTAAGGACCGGTAATGGTTGCAGATAACTTGTAGTGTACGCCCTACGTTTGTAGATTAGCTGACACGCGCTTAGTGGAGTGCTTGATAGTTCTATTACTGAAAGTTTATATGTGTGTGACGTGTATGTTTTCGTAGCGTTAAACTCATCTTACTAGATACATTTTTCTTCTCGTTTTTTGAGCCTTCTCTCTCTCTCTCTCCCTAAATAACCTCAAAGCTTTGCAGATTTGGCTGTGGTTTTACGACCAGCCGTCAGTCCAACGTCAACTGACTTTTTGCATATGTCGCCTCTTAATTATCAAGATTTTATAGTTCTGTCAGCTCGTACGTCATCCATGGCAGTGTATGGAATGGCCCTATTTTCACAATGTTCAATGTTTTTTTCAAGTTCTGACTCTGAGGCAAGAGAATTATAGAAATACTAGCTGCGCCCCGGGACTTCGCTCCCGTGGGAATTTCGGGATAAAATGTAGGGTACATTTTATCCCGAAATTCCCATGTGTTATTCCAGGTTATATTCTACCCGTGTACCAAATTTCATAACAATCGATCCAGTAGATTTTGCGTGAAAGAGTAACAAACAAACATACATACATACACATATCCTCACAAACTTTCGTATTTATAATATTAATAGGATAAAAACTAATACTGGCATTTATTTTTTAAGAAAGAAAAAAATTTTATAAATGCGAGTACACAGGTGTTAAAAGAAAAAGCTAAGCCAATATGTTTTACCAACTATATGCAAAAATCAATATCTAACCTCTACTAAATAAAATAACAAATAACTAATAACAAAAAAAAATGATAATAACAATTTAAGTAACACAATAACAACATTTTTTTAAATTTTATGTAAGTCAATCATTAAAAAAATAAGTCGAAAAGATATTTAGTCGAGTTCGGGAAGTTTCAATAACAGTAGAAGCTTTGATATCGTCAAAGGCTCGATCTGTTATTTATCTATTACAATGTTGAATTTTATATAACTTGAAAGTCTTCCAACCGGACTAAACTTTTCGAACTTAAAACAAAAAAAAATGAAAAGCTCAGATTTCCTTGTAAAAGTAATATATAAAGACGAGACTTTATTACCTTATATTCTACGGTCGAAAATAAATTTAACTTTGAAAACGAATACTAAATCGAAAGGTGCTTAAAATCTCAGTGTCGTTGAGGGGAATTTCTCAAAAAGCGACGTCGTTATTATGATACAAATGACTTTTTTAATTGGGCGAGTTTCGTCACAACTTTTTACTTCTGCCAAGATTCGTCTACTGCCATATAGGACAGGAGATTCTAAAATATTAACAAGTTTCTAGACTATTTCATGTTCTGCTTATTCGAGGAATCTCCAGTTTATTGCTATAATATCCTTTGATTGACTTTCACTAGGTGCACTGGAGGAGAAGCAGCTTTGCACATTCTGTCAACTATATATTTTGCTCTCAGACCAACATGTAAAAAAAATGTCTTTTTTTTCTAAAATGTTCAATGTTCAAACATCCATTCTTAGCCTTAAAGCTGCAATATCGGACGCGAGGAACACAGAGGAGATGAAATTAGTATATATAAGATCCATTTTTCTAGTATCATTATACCTATGTACTCAAACCTAACATATTTGAACAGGCCGAGATAAAACACTTAAAGAAAAGACATCCATACATGTTATAAAGCAAAGTCCTGTGCCGCGTCTGTCTGTCTGTCTGTTAACGATAAACTCAAAGATTTACTCCTCGGATTTGCGTGCGGTTTTCACCAATATATAGAATGATTCCTGAGGAAGGTTTGGTAATTTATTACGTTTTTACCCGAGTGAAGCTGGGACGGGTAGTACTAAATAAATATATGCGCTACGAATTTAAAATGTTTGGGAGCGCCTCAGTCAAGGGTGCATTTATCATATTTAGTCTAAGGGTTCAAAACTCTTGATCGCTTGTTGGCAATAGAAAATGTTTATGAATGGAAAGACGACCTCGGTGGCGCAGTGGTAAAGTGCTTGCCTCTGAACCGAAAGGTTCGATCCCCGGTCGGGTCATGATGGAAAATGATATTTTTCTGATTGGCCCGGGTCTTGGATGTTTATCTATATATGCATTTGTTATAAAATATAGTATCGTTGAGTTCGTATGGTCCCATAACACTGTCACAAGTCTCGAACTTAATTTGGGGCTAGCTCAATCTGTGTGATTTGTCCTAATATATTTATATTTATTTAAAGAAGAACAAGCAAGGAATAATCACAAGCACAACACGAGAATGACTCCAGTATTTTGGCAGCATCTGAAATAATTTCCGTCCAGAACGATCCAGCGATAGGTACCTATATCGAATTTATCAATTTCCCTTTTGTATGCAATTTATCTTCGGCACATACATAAATATTACATTAGGAGATTTCTTCGGAATTCTCTTTAAAAAGACTAGGATTTTGTTTATTCTAAAATAATGTTTTGTTTACATTCTATTCCTTTTGACGTGTTTGTAAATAGTGGTTTTTGTAATAATTCTATTATATACTATAATTTCTATTTCTATCTTTCGAATATGTTACTTGAAAATCTGTAAAAACAATTCATTGTAAAAAGCCCGAAAATTATTTCACTGTCGAGTCTTTTCGCAGTGAGACGCGGCTAACCAATCACATTGCGGTGTGGTTGTCGTCGCGTCAGCATGCCGCGATGCGATTGGTTGACTGCATCTCACCGTGGCTCATGGCGGTCTCGATAGAGAAATGAGAATTGCAAACCCATCCTAATCTTTCAGATGTCATCGAGGGTGAATGTGGTGTAAACACACGAGTAGTGAATCGTACTTTCTGTCGAGTTACACTTAGTGGTCTGCCATTACATTTGCCACCGGTGGAAGAAAAATTCGTATGGAAACCAGCACACTGTTTGACAGCTTAAGTTCACTAGTGTTTATGTGACTTCTTGCCACTAGACGGTAGTCGTGAAAGTCAAGTCAAGCGACTAAAATGACACCAGTATACCAATAAAAGTTGAAAAGAAGAAATGTCGACATCTGCCTACCAGATTTATTAATATAATTCCTAATATATTGGTAATTATAACAACGTCTGCCAAATGTTCAAAATAGACCAAACGGCAAAGTGGATCGATCCTTCTTCCGGATGGCGTCAAATTTACACATTCGCAATATTTAATGTTTTGACAACTTGGCCGTGACCTTCAAAGATGTCCCATTGATATTCAATATCGTTCGTATGCGTTGAGTAGTATTTTCGGGCACCCTTCCAGCGTAGACGTTTGCCAAATCAAGACATTTTACATGTTTATATAAAAAGAAATAGAATTGGACGGGAAATGCTTCATTTCATTTATTTCTTTGAGATTTCCGAGGAATTCACATTATCTTTTAATCGCTTTAAGCCTTATTTCCGCCTTACACGCAAAATATCTCTTTCATAAAATATTTAATAGTCTTAAAATGTTTCTTTCTAGTAATGTTGTTTTCGCAAAATGTCGCGACAAGGACTTAGATCAGGCAACATCCATTATAAAAATCCCATTACCTGCAGTTCGTTGCCTTAAGGTAACGTGCCCAGAAGGCTGACAGCATTGTCATTTTGAATGGCAATGCTGATTCTCTTGAGCGACATATATACCAGACTTCTGGACACGTGTCAAGTATTTCAGCTACAATTTTATTCCAAGTTGTATGTATGCGACATAGAAACTTAATGCTATATTTCAAAGCTTTCATAAAGGCAGCTTTCGTGAAATAACCGATGCTTCGCGGCGACTTCACGCCTCCGCGGACCGCGAAATTGAGCTGTGAGCGAGCTTTCAATTCAGCGGAACTTTAGCTCCGAATCGAAAATGAAAAATGAAAAGTTTCTTTTGAAATAGCACCCTCAAACGTGTGTTCATTTGTTTGTTTGTTCTTTCTTCTCCTCTCCTTGCTTCAACCCAATTTATTTGGGGTCAGAATCTCCTTATAATTTTGCACCACACCACGGCGCGCCGCGAGGTTGCAGATTGTCATTTCGTCTGTATTGGCTGCTATCTTTTGTTTATTTATTGTACATGAATCATCATTTCCTTATCTAATAATCACTTTCTTCACAAGTGTGAGGATTTCCCGAAATTCTCAAAGATATTCCAGCAGTGAGTTGTCTGTCTACGCTTATGGTGCTGAAACCATAACACTGATCAAAGCAACGACAGAGACAATCAGTGAAACGCAGAGGGCTTTGAAAAGATCTATGCTATTACGAATACCTACCTATGTTTAAAAAAGATTTCTTTTTTCTTTATTGATTTAAAGGGGTTTCGTCACGCAGTGACTATGTCACCCCCGTAAGGTTTAAAAAAGATGGAAATTAAATTTTAATTGCCAAAAATCTTTGTGTTTGACTGACTTTCATCTTGATCCAACAATTTATAATATTTATAAACCGTTACAAATATAATATTTCAGTTTCATATTTCTGTCACAAGAAATTCATTATCACAGCTACAGAACTATCATAAAATAATAAACCCGTCACGGCTTGTTAAAATTATATAGGTACCTCTATTTGTTATAGTTCATAAAATATCATAGCTAAACAAAATATCTCTACAACATCGGCACTTAATACAACTGTCACTATTAAACCAGTAGATGACATAAAATAAGGATCAAAGTGAGTTATAAATAATAACCTCTTTTCGTACCATTGTAGTAGTTTTCCGCTGGTTTTAGGACCGATAAAATATATTTATGAGACAGTAAAATGGACCCGATTGAATACGATAAAAGTCGTGTCGTGTCGACGACCTCTCGAGGTGGGATGGTGATAAATAATTACATGATGAGTATATTATGAACTAGTGATCATTATATTTTGCTAATATTAAATAGTAAATGCGAAAGTTTGGACGTGTGTGAACGGTTTTGTTTGTTATAATTTTGTATTTGTAAGAAAACACAGATACACAAGACACGGAAAAAAACAACAGGGATCTCGTCCTGTTAACCGGCAGCCCGTTTGACGGCAACCCATTGGAAATGCTGTTTTTCTGCCAAAACTTCTCTGTTCTTGTTTATCACCTGCCAAAACTTCTTATCTCTCAGTAATAAGGATATTATACAAATATAAAACAAATAAATACAAAACAAATTACCCAAAGCAAAAGTGTTTTGTAGCAATGCCAAGTTGTATTTTAGATTTCAGTTGTATTGATCGAAAAATCTAGGTCATACCGAATGTTCACGTGAGCACGTCACCTGTACATAAAATACTGATATCTTATGTAAAGCTACACAACAAGCAAAAATTTGATCAATTCACCCCGTAATTAAAATTGTGAAGTATTTTTTAATTTGTTTTCTTGAATCAATGATTTCGAAATGCCTCTTGATTTAAAAATTTATGTTTTTGATTATAATGTAAAAGATGAATTTATTGTTTACTTTGAAGCTATCATTTTCAATACTTTATTATGATAAAAGTCAAAAATTCAACGTAGCCAATTGCCATATTATTGTTAGTAGAACCGATGACCTTTCCCAGGTAATCGTTGACCTATAGGCTAATTTATCTTCAACTAGCGGCCCGTCCCGGCTTCGCTCGGGATAAACCATTATACAATTAAACCTTCGTCAGGAATCACAGTATCTATTTATTTATTTATTTCTCAAAAAAACTTACAGCTATTGAACAAGTTAATAAGCACTACCATAAAAAAATTATAAAACCATCTACAAGTTGTCCCTGTTAAATTTCTCAATTACATGTTCCAAAAACAAACAAAAAACATATTTTCTTTTGTTAAAGCTCAAATTTGACCCCATCATAAAAATCACATAGGTGCTGCAAACCACTTAATTAATAATTTTCAGAATCGAAAAAAGTACCGGCCACGTTACGCTTAATCGTTGAGTCACTGGTCGCAAATACGTCAAGGGTAGGGTAGTCGTTTAATAGAAGATTAAATAAATTGCCTACTTGCTCTACAGATTAAAGAGTTACGATAGTTAGTGTGACACTATTTATACTATGTAGTGATATCTTCGATTAATGTCTTACTGCAGCAGATGTTCCGGATCTTCAATATTTTAAACGTCAATAAATCCATTTATTATTCATTGTACCAGACGATGGAAGAAAAGAAATCGTTTAATTTGTGCAAACGTACATTTATTTTAGCAAAGCAAAATACAATATTTAAATATGTTTGATTAAAATTTTAGATTAAATGAATAATAACAAAGTTGAACGAACAATTTTAATTGAGCTTCAAGGTTAAATCATAACCAATATATCCAATATCGGTTTGTGCCACGATATTTAGGTTATAAATTAACTCGGAAACAATAACTTACCAATTAAATTAACAATGGTTCAGTGGATTTAACGCTGCGTTAATTTTAACTTTCCACCGTGGAAATTATGTGTGGCGTTGACGTTTATTTAAACCGGCTTAAACAGAGTAATTACAAATTTACATTTAATATTTTAATACCAACCTTTATGTGTATGGATGTGTTAAATTTAGCATCACGTAATGTATTCTTTACTTCTTTTGCAACTAACTTCGTACAGTCAAGGGCAGATAACTCAGCACATGTCAGACTTTTCTGCTTCTGGAATGGAAGGTTGTATATATAACCTGACGACCTCCGTGGCTCAGTGCTAAAGTGCTTGCCTCTGAACCGAGAGGTCCCGGGTTCGATCCCCGGTCAGGTCATGATGGAAAATGATCTTTTTCTGATTGGCCCGGGTCTTGGATGTTTATCTATATATGTATATGTTATAAAATATAGTATCGTTGAGTTAGTATCCCATAACACAAGTCTAGAACTCACTTCTACACATTACAATTTTATTGCCTTTTCATGCAAACTCCAATCGCACCGCAAAATAATATTGAATCAATTCCACCGTTAAAAAAAAAACACGAGAAAATCCACAGGGTCCGGTTTAATTTCTAAAAATAAAACAAATACAACCCAAACTTGGGATTACCGTCGAGAGGTAATCTCTCGTTTTGCGGGCATCTGCGAAATTAAATATTTAAAATCCAGCTGATCCCGCGTTTGCGGCCGAATCACTTGCAAAATGTTGAAAACTCTCAATGTTCAAAAAAAAGATGGAGCTTTTTGCAAAGCAGTTTTTCAGCTACAATGTACCCCGATTCATTATCATCCGAATTTGGTGAATCAATCTGGCCTAATTCGATCTCATTATCGTAAGCTTTTCTTTCTCATTTATCCTCTCTTCTTATCGATAGTGTAACTATCACTGATGTCTGATTTTATCAAGTCGCCTTAAAGCATTTCACATGATTTTTACGACATGTACCGACATCTAGTATCAAGTAGTCGCGTACGTCGCGCACACTGTTAATTGAACTAAAACTGTGAACCAGTGCACAGGTATTTTACGATTTTTTTCCTATATCAAAAGAAAGTGATGGTCTATGAAAACTACTATATGTGTCAGATTGTTATACAAACTCACGTGGCACGAGTAGGATTTGTACCTGCAACCTTTCTCCTCCTAGCTAACTGTTTAGCGAAACAGTAAATTTTGTGCGGCGCAAAAATGTAACACATTATTACCTACATATTGCCGGTTACTTCTACTGCCACAGAGTCGCGCATATTTGGACTCGTCCAAACGATTTCTCAAACGTGACGTCACGTCATACCTGTTTCATCAAAATCAAAATCAAATAATTTATTCAGAAATTGGGCCTTCACAGGCACTTTTTCACGTCATATTCTAAATTAAATGATGTTTACCAAAGCTACAAACTACTAGCATTTCGGAACGACCACTGCTGAGAAGAAATGCCGAAAGAAACTCATTCAAACAGTGTGTTGGTCCCTATTATGCCAGAAGGGTTTACCATTTTTTAAATATAAATTTATGTATAATTTTTTATCAGTAGTAAGTATAACATCTAAATTATGTATATTTTTCACAATTCACTTCCCTTACTTTGTCATCTACACAAAGGGCGATTAAAATTCCTCAATGTTGCCAGGACTTTGGTTTGCCGAGCAAACATTGGCATTATGTGTGTGGCCTACTTTCAGTGGCGGGTAATTGGTAATGTAAGGAACCACACGTCATAGATAAGCAGAAACTTCCGGCGTCGGTTTATGACAGCCCACTTTGACAGTTGTGGCCCATGGAAACATGTTGGTTTGTATATGCATGTAAGAGAATTGTTCATCATTGGACAATGAAGGCATAGCAAGATGTACGTATACGATTTGTATTGTAAATTTCGCTTAAAACTTCTTAAGATGTCTTCGTTTAACTAACTCTCGCAGCATTTTCTCGATTCTCCCCGTAGGTAGTAAATCGTGGTAGGAAATAGGATCCTAGGCTTCGAAACGACGACCTCGGTGGCGCAGTGGTAAAGTGCTTGAACCCCTGAACCCGAGAGGTCCCGGGTTCGAATCCCGGTCGGGTCGTGATGGAAAATGTTCTTTTTCTGATTGGTCCGGGTCTTGGATGTTTATTTGTTATATGAATTTGTTATAAAATATGGTATCGTTGAGTTAGTATCCCGTAACACAAGTCTCGAACTTACTTTGGGACTAGCTCAATCTCTGTGATTTGTCCTAATATTTATTTCTTTATTTATGTATGCCGAGTGTCGGGGCCCAGGGTCCGATCCGGCAGAATCCGATCCGAATCCGAGGATTCCGGCATCCTTAGTTATCAGACCATCATTGTCCATCAAATTCATGGCTCCAAGGTTTGTAAAATCTCGAAAACAGCTATCATACAGATATCTGCTAGACAGCTCACAGCATCACAGACTGTCTGCTAGCTAGCTTGTTGGTGTTGTTACGGAGACTACAAATGATGCCCGTGGATAATGGTGCTAAGTGAAGAAGAAACAGTACGAAAGCGGACCCTGGGCTCCATCGCTTAACGGCTGCAGAAGACATCAGAAAAATGCTCTGATTAAAGTAACTATCTGCGCGCTACCTGTTTTCGTGTTGAAGCCTTAAGTCTAGCAGTGGATATTTTTTTTTTTACAAAAGTAGAAATATCACAGAAAAAGAGGTCACATTGTACTGTGAAGTACGACACGGATTTGCGTGGATTGCAAACAATAAAACTTGAAAACTAGAGTTTAGCGCTCGTTAACACAGATTAAATAGCCTTTTGGCAATAAAAAAGTAATAAACTTTGCGTTTCGTCTCATTAATTATACGCTCCTGTTTAACGTTTACGGACTATGTATAAAATGTGGGATAGTATCGCGTTGAATCTTAGGTTGAATGCGTCAACTGAAAATTGCATTTATTAGATGAGATAAAACTAGTTGTTATATAGCAACTAATATTAATTATAGTCTAGGCTTTTAGCTATAATAATTATTTAATTGCTAAGTTGTTGTGTTGCTAAGTTTTCATATCAGATTTTCAATTAAATTATAGAAGAAATCAAACGTAAAACTGATTGTATAAACACAGTAAATATGAAATAATATTTTAAAATTCCATCCCCTAAGGCGTCGTTCGCATGAACGCATTAAAACTGTAGAGTTTTTATCACATTTTGAATAATGTGTGTTGAATGATAGTATATATTTTCTTGCTCCTTTGGCCAAATAAATTAAGCGCTTTATATAAGAATAATAAAAGTTTTTTGATAATATAAGACAATCTTTATGTGATGTTTAGTAACTTTGGCTTTGATTAACTATTTCACTTACTAATCGGCAAAATATTAAAAAAAAAATGTTTCCATAATAAAAATAGAGAGCGTCTATTATTTATGCGTGATGAAGAATATGTAGCCAACAAGAGATTATTAACCTTATAATATTTTTAATTTTTTATGACGATATTCAGTTATTCAATTATTTGTCAGATATAAAAAATTAAAAATGATCAGATTTGTTGTTCAGTTTCTTATTATCTTGGGTTACTTGTCTTACTGTTTGCCACGTACTAAATAAATGAAAAAAATTAAATAAAAATTATGCACAAACTAATAAAGCTAGTTACATATAATAGTAATATTATGGGTCTTAAGTGAGAGAAGGAATCGGGATTTACTAATCATTATATTATGAGCACATCGTGTGGACACTGCTTTACATGGCTCTATATTGTGCTCTGAAATTGATTGCGGGCCCTAATTTAATTTAACGTTTGATGAAAGGCTAGCTAGACCGAGAATCGCTTTAAACTATATTAATTAAGTAAACCTGAAATTATTTATGAATTAACAAACACTCGAATTTCAAAACTTTAAATTAACTTTTATTGATCGATCGTCCAAGCCTTGTATAAAAAGTATTTTTATTTTAGCAGCTTTATCTATGATTATGTACTAGGCAAACGTGCATTAATGCAGGCCATGAAATATGTTTATATTGTGTTAATTTATATATTCTATTTATAATATTTCTGACAACCTCAGTGACGCACAGTGGTAATGTGCTTACCTCTGAACCGAGAGGTCCCGGGTTCGAACCCCGGTCGCGGGTCATGATGGAAAATGGTCTTTTTCTGATTGGCCCGGGTCTTGGATGTTTATCTATATATATATATATATATATATATATATATATATATATATTTGTTATAAAATATAATACCGTTGAGTTAGCATCCCATACTACAAGTCTCAATCTGTGTGATTTGTCCTAATATATTTATTTATTATTTATTTAAGAATATTTTATTTATTTAAGCTTTATTGCTCAACATGTAAAAGTACAATAGGCGAACTTAACGCTAAAAGCATTATCTAACAGTCAACTTTTACGTCAAAGAGATTATGCTATGTGGAAATAGAATATGTTATAGAAACCCTTCATTTGGATCTCAATATTGGATGAAACAATAACAAGCACCCTTGGGCATATCTCAGTTTCTACGTATTTGATCAAAAACGTTTCTTTGTTTAGAAATCGGACAAGATTGGTTGAACGTAGCCCTTTCATACGATCTAACATTACAGAATACGAATTGGAAAACTTCATTTGTTTGCAGAACAAAAGAAAATCAATTGAATTTATTGTTAAACGGTCTACAAATGTTGAAAGGTCATGTATTTTTGTTTTATTTCTATCCTTTCCTTTCATATTGTAAACAGAAGTCGCGTCACGTCTGTCTGTCTGTACGCGACAATTTTATAAACCAGTAATTTTTGTAAGGCTTTCACCTATGGTTTTCACCAATAGACAGCGTGTTTCCTGTCATTGTTGACTTAGATAATGGCCGAACGCCATTGCCGGCCTAAGTTAGCAATTGAACGCTGCACGACGCGATACGATGATCTGTGATAGATTATAGCGGAAATAGAGGTCACACTAAGAATAAACAGGCCACAGGTAAAATCAACCCTAAATTCGATATAGATACGTCGCGCTGCCTTGTAGTGTTTATCGCTAATCTAGAGCTATGACCGCGGCATATCATTTTCCATTTGCCTAGCCATCGGCTACACACAAGTCATTTCCTGTATTATGAAACTAGGGCATAACCTCAAAAAGTTGGGCTAGGCAGGTCATCAATTCTTATTAACCGGTATATATGTAAGAACTATGTTAGATGACCTTGACATTATTCGCCAGTTTGACGGCGCGTGTGTTATGGGGTTATTCACTACGAGACCACACTGACCACACTTTGACGTCAATAAGTGATGTATATCATCCTAAATTGAATAAAGAATTTTGAATTTGAATTTGGAGTTGACCATGCGTCAAATGCTTAGTTTTGAAAACATATTTCACTTTCACATGATTTTCACGAAACACGGTTATCGATCGTAAATCGACATTTCAATTTAGGTGTCACTATCCACTATAAACGCCTCGTTAAAAATGCTTATATTTACGATCTTGATGATATAATCTACTAGGTATATACGTTTACAAATAAATATGTTTGTTTGTTTGTAATATATATTTTTACATACATTTATAAAAGCTACCATCGTGTAATCGTAACATGATGTCGTTTCTATTATTTGGGTATAGATTCAAAAATGTAAAAAATATATTTTTGTTCCCTTATATCTTACCTGTAGCTTATTATCAGTGTCAAATAGCGAATATGAATACCTAATCATTTTGCTAATTCAAACATTTTAAAACTATTCTGAAACGGTTCTCCGAATTGTCCAATTGCTTCGTCTACGAACAATTCGCCGACAGATTAGACGAGACATTCTTCAGACGAAGCAATTGTCGGAGAACCGTTTCAGAATCTTTTAAAACATGGTCAACTCCGTGTGGTCTTATAAAGAATAACCTATCAAAAGGTGTGGTTTATGTAAAGTGACGTGGCGTGCGTTTGATAACTGGTAAATATACAGTTTATTTTCAATGGCCCGACGAATGTTCTTGGTTTATGTACGCGGCAATAATAAGGTCAGTCGACCACGCACACTGACGTTTGTTTCTAAAGCTCATCAAATCATTTGACTGAGGAGCTTAATTATATTTGTATGTTTATAAGTTTTTATTTACAATAATGCAATTTTGTTGCTGAAGTTGTCCATCACCTATCATATATTTTTTCTTTAGTAGTAGTAATTACGTACGACGTCTGCGAGAGGATATGGAGACTTCTAAGGCGGGAACACACACGAGGCATGCAAGAGCTTAATATAATCAAATTCATTGTTAATAATTTTATTTTAAGAATTATATACATATAATGAATAATTCAATGCAAAAGCACTTCATAGACGACACCATAGAATATAAAACGGCCGTAAATTTAAACATAAAGAGCAATATTATGGGTGATCCAAAAGCCGTCTTAATGCCACTATCCAATATAGTGATCGTTTTCAGAAAGAATCAATTTTCAACTTTAGGACAATGGAAATAAGACTGATTGAATTTTTTAGTGTCCGTGTCGTTAAATCTGGTGCAAACACGTAAAATGGCTTTATGGGTTACGAACGAAGCTGAGTGTGGGTGTATAGCGATACGCTACGCTTATACCCTTTATAATAATAGTATAGATAATATAGTGCAGGGTGTATTTATATACAATCTACGAATACATTTAAAAAGGCAAAGATTTTGCTCGATATTTTAGAAATAGGTTGGTGAAACCCCGATTTTTCTAACCTAATTTTTCTACGGGATTGCGGAAGAAGATATATACCTCCATTTACCTACCGAACCGAGCCGCAATCCCGGTAGATTGACAGACAGGCGCGCCGCAAACTACCCATAAAAGTTTTTACGAGATGTACCCGTAACCATCCATATGTAGCGTTATAGCCTGGTACGTATACCATATACGCTGTCTCCATCCACATTTCCGTTTTATTTGTTATCTGTTCTTCTGTTATTATCTATCTAAATTTAAGTTTTGTAGTGAAAACGTATTTTGCGCGCTTAGCACTTACCCCTGTAGTCAAATGGTTTAATCTTGAAGAAACGTTTCATTGTATCCACCTTAGGATCCTTGGGTAAACATGATTTATGTTAATAATACGACTCTTTGACAATCTTAAAATTATAGAAAATATTAACATTAATCAATTGACCATACGCGCGGCACGTGTGGTTATATCTTGAATAACCCTTTATTTTAATGTTCAAGTAGTGTCCTCATTCGGTTTCAATCGAATTTCTTACAAATAAAAAATAATAATTCTTAGATAAATTTCTTTAAAAAAGATTCTGAATAGAAATGCAATAAATTCTAATATAATCACATCGAAAATGTCAACGAAGCGAATCACAGAAGAACAGTATCCAATTAGCGTCTGAATGGAGGTAAATGAATCTCACTCGCCGTGAATTTCAACTAAGATCTACGAGCAAGCCTTAACTAAGTAAACAACTTGGCTGCGCATATCCGAGCTTTACTTACATAATTATGAACGAGATAACATCCCATTGCAATAGGCAACGATGCTCTCCTGTGCTGTAACAAAATCCCGACTAATATTATAAATGAGAAAGTAATTTTGTTTGTTACCACTTCACACTTTAACTACTCAACCAACCTTTTCCAAATTTCTTCTATATGAAGGACATATGCTACTTTTCATTCATAACTCAATCTGTGTGATGATGTGTGATTTGTCCCTATATATTTATTTATTTGTTTACACACTAGTGAATTTAACAGACTAAATGAATAAATAAAAATTAGGACAAATCACACAGATTGAGCTAGCTCCAAAGTAAGTTCGAGACTTGTGTTATGGGATACTAACTCAACGATACTATATTTTATAACAAATACATACATAGATAAACATCCAAGACCCGGACCAATCAGAAAAAGATCATTTTCCATCATGACCCGACCGGGGATCGAACTCGGGACCTCTCGGTTCAGGGGCACTCACTTTACCACTGCACCACCGAGGTCGTCATACCTACTAGTATGATTTCTTCACCGGAATGAATGTTATACATGAGTCAGATTTGTATACTCATGGGGCATTGCGAATTTAAAACTTTAATTCAGTAGATATGTTTACTAACTGACATGTTTTCTTGTCAAATTTAAAGTTATATAATAATTAACAATGGTACAAGCCTAGTAGCATTTCGAAACGACCACTGCTGAGAAGAAATGTCAAAATAAAGTAGGTTTTCAGAATTAACCTGATTTGTGGTTCAACCACGCGCGTTGCCTGAGTAAGTAAATCTTTTCACGGCGTACTCAATTTAGCCTCTGAGGAAAACAAGTTAGCATAACCCAAAAAACTCTCAGTCCACTTGACACTACAGATTCTCAAATTAGCCGAGTTTACCAACCACTACTGCTGTTCGCACATCACATATACTTGACATAGTATCTATCTGTACTTCAAATATTTGCCGGATATTCGTTTACCGTAATATTATATTTTTAGGCATTCGTAAAGGCGGTACTACATTCTCTCTTCATAGTCGAATTCCTCATGGCTGATGGTCGTGGTTATTACGTGGAATAAAGCACACACAACAACTTTCTTGGCATTATTAATGGAGTGGTTTGCCATTGCCTTCTCCATTTCACACACAAGTTAATAAGAATCAACTAGTTTGCAGGTTTCCTCACGATGTTTTCCTTCACCGGATGGACGGTGGACGATGAAAACTAACTATACATGAGTCAGATTGATATACAAACTCATGAGGCACGAGTAGGATTCGAACCTGGGACCTTTCGATCCACAGGCGGGCGTCTTAACCATTACACCACCACCGCTTCTACGGTACTATACTAGATTCGGTTAATTTCAAGTTGCTGCTCATTATCATTTTTTGCTTTAGTGACGGTAAAACTAAAACCTTTATTTCAATACCAGCTGCGCCCCGGGGCTAGGCTCCCTTGGGAATTTCGGGATAGAATGTATTCCAGGTTATATTCTACCCGTGTACCAAAATACATAACAATCCATCTAGTAGATTTTGCGTGAAAGAGTAACAAAAATACACACACACCCTCACAAACTTTCGCATTTATAATATAAGTAGGAAGGAAGTACATATATATTAAGAAATATTATTAATCAGTAACTGATTTGAGAGAGAGATTAGACCTCTGGCAGTTAGTTAATATGCTTAGCTAAAAAACACTTTTTGCCGTCTGTGTGTCATAAGGTTTAGCGGCTTCACGACTGGCTTGACTTAGTACGGGTCCACAGCGGATCCTAAACCAACACGACTAGAAATCAGCGCTTATGGTGTTGCCTCGACTTTATTGGCTGAGTGATCTAATTTCAGAATATGTAAATGTATTTAGTTATATAGATATATATCTATCTTTTTCTATCGCATTCTTCGATGTTGAAGGTCTTTCCAAGTGGTAATCCTGTGTGAATGAGATAACGATAGAGGCGTCCACTCCGTTGGTTTTTTACAACGTAAATAATATAATTATATATTTATGTATCTAAATGTAATATATATATTTTTTTTTCCAAAACAATTTAACCGACTCCATGACACTCAAAATAATGACACATAGGGATCTATTATGTTAGACCATGAAGATCGAGTATGTAATGCACACTCAAATGGTCAAACCGGTGGCGGCGTCGTGGATCGGGTCGGGAGGTTCCCTCTATTGTGGTTGAGCTTCGCGATGGCTGACTCACGCGTCACTTGTGAACGGGGGCTGCCGGGGGGAACTGGTTAGCTCGATCTTTTATTAAAAGTTTTTTTTGTTTGGTTAATTATACATATATTTTTCCATTTATCACAATTATAATATGTTTCAGTATACCTTTTGACCATATACTTTATTATGTACTTCAATTGTTATATTACTGATAAAAAATTATACATAAATTTATATGAAAAAATGGTAAGCCCTCCTGGCATAATAGGGAAAGAAACTCAATCAAACGGTGTTGGTGTTTGAATGAGTTTCTTTCGGCATTTCTTTTCAGCAGTGGTCGTTCCGAAAGCTAGTAGTTTGTAGCTTTGCTAAATATCATTTAATTTAGAATATGACGTGAAAAAGTGCCTGTGAAGGCCTAATTTCTGAATAAATTATTTGATTTTGATTTTTAAATTATAAAGTAATTTTGTTTAAATTAATGTGTTAAAGTAAAAAAAAATCAGTAGGGAATTTGAAATCTGTTCACATTTCGGCTAATTTTGACCCTTAAAGACATATGATATACCATTGTTATATTTACATCGTTATATTACTGAGAAAAAATCCTAACTAATTTTATTAATATGAGTCAGTCGGTCAAGTCGGTCTTCGACATTCACATTAACCGCAAGTATAGATCACGCTGTCTGTCTCATCATGTGCCTGGTCGCGTTCGGGGTTGTGACGCCACGAAGACTTGTGTTAGCGTTTGAAGATTCGGCTGTGATTTTACAACCTGCCAGACGTCAACCCTCCATAGAAATGTTATTGTAGCCCTGGCTTTGTGTCCCGCAATCGTCTCGTACAACATCCACAGGATATGGAGTGGTGCTATTCTAGGGCGGAAACACACGCCACAAAGGATTGCACTGTATTATTCACTGTCCATCCTTTCCCAAATAAAACCTTTTCGGTACAAATCCTTACCCCGTCAATGTATCCTTGTTGATTTTTCAGCAGGCAATTTATACAAAATTCATTGCTTGACGAAATTGTCGCAGTGGCTCAAGTTATTTATTGTGGCTAATGGCCACTCCGATACACGCTTGCACTAAAATCACCGTCAAAAAGTCACTCTGTCATGTCTACTGTGTCAAAAAATAGGGTAGCACTTCGGGCACTCCCGGAAGAAGTGAAAACTTGAATGTAAACGTTGTGCATTTTTGACGTCATACGATTCGTATTTTCGATCAGGTGATTTTTTTTTTTATAATCTATATAGCTGATATTTATGAAATTTAACACAGAGAAACTTTCAAGGTAACCTAGGCTAGTTTTTAAAATTATGATTTTACCCGAGCACAGCCGGGTTCGGGGCCCTAGTACTTAACTAGCCAAGAGACAATCCACGCCCGCTACACCTACTTGAGGACACGCCTCTACGTCACTCCCACTGTCAAGGCTACAACTGTGACCTTGTATTTACGTGATTAGAGTAACATATGTGGAAACTCGTAACCAAGAAGGAAGAGAGGAAATTGGGCTTTTCCATTTCCAGCCCACTGAAAATACGACTAAAAATAGGCATTTTATAGAACTCCAAGTTCAACAGGTCAGTTGTATAACTGCCTTGTACTTTAGCCGAACAATTCTTAGTTCAATCAATAGTTAAATCAACATTGCTTAGTTTAATATCGGAGTTTTTATTTACCGCAATCAAAATACCAGCCATGTATATCGAATCTGCCAAACTATAGCCAACAGTTTGCCGTTTGTGGATAGCCGGCATAAAACTCCTGTCTAATACATACTATTATTTTAATTTGTGTCACTTCCAAAAGCCAGGGATTAATATTTTCAGCAATACGGGAAATTTTTTCTTACACCAAAGTATTTTTCCGCAATAAAATGAGGTATTTTTATTGCTTTATACGATACCCGCATTTCGTACGTGGCCCTTTATTAATATTCGCCCAGATATTATTGTAATGAGTGGATCGCGTGATGCGTGACTTTTTCGCGGTATATTGGGGCGCCTTTACTCCTATAACTGTAAGTAGACTATGTATGTCTGCACATCCTAATGCTAATCATAACTAATATTAAGAAAGCGAAAGAAAGTTTGTTTATTTGTTACCTATTCACGGTTTATATACTCAACCAATATTTTTGAAATGTTGCTATATCTATATCCTATATCCTTCTCCATACTTTAAACTACATGTATAGTTTAAAGTATGGAGAAGGATATGGGGACTTTCTCGGAAAAATAACTGTTCCCGTGGGAAATTAACGCGGGCGAAGCCGCGGGCAAAAGCTGGTACGTAACAACCATGTATACTTAACTGATTTAAAAATTAAACAGCATTTATTAAACTTGCAATGTCTAATTTTAAAATTTTGTATGTATTTTAAAAGGTTTTCATCGTCATTATTTTGCCATTCAATTAAGGTGTCATCTTTTCATCAATGTAGGGAAAGTTGTAATTTTTTTTAATGAACAAGAAATATCAAAAGTCGCCCCAAGCAGTTTTAAAATAACATTTATTCTGACGAACTATAACGAGTTAATTAACGACCAACCCTGTTAGTAAGAGGAGAACTAAATTCTGAAACAAAAATACAAAATGCCTTAAGCTACGCTCTGCTGGTTGAGATGTAGTCTATTTTTAGATTTGTTTGTAACTATGAATCTTCGAAATATTTATGTATGAAAAGTTTTGTAGGTATTCTGTATACTGTGGTAAGAAAGAATAAAGTTTTAAGAATTTGTAATTGGGAGCTAATAACATGGTAATAAAAATTATAACGTTTAATAAATATGTTTTATTATATGTATGATGAGTGTAGTTAAATTATTGTTTTTTGTTTTGTTGTTTTGTTGCTTGTTGTTGATTTAGTTCATTCTTTAACTATCTAATGTTCGAATTATAAAAGTCAGTTAAAAAGCCACCATTGTATATCATTTATATTGTTTCTTTCTCTTCTCTGCATGTGCTCAGGTTGCGTTCGGGGCTGTGAAGCCGCCAAGCCCGGGGTCAGCGTAATAGAAGATTCGCGTGTTACAGAAATGAGAGAGATGGAAAATAGGTACAGCAATAAAAAATAACAAATATTTACTATAAAAACTCGGAGATTTATTCGCTAATCCGACCGTACCCTAATCAGTAAGGATTGCAAACTCTGCTTGGGTCCGCATGATATATAACATGCTCCTGAGATAGACTGGCCCAGTTTCCAGGGGACAACTATGTAATTGAACTAGAATGAATTATATATAAGATAAGAACGGAGATACAGTAAACAATCGAGAACAATTTCTGAAAGTAGTTGAGGAGTTTTACCGAGATCTTTACGCATCTAACCTATGAGTACAAATGATCAAAGAACACCACAAATTGAACACAGAGACGAAGGAATAATACCACCAATAATTACATCAGAAGTAAGGAATGCACTCTCTCAGATGAAGAAAGATAAGACTCCCGCTGAAGATGGAATAACATCAGAGTTATTATCAGCAAGAGATTCAGCTGCCTTGAAGGTCCTGGTAAAACATTTAATGAAGTTTTGTCTAGATGTGAAATACTCGAAGATTGGAAAAGCGCCTTAGTAACTATCATCCACAAAAAAGGAGACACCGCTCAACTATCCAATTACCTACCCATTAACCTTCTTTCTCATGTGTATAAACTCTTTACTAAAATAATCAGCAATCGTGTTACCCGAATTTTAGATGAATGTCAACCTGTAGAGCAAGCTGGTTTCCGAAGCGGATTTTCCACAATAGACCATATCCATACGGTAAAACAGCTGATGAAGAAGAGTTCAGAATTTAACAGACCTTTTTGTCTAGCCTTTGTCGATTATGAAAAGGCCTTTGACAGCGTCGAACACTGGGCCGTTTTCAACTCTCTTCATAGCTGTCTGTGCTGTGAATTTCGGAAGTCATAACTATTTTTTAATCTAACCAATACCTAAAACGAATGGCGTAGTGTTTTTAAGGTCAGGCAAGACATTTTGGATATTGCAATATTTCAATCAAACTATTGAGAGAAAAGTATGAAAACATCCAAGATTTTTTTTGCCGCGGGTCAAGTTGCGGGCAACAACTAGACACTAAATTGTCGACATGTCTTCACACACACACAAACAATAATTTTCGATTCCCTTCTATAACCCCACTCAAGAACGTGCAAAACGTAGGTGTTTTATCTATATAGGTATCCCTATATTAAATAAGTAGCCTCTTATAAACCCAATCAATATATAATCAATCAACCCAAAAAATATATATTTTTAATATATGTATAAGACCTAATGTTTTAATGACAAGTAAGTTTTTAATGAAAACGCTAACCCGGTATGGGAAAAACCTCTTGCTTGAAGACTTAGAGGTTTCATTCGAGCTTCCGAACATTCTTCCGCATAGCAGCTACAAAAGTTACGATAGCTATGTATGGTTGCCAAACTGATGAGAAGCGGCACTTTATGAAGAAGTAGATAATCGTTTTCCATTTCAATGTCAAATTTTTAATCCCCGACGACAAATCCCCTCATTTGTTATACGTGTCACACATGCTTTTTAACTTATTATATTTTATTTAGGTGTTTTATTTATATAAGTATATCCCTATATGAAATAAGTAGCCTCTTATATAAACCCAAACAATATATAATCAATCAATCGACCAAAAAAAATTTTAATATATGTTTATGACCTACATAATTGACGTCTTTGGAGAAAAGGCTGCGGTGAAGTTTGTTGCGCCGCTTCTTCATCACCTGCGCTTTGGAAATCAGCAGTTGACTTAGTTTTAGTAACTGTTTTGGCATTATAAGTGATATAGGTATATGTCATCCTAAACTGAATGAAGAATTTCGAATTTTAATTTGAATCTGAATCTGAATCTAAATCTAACCAAGAACAACATCGAAAGTCAATTCACAAAATTATGTTTATCTTCAATCCTCGCCAACTGTTTGACTAATACAGAATTTTCTCAACATATTTTCGTATGACATAATTTAGAATATATTTTATGTTTACCTTTCATTAACAAAAATACATTTTGATGGAAATTTGTATGTTGGTAGCCGGGTCACGATTCTACTTACGTTAAGCCATTATCGTGTCTGAATATTAGTTATTATTGCGTATCAATAAGAGACAATTGAAAAGCAATTTTGGCTTAAAGTTAGCAGAATAAACAACCTGGTTGAGTATAAAAATGGTGATAATAGAATTAAAAGAGAAAGTATTTACATATAGTACAGGTAATATAGCTCCTATTGTCGTATTCATTCTTCCGTGTTATTTTACGTGTACAGAGAATGTGTAACAGAGAAATAAATATTGTGAAGAAACCATTATAAATTTATAACATTAACAGAATATAATAATAGTAATATAAATTACCGTCCTTGAATACTACGATGATAAATGAAAAACGGAAATCACTCCGGGAGTGCCGGCAGAAGTGAAAACTTGAATATTAACGTTGTGCATTTTTGACGTCTTAAGAATTTATCACGTGTCCTGTCGTGACGCGAGTTTAACATTTTTTACCAATAACAAAAAGTGCACAACGCCGCTAAAGAAGTTTTCACTTCAAAAAACTTGTGAAGTTCATAGCAGAAAATTAACTATGGAAACGAATTCAAATATTTGCCGAAAAAGGTGCCCGTTATCTCCGGGCTGAAGAGGCTGATCAGCTAACTGGATTATTATTGATCTCTTCAAATCTATGTACACACTAGCTTTTGCCTGCGGCTTCACTCGCGTAACATCCCTTTAGAACAAAAAATCTTGCATGCAGTATACCCGTCGTTGGGCAGCTCGTGGACATAAATAATAAATACAAATATAGCTATATAATAAATATACAGTACTAAACGGCCCACACTAAGTATTAAGCTTGTTTTGCAGTCCGAAGGATACAAACACAAAAACGCGTACAATATACTCAGACAACAAGAACCACAAACAGTATATTTGTGATCATAGGTACAAACTGCCCGCGCTGTGAATCGAACCCAGGACCTCCAAAGAGCGGACGGATGTGGTGACCACTTAACCACTAAGGTCGTCAACATGTCGAACACTCCTTTTTTTAAGGGCAGCCGTCTAATAAATGTTAGAAATTATATAAACGCGAACAAAGTTCTGGGAAAAGGGAATAATCATATAATTCAAAATTTTCATTACAGGTCCTCATTAATCAGGACGGATTCCGCTGTTATTTCATTTGTGGGATATCTGCCTAATTTATTATTTAGACCCAGATCGTTATTTATAATGGAGCGCGAGAAATTGGATGGTGGAGGTAGATGGAGCTACTTTCCTTTAAATTTATTTATCTCTCAACACTGGCTATTAACAAGTGAATTTATGCAATACGTACCTAATTAAAAAGTTAAAAAATTTTAAGAAATGCGATTACGGAGACGGGAGTCTAATTTTATTAAAATCGCTAACATCATCTCTTCTACTAGAAAAGAGCTGACAGTATTCAAACATACATTTTACAAACGTAGCTAAGAACACTTAAAACAATTAAATTCTTTAAAAAAAACTATATAACGGTCCAGCCGATTGGCTACTACGGACAGAAATACATATACACAGACACGAATGAATCGGACCCTTCTTTTTGAAAATAATAATGAGATGAAAATATTCTGGAATCGAGCGGGAATTGAACCAGCGCCGGGACTGCTGCGGATAGACAGGGGCGCGGGTTCAATTCCCGCTCGATTCTTTTCATCTCATTTTCAAAATTAAGTTAGCATGTGTGACAAATCCATCCCCTCCTTCTGTCGTCGGGGAATAAAATTATAAAATTGAAATTTAAATCGGTTGTCTACTTCTTCATAAAGTGCCGCTTCTCATCAGAGATTGGCAACCATACATAGCTATCTTAACTTTTGTAGCTGTTTAAAGAATTTTCGGAAGCTCGAATGAAACCAATCTCTTAGAGACTTCAACCAAGAGGTTTTTCTCATACTTACGTTACGTTTTCACTACATACATTGATTTACTTTTCACTAAAAACGTGTTAGTCAGTTAGTCAAAGTTCTTTTGATCGCATAAAATGACATAGAATTATCCCATCTCAAGAGCAGCGTTATTTTCCTTTCATCATATTATAAGTTTGATTGCATTTGCGTTACTAATATTCTAACAACATTAAGATTTTTTTAGGTTAAGAAATACCATTGTACATGTTTCTGGCAAATAAAGATTAATTATTTTGTTTCTCCTTTTGGGATTCACAGCACATAGTCCGATCCTTTGAGAGGCTTGCGTGAATCCAACACGTGGAAGCTCTTTGGAGAGTTTTAATGTTGTGTAGATAGATAGATATCTATCTATCTATCTCCACGAGTTTATCCAAACTCGATATTGCACCATTCACAAAGGAGTTGTAAGTTACAACAAAGTGTGTAGGTCTTCGCTCCCGGATTTACCAATGGAAAGATATGCCCATGGACAGGTTTCGGCGGGAGCATGAACTATTGCGGAATTATAAGTATTGGACTATGTAATGAAATTTTGATGGAAACAAGCTCAAAGTAAACTTTTGACGTCAATAAGTGATGTGTATCATCCTTAGTTGATTAAAGATTTTTGAATATGATTTCCGAAGCATATTCAAACTTCTTGGTTGAAACCATTATCATTAAAATGTCTGGCCGTGGCTTCCTCCGCGTGAATTTGCCACGGGAACAGTAACTTTTCCGGGATGAAAGGTAGGGTACCTTCTCCATACTTCAGACTACATGTATGCAAAATGTCAAGAAAATTGTTTGAGTAGATATAGCTTGAAGAGGTAACAAACAAACAAATAAACTTACTTTCGCATTTATAATATTAGTTAGGATCAGGATTACAAGAAATTTTCCTAGCGCAAGCGTTGTTATTGGAACGTTAGCACGTGGCGTAGAGGCTCTACGAAATCGTGCTACGCAGGGTCTACGCCATAAGCTACGAAAAAATAAACTGATGTTTCCATTATTGATATTTCTGGTTCAATTTATTTCATTAATTAAATTAAATAATTAATTCTTTGTAAAATTACATACATCGTTTGATGTATGTATGTGTGTATGTTTGTTACTCTTTCACGCAAAATCTACGAGACGGATTATAATGAAATTGGGTACACAGATAGAACATAACCTGAAATAACTTATAAGGTACTTTTTTTATCTCGAAACGAAATTTAAACGGGAGCGAAACCCTGAGGCGCAGCTAGTCCACAGTAAATATTAGTAACACTAAGCTATGTTAGTAAATTATCAAGATTTTATTGTATAAAATATTAACACAGACTTAATGCAAATAAAATTAAATAATTTATTCAGAAACTAGACCTTCACAGGCTCTTTTTCACGGCAAATTTTATATTAAATATTAATTACTCACAAGCTACAAACTACTGACACTTCGGAACGACCACTGCTGAGAAGAAATGCCGAAAGAAACCCATTTGAACAGTGTTCCAGTGGTACCTATCATGCCTGAAGGGCTTATCATTATTATTACTTACAATAATGCCGTCTGAATAATATGTATTGATCGATAATAAGATAAACAATGCAATCTTGTTGTTGCAGAGCCAGTTGTGGGACGAATTCGAGCTAGAAGACGCCACATTCGCGGAGTGCAGCATCAACAACGCTAACCACAGCTTCCAAGTGAGTTATTTCTTCTTATTAGCGTTTCGATGGTAAACACTAAATTATTGCGGCCCAGAAATTTGCCACCCTAATCGCGTTGTCGGTGGCAGCCATTAGGTCCTCCTGCGTGCATTTGTTTGGACACACAGGGCATTTAGTCAAATGGGCCATTGTTTGCAACGCACCACACAAACAACTCAAATATGTGCCGTCAGAGATCCTCCATCTGGACATATTTTCTTTGCTCCGACCAACCTGTGTCCGAAGTCAATTTAAGGATTTCCAAGTTGGCCATGGTACTTTATGCCCCGGTGGAAGGCTCTCGACTGGTTATTAAGTGAGTTATTAAAAAACATCCGTTTATAATAACGTGTCGTCTTACCTAGAATAGATATAATAGGATAAGTAGAAGAAGATTCTATCGGACAGACATCGTCACCGTTGCTTCCTGAGACAGTCGCCCAGTGACCACAGACGTTTGTAACAAGATCCGAAACGTTTGGGATATAAAGTTTAAAACTTGTCTTCTATATGCGTTTGTGAGTTTGTATGTTTGAGGCGGGTAATCTCTGAAACTACCGAACCGATTTCAAAAATTCGTTCATCATTAGAAAGGTGCATTATCCAAGATTGCTATAGGCTATACTTTATCTCAAAATTCCCACGGGAGCGAAGCCCCAGGCAATATTTAGTTCAATATATATTGCGACGCGAAAGTTTTAAAATAATAAGATAAAGCCTTGGCGGCTGATAGGCTACAATTACATTCCCAAGGAGCGTTGACGACTAGCAGGCGGCCGGTGGTAAAATCACAGCCCCAAAGTGCAATGGGGAACATGCGAAAATAAGAGACAAAACGCGTTTATTTAAAGCAACTGACTTAATGGTCCACAATAATTCCTTACATATTTTAAAACTAAGCCCTCTAACGCGTCTGTCTGTTCGTGATAAACTCAAAAAATACGCACGGATATTCATACGGGTTTCGCCAATAGATAGTGTGGTTCCTGAGGAAGGTGAGGAAGGTCCTGCGAAGCCGGGTCTAGCCGGGGCTAGTATGAACTAAATACATGTTTCTTTTGATTACACAATAATTATTGCTAAAAGCATAAACTCATAGAAAAATTCCAATATACTAGTTTAAAAGCAATCTGTCAGAAGTAAAGAGTTTTGTGTGTAGTGGAATTTTGTATTGCATTTAGGCCATATGCGGTCAGGACTACAAGCGATATGAAAATTTCGCGATGACGTCGTTCCGAATGAGCGGGCGTAGTGCATTGAAGTCGTAATCCTAGTGACTCACCCCCCCCCCCCCCCCCCCCACAATGTCATAAAACACTGACTATACACACAAGGGCGGTTTGTTGTCTTCGGATAACCTAATTTCCTTTTAATGTCTTCCAAAACCACATGCCGAAGTAGTAGAACGGAGAAAGTATAGAGATAAGCTATATAATAAATTTCACACCGAATACAAAATTGTTACGAATGTGGCATTCACATGATTCGCATATTTTTGATTTAAGAATTCAGTTTTTCATGTCAATGTTTTTTTTTTAATAAATGCTAAAACCTATTGCCAGTTGACTGTAAGAGATCCCTACACGGGATAAGTCCGTCGTTGTACATGTATGTTTGTTGTATTATTATTAACTAGCTCTTACGTGCGGCTTCATCCGCGTTCATTTCGTGCATTTGCTCGTAACATATTATTGTCAATATCGCGGGTTCTAAGCAACGTATCGCAATGAAACCTATACCAGATTTTAAGTTACACCATCCGCTAATACAACACCGCATTAAATTGTAACTATTCCCACTTACAGATTTAGCTTAGTACATTTGAACAAGGTTAACTGGTTAAATAAAATCTTTTAACAAAGCATTTTGTATTTTATCTTAAATTTTTTTTTTTTTGGTAGTTTATAACCTTTTTTTTATCATCGTCATCTTACTTTATTCCATATTGTCTAAACTAAATTTCTCATCTCTTCATAATGCCTCGTTTCTAATTGAACTTATGTATTTAGTATTTACACTCGCAACACATTTTTCCTTATATAATCCATCCGTCATTACTATTGTTATAAACAAATCTGGTCGTATATTTCTTAAAGAATTGATATTTTTATATGTTCCATAAAATTTAGACATAACTTTTACTACGTCAAAACTATAAAATGCGCTCGATATACATGTCGCATTCATTCGGTTCGGAACGACCTTTATCTCCGTACTATTTTATATTATCTAGCATTAAAATAGGCATGTGGCCCCGCGAATCTTAAATGGACACCGCAGCCTATGAACGCCCGAAAACGGCAGTCAAGTATTTTTCTTTTTAACCCCCGACGCAAAAGAGGGGTGTTATAAGATTGACCGCTAAATATGTCTGTCTGTCTGTGTACGCGACACCGTAGCTAATCAACTGGTGAACCGATTTGGATGCGATTGATAGCTAATTTTAATGCGGTGTTTCTTAGATATGTTTGATAAAAATCGGTTCAGCCGTTCAAAAGTTGTAGCGAAATGAATATTGAAAGTCGAAGGTTTTATTTGTGTTACAAATAAACTTGTTCTATAGAAAAAAGCGCCGGCAACAGTTTTGTAGACTGTAGCAAGTATCGTAGAGGCTCTACGGAGACGTGCGCTAGACAGAGCCTACGAAATATCTTGTACTACTACGAGTATATGATAATATACTCGAAGTTTTACTCTCATTCGTAGATCAGATCGAGTCGGCGAGTTGTCTTTTTTCCAGGTCTTCTATTTCAACAAGTTTATTTGTTTAGTTGCCGCCGCTTTGTTCTATACAAATTAATTAAATGAATTAACTTTATTAATTATCGTAGCAAATGTTTGTATAGTGACCTTCTGGACCCCTAATAGAAGGATTTACGCAAAACCCAATAAAGAAACCGTTATTCAACAATCTATGTAGGTCATGACCTCACACACGTGAATGGTGACGTCACAAAATATACAGACTAGAGAGGTGCCAGAGATCTTGGTATAATGGTCATCCGTCTCACTCTAATCTATCTATTCTAATCTTTTGACGACCTCTGTAGTCTAATTGTTAACTCAAATAGTGATGAAAGTCAAGATTGTAAATATTATTTTTCGTATTGACATGGTGCTTTGATGTTTACGTATGTGTTAAAGAATTTATTATTGAGTTTTGACGACCTCGATGGCGCAGTGGTAAAGTGAGTGCCCCTGAACCGAGAGGTCCAGGGTTCGATCCCCGGTCGGGTCATGATGGAAAATGATCTTCTTCTGATTGGCCCGGGTCTTGGATGTTTATCTATATATGTATTTGTTATAAATATAGTATCGTTGAGTTAGTAACCCATAACACAAAAGTCTTGAACTTACTTTGGGGTTAATTTATATATATAGGTAACAACTGACACATTATTACTTTTAGGGGACGCCTGTGCGAGCACCAGACGGGTGATCAGTCCTCCCATACTGGTACCATTTCAACCCATTGACCCATAATCAGGACCCAATCGGTGTGGTCCATATATATTTATTTATTTATATTTACATACGGCTCACACTACATACATACAGTATCATATCACGTCGGGTAAATGTACCATTGAAGACAATTTACCAAGCAAGTTGACTAAGATTTGCTATCCAAACGGCTATTCAGAACTAATTGAGCCACGTCACGACTCAACAATAAATTTAGCACCAGTCAGCCCACTCAATAGTTCAGGAGTTAAGGAGTCTACACGGACAGACTGTTTGGCTAACTCATCAAAGTGCCCAGATCTGAGACAATGATATATATTTAGCTCTTGATATACGAGCATAGATATTACAAACTATATTAAAATCTAAATAACATACACACAAACCTACACTAAACAAAGTCAACATTTGGAAATTAAGCTTTCACGTGGACTTTTTTATTGTAATGTTGATTGCAATGTTAAATTATATAGTACTAGCTTTTGGCCGCGGCTTCGCTTGTGTTAATTTTCCGGGATGAGAGACCCTATATCCTTCTCCGTACTTCAAACTACATGTATGCAAAATTTCAAGAAGATTGGTTGAGTAGATAAAGCGTGAAGAGGTAACAAACAAACAAAAAAACTTACTTTCGCATTTGTAATATTAGTTACGATTAGTACTAGCGGTCCGTCCCAGCTTCGCTCGGGTAAAACCATAATAGAAAGGTAACCAATGCTACTCTTAAAGATTTCGTCTGCCTCTGTGCCGAATATCATCAAAATCGGTCCAATAGTTTTTGCCTTTAATAATTACGAACAAAATATAAAACAAAAATAGAAATATTTTCTCTTTATAATATTAGTATGGATTGGTTCATGTTTAGATAAGTTCAGGTTTCCATGACTGAACGTATGTATTATGTCCTTTAGCTGGTTTATGCTCATTATCCGATGTTCACTAACGAGGTGAAGCTTTGACGCGGCTTCCTATTATGTGCGGATATTCTATACTATATGTCTGAGTCTAACTCGACATTGCATATGAGAGTTTACATGTAGTAGAATTAATTCACCTGGGTTAATTCACCTAGATTAATTAATAATTAAGTATACCCTTTGGTAGACTTAATTCACGTCTAAAATAAATATTTTGTTTCAAGAAAAGAAATGTATTGTAGTAAAACTAACATCTAGATAAATCTGCATTATGTGTTTGGCCAGTTAGCTCTACGCAGCATTTGTGAAATACAATTTTAACGCAATCTCTTTTACGAGTGCAGAACTATTTTAATCTCTTGGCTAAAAACTAAAACGTATGAATAAATAGAAGCTTTCATTAGTGATCCTCCCTCATAACTTACACACAAACAAGTTATTACTCATTGTATGTATATATATGTATTGTATATAATGATTAGGTATAAAATTGTAATTTAATAAATATAATAGTGTTATCATAGCAAGCGTACACTTGGTTGCACCCATAGTAGCAACCGAGGAAGCAGGGTCCGCAAAAAGACTCATTTAAATTTAAAATTATTTTCTATTGTGTTAACGTATTGAAAGTGTATAATTAAATGAAATTGTTGTGATTTGTATCTAGAATTAAATTAAATAACATATTTTTGCTTAAAAGGAGGCTCCAGCAACGCGCACAACCATTGTAATTCATAGATACCCAATAAACATTTTTTTTTATCTGTTTGATATGTTACATATATGCTATCAGATACTTAATCAGCAAGCGGAGTAAGCCTTTATATAGTGTTTTAAGAATTGTCCAGAATGCGTTAACCTATTTTTAACTTAGATACCCAATTCCTACAATCCATGGAATTAAATCAAAATCAAATCATTTATTCAGATATTAGGCTATCACAGGCATTTTTCACGTTATAATCTAAATTAAATCATATTTAGCAAAGCTACAAACTACTAGTATTATATTATATAAGAAAAATGTATTGTGTTCGCGAAGTTCGCGGCGAACAACTAGTATAAAAGAAGCCCGCCATTTCGCGTCTGTCTGTATGTGTAACGCGATAAACACAAATATTTCCCGACGTTTTGCACGGTTTTAACTAATAGATTCCGATGCTCAACGGCTAAAGAAGGAACCGGGAAAACGTTCAAATCTGAAAGTGTGATTCCGAGGCAGGTTTTGAAGTGGATAGTTTATTATGGTTTTACCCGTGCGAAGCCGGGACTGACCGCTAGTACAGAATAGATGTACATTGTAAACTTTTAACCTATAATTTAATAATCACCTTATAACCTGTAACCTACAAATCAACATAGAGCAAAAATAATTTTTTTTTGTGTTACAAACACGCAATCACTTTCGAAATGTTGATCTGATTTTGATCGTTCTGAGTTCGTGGGGCATCAAAATCGGTTAAGTGGTTTTCGAGATATTGTCAATTTTGTAAAATATAATTGAGTTCGCGAGATCTACGTTCGCGGCGAACAACTAATCATATCTCAAGTAACAAAGTTAACCCATAATTACTTTTGTTGAGCTTGAAATGAATTCCCTTTACAAGATTTACAATTTAATAATACCTCAGAATTACAGTACACATAATAATTTCGATAACGAGAGAAATTGGAATTGCTAAGGACGAATTAAGTCGACACTACATAAGGCGGGAATCCAGTCGAGGGATATGAGAGATAAGCTAATTTTTACCTTTACTTGGTAAAAAATTAACAATTGGCATGTTATGTCAAATGCCTTTGAGCGATTTGAATAAAATCGGACACCAGTGTGATGATATCTGTAAATAATATTGGGTTAAATACTTAATATATTTTTATCGACGTGCTACGGGTAAAAGAAGCTTTATGTATTGGTAACAATGGTCATAGCTTATGCTTTTATTTCTGAACTGAATAGTTTTTTAGCAGCAGATAACAGACAAATTCTTAACTAATAATCGACCATAACATATGGAATGTCAAATGTCTTCTTCACAAACACAAGCCTTCTCCGCTGCGGTGGAGTGTTGCCCTAAGTCGATCGCATTCCCGCCATTGCCATAAGAATCGTTTTGGGAATAATTAATTGGGGATTTATGATCTCCTGTCGCTTTGCAATTACCGGCGACCCATTAGGCGAAATGACGCGATATTGTACAATATAAACCAATTTGAAAATTTTCAATAATGCTGATCAAGTTGAATGTATAATAACGTAATGTATTGAATGGAATAAAAAAAGAATACCATTTGAAAAATGTCACATTTTCATCAAATTCAATATCTATTTTCCCTATCTTAACTCTATGGGTATGAACGGTCGTTGTACAGTCAACAGCACATAGATCTACCCAAATTCATTGCAAACTCGCCGCTATTACCGCGCCATAAAAGTTCATGCAGGGTAAAGTGATTTGCTGTTGACTGTATGAATGTTTTTCCAAGATTTTAATAAGACTCCTAGTCGTTCGCCACGAACCATTTAGACCTTATATGATAAATATTTGAAGAGTTGTAACAAAATTGTGATTAAAAACTTTTTAACCGATTTTGTTGCCCCACGAACTTAAAAAGTCTATTTATAGATCCATGTAGGATCATACATACATACATACATACATGCATAGATACATACATACATACATACATACATACATACATACATACATACATACATACATACATACATACATACATACATACATACATACATACATACATACATACATACATACATACATACATACATACATACATACATACATACATACATACATACATACATACATACATACATACATACATACATACATACATACATACATACATACATACATACATACATACATACATACATACATACATACATACATACATACATACATACATACATACATACATACATACATACATACATACATACATACATACATACATACATACATACATACATACATACATACATACATACATACATACATACATACATACATACATACATACATACATACATACATACATACATACATACATACATACATACATACATACATACATACATACATACATACATACATACATACATACATACATACATACATACATACATACATACATACATACATACATACATACATACATACATACATACATACATACATACATACATACATACATACATACAAAAACTATATGTTTGCCCCAAGTTGATTTGTACCAAGTTGATTTGAAGTTGGTTTGTGACCAAATTCTAGAAATATGTACTATGGTACTTTGTATATTTTATACCTATTTCAGTTTTGCACAATAACAGCGATGACGATGCATTATTACGACAAGGGTGTTGGGACTCGCGACAAATGTCACAATGATTGAACGACATCTTGACTTGGCGCAACTCCCAACTTCTCGCCTCGATGATTCATTGGACTCTATTCATGACCATAATTCGCAATTCTAAGAAGACAAAATTTTATACTATGTAACTGGGCAATAGAAAAACTGTTGTACAATATTTGACTTCGAATAGTCCTGTTACACGGTAAGTTGACTACTTGAAACTCTCGTACACTCTCGTCGTAGGTACGATTCTATATAATTCAATACAATCGATTTTATCAAATAATTCTTCATCATAAATCTTTTTTTTACACGATGAGTACACGTTTTGGGAAGAGACAGAATGTGGAAGTTAGTAACGTGCTACGTGTTTGCATGTTTCGTGGTCGTCCTTCTGTTCCATAACACCCGAAAAAGTGTTAATACATATTGTAGATAAAAATATGTATTTCCGTTTTTGCTTAATTTTCTTAACATCAAAATAAATATTTTTCACTTTCGCAATACTGCAATTTAATTAATAAAGAAAAATAAAACGCTTAACTATTTTGTTTGCAATATTTTTATTATACAAACAACAAACAAAGAAACTTTTGCAAATTCACACTAAAAATTAATTAAATGTGTTGTACTAGAATATAATTATGTTGTACAGTTGTGGTTCTATGTTTACAGTATTTGCGTTTACATCAAAGTTACCTAGATATATTCGTACAAAATGAATTTTCATCCAATTCGTAGCTGATTTTGCAGTTAATGAACCGATCTCCACGGATATTCGAGGGCCGAATTGGATCTTCCTGAATACACACTTTACCTGTTAGCAATTATTATGAAAGAGATAACGTTATGTTAGTAATAGTATGTTGTTTAGCTATATAGGCTTAATAAATATATATTTTTGACATAAGTGTACGAGATTTTGTGGAAACATTTGTATACCAGTCGAACTTGTTATTTAGTTAGAATTTTGAGCTACACTAAACTTAATCCAAATATTTGTATATTTTAGAATAATGTACTTAATTGATGTGAGTGGAGTAGCGAGTGCAACTAATTAGTTATTCAAGATTGTTTATTTAATTCATCTTTTGTAAACTTTCAACATTAATAATTGTAAATTACTTTCTCAGTTATAATGTAAAGATTCATTTTGAATTAATTGCACTGTTAATACATTCTCTTTAAACACCGAATTATTTCAAACTTAAACGTAAATGATTCATGCTTCCATTTGAAATTCATTCATTTTCCAAAATTGAAGCTCAACAAATTCATAGCGTGCATCTGAATAATTCAACCAAAGCCTTTCCACTATTTGCAGTGGCTTTGTCCTTTCTGATACGTCTCGGGGCCACGACAGAACCCAATCTCATTGCATTTAACCGCACAATATTCTCGGTAGTTGTAACATAGCACGAACATAACCCTAACAGTAGCATTACTAAAGTGGTGTACCGCAGGGCGCAGTCTTGGGACCGCTTCTATTAATACCCTTCTGGTCATTAGTGTTCGTAACCCTGTATTTTTGCATTTGCATAGAAATTGTATTACTGACTCGCCCTGTGTCTTGAACGTTATTGACTGAATAATGTATGATGACAAGTGTACGGTGAACGACAAAGACGTTGATTAAATTTGCAGCCGTGTTGTATTGAAAATGTGGCCATTGTATAGATGCCCAGTTTATGTGCCAGAGTTTCCATAAATATATTATGACAATATGGTTCGCAAATGTATTTTGTACAACTGAAATTTCAAAGTTTTAAGGATTTATTGACGCTTCGTGGCGTGGTAGCCCTGAATACAAACGGAAATACGCGAGTATGAGAGAGAATGCACGACTAAACTAATGCATACGTCTATTTTTCCTTAGCATTGGCTTCTGTGCTTAAGAATATACTTCTATACGTAAGCTAAATCTGTGTTTAAATATCGATTATTCTTATTATAACTACAATGGGGACTGTGTAACGAGTACGGATAATCGAGCTCAGTGATTGTTCTCTCGACCGTGAAGTCTGCTATACTAACTAATCTTATAAATGCAAAAGTAAGTTTGTTTGGTACCTCTTCACGTTCTATCTTTATAGATAGAGCGTGAAGAGGTACCAAACAAACTTACTATTACTTGGTTTATACCAATCTTCCTGAAATTTGTCATATATGTAGTAAAGTGTACGAAGAAGGATACAATTCATCCCTGGAAAAAACTGTTTCCGTGGGAAATGCAAAACTAGTTGCATTTATCTTATTTTATTGATTTATTTATTAATTCAAATTAATTTAGATTTTTTTTTCATGTTCTCGCGCCATGTTTTTGTTTGTTAAATGTAACGATTCGTACTCGATGCCCACGACACAGGCCTAGCCTAGTGTGGGATCATTTGTTATTTTATAATGCATGTAATTCTATTCCAGAAATAAATAATTCTTAATTCTTAGTCACATAGATAGAAATAAAGGAATAAATCCCAGTTGCAAGTTTCTCAAGAGAATTTCACGACTAGACACATTATGTCAGATCGCGTTACTGTGTCTGTCTGGCGAAGTATTAAAACCAGACTTGTTATTGCAACAGTAGCTTTTGCCTTCGGTTTCATTCGCGTACTTTTTCCTTTAGCACTAATTTCAACATTTTGAAAATTGCTTTTATTTGACTTTATTTCTTTATGTACTAAACTTCTTTACAGAATAATCCTAATTCGTGGAATGTTTACTATCTTCCAAAATCACATTAAAATTAAACATGTCACTTATAAATACATGGTATCAATTAACAAGCTAATTACTAATGTTACTTTGCAAATTGTTTATTACTTTATAATTTCGTTGAAAATTAGATTTGTTTCACCGCTATATACATATACCTATGTATATCCCTGCATTGTGTTCCACTATACCTAACTTTCTTCAAATCCTTTCCACATTTTCATCGCCCGTCGAAATTAATTCTCATTAATATTTTTCAATACTTGATAATTTCTCGTACATTGTGAGAGTCTTGACATGACTTCCTAACTGATTTAATGATTTTCTATTCATGACTCCATCCACAGACGTCGCTCTCTCGTCAGCTATGACACACCGCGTTTATTTATCTGGGTCAAACCCAACGACATCAAATCATATGCGCTGGATGATTTCACACGTTTTATACGCGATTATTATTGTACGCCATTATTGCAATGTATCAATTTCTTTTATTTCTTAGAGAAAATTAATTATTTTTTTAATTATGCCACACTAGATAAAGAATTTTATTAGAAAATATTACATAGTGTAGTAAAAGTTAACTAATTCGAAAACTTGTGGCCACCGAAATCCATTTAGTCAACTGTGACCAAATTGTATTAGAGAAAATTAAAATAACTTCATGTACTATGAAATTTTTTTTAAATTGGTTGAATATATAAAGCGTGAAGTGGTTACAAAGAAACTAACTTACTTTTGCATTTATAATATTGGTCAGGAATGATTGGTAGGATTTAGGTAACAAACTCATGTTGTGCGTATGTCCAGCATATATATGTTCTATAAAGGTCATGAGCAATCCACTTTAATCTAGCAAGGGTAAGTTCATAAATATGTGATGCTTCAGAAGCGATCATTAATAAGCTGAAAATTCAAGATAAGATATCGTCCTAAAAATGAAAAAAGGAATTTATCAAGTATATAACGAATAGCCGTAGTCTTTCTGTTATTTCTTTTAGCATTTGCTAACAAAAGTTGTTTAAAAAATATGATTTAATATTGTAATTAAGAAGAATGATAAATAAATTAAAACTAAAACAATATCACGAGTTATTAATATTTAAACTTTACTTATTGTAATGAAATGAACAGTAATTACTTAATAACTGGAACGAAAATTTTATAAAAAACAAATATAATTCGTTAAAAAGAGAACTCATAAAACTTTCGCATTTAAAACATCCATTCTCAAAGTTTCGCATTTATAATGTTCATGATACGCATTTATCCAGGGAGTGAAGAAATACCTATTCCAAGCCCTTTTTAGGGTTCTCTAGCCAAATAGCAAAAACTGAACCGTCCGAACCGTTATAGTCGTCATGTCCGTATGTTTATTGTTTAATATTTTTTACGTCTTTAAATCTTTCGTCAGGAAAAAAGGCCGCCCCAAAAAGGAATGGTCGAACGATCTGAATGCGACAGACAGAAATTGGAGGAACACATCTATACCAGCCCACTTCCACCCGGATGACGTTCATTGAAATTGAGCTTTAAAGCTTCGTCTATAGACTTACTATACATTGACAACAAATAAGCGAATTGCTCGCTGTCAACTTTCGTCTTGTCAATTTAAAGTATGTCACTTTCAGTGAACGTGATCTTGTGAGTGGGCTATAGATATTAAGCCCTATAGCAATATTGGGTAATAAAAAGGTGAATACTTAACCAAACTAGTATTATTTTCAGGTGATAACCGCAAGTCGCTGCCTAGTGCTGTGTGCCGACAACCGAGGCGAGATGGAGTCGTGGGCCGGGGCCCTACGCGGGGCCCTGCACCGGGGCGCTGACGTGGCTGACCTCGTCGCTCGCCTCTCCTCCGGTGACCATCACTGGTTGGTACAAATGTCGTATTTCCAGTCAAAGAAGATGGAAAAGGATCTCTGTGAGACGTTGATTAGAAATGATTCGTACAGACGTCGCTCTTGATCCCAGCTTGAATGACAACGTCAATCAATCAATATTCTTTATTTGCGTAACATGAATTTTAAATCTGGTAATATTTATAAAATTCCAGAATTTATCATATACAATCTTTCAAAATGCCATTGCCATTTCATGTCCAATTATATATTCTAATTTTACGTACCTACTAGCTCGAAGTATTACTCTTAATTAACTCGAAATTTTCACGGAAGTGAAGCCGCGAAAATTTCGAGATAAAAAGTACCATAAGTGATATTCTAGATTATAATCTGTCCGTCCTAATCCAGCATAATCATCTCGCATGTCTTGACAGACTCTTAACATTTTTAGGTACGCGGCGACGCACGCGCGGCCTACATTCTGCAACGTGTGCCGCGAGCCGCTCGGCGCGCTGGGCACGGCGCACGCGCTCGCGTGCGAGCTCTGCAAGTTCAAGGCGCACAAGCGATGCGCATCGCGCGCGCCGCCTTCCTGCAAGTGGACCACGCTCGCCTCGCTCGGGCCGCATTTAGTTGAAGACGCTGATGGGGTAAGTTTCCTGGTGTTGTTACCGGTATTTAACGACCTCGGTGGCGCAGTGGTAAAGTTTAAAGCTTGCCTTTGAACCGAGAGGTCCCGGGCTCGATCTCCGGTCGGGTCATGATGGAAAATGATCTTTTTCTGATTGGTTTATCTATTGTATTTTTTATAGAATATAGTATCATTGAGTTAGTATCCCATAATACAAGTCTCGAACTTACTTTGGGGCTAGCTTAATCAGTGTGATTTGCCCTAATATATTTATTTATTTTATTTATATGGAATAAACACGCATTTATTTCGAAATGTCGGATCCGTTTATTTCCGTATGACGGCACTTCGTTTCAGCTTGGCCAAAAGTGCTTTCGTATGTCTGTGTGTTCTCCTCTAGAGGTCGCATTTCTCAACAGATTGAAATTTTGGGAGCAGGTTTGAAAAACATATGAAAGTCGATTGACGAGCCATTTTTTGGATTTTTTTTGAAAAAGGCGGAGTTGGCACAAATAGCCTAAGCGCCTTTGAAATTGATGGCACTTACAACTATTTTGGGGTTTGTAGTGATAACGAAATAACAATGGAATTTTCTATTATGACATACACATAGACATAATAGACGGATATTTTCACCAGCGATGTCAAAAGTTGAACGGTCCAGTTCGTTTACTAAGAGATAATCACTGGTGTTGGTCTAGAGTTCGAATCCCGCTGGATGGGGCCCTTTTTTTAGTTCACTATAGGTATTTGGTTTTGTTTTTACGACCGCCATTTCGAAGTTTAGTTTGCAAATTTTTTACTTATTTATTATTAATAAAAAAATATATACTTATATTTGTTTTTTTTTGTAACTATAGAAAACTTTCGTTTAGGTGCTTAAAGCCTACTTTGCCGAAATAATTACCACTTAACCAAAAAAAAACTACTTTTTGACAATCTTTTATTGTGAGACCAAAGTTCAAGGCAAAATAAACGATAAGGGATTGCGTAGTTTTATTAAAGAATTCAATAAAAAAACATCGGTGTAAAAAATTCCTTCGATCTACAAAGATCGCGAGGTCTACAGCTCACAGAGCCACTTGTTTTATTCGAAATAATGGATAAAAATAAGTCTAAATACAATTCCGGAGAAGCGGCTCTTCCAACTAGTAATGCTCTAAAAGGAAGGTTTATATTTGTATAATGTTATACCCATGCGAAGCCGGGACCGGCGGCTAGTTATTATTTAAATAAATTGAAAAAGTATAGCATTAGTTTCGGCGCATTTTTCGATGGTTTGGATTCATGGATCCGAAGTAAACAATAGGAACGTATAATAAGTTTTGCCATGTCCGTCTGTCCATCTGTCGGTCTGTCCGCTGTTTAGGTCAAGACTTTTATTGGTGCTAGTAAAGTTATAATTCTATATGGGTATTTTCAACGGTAAAGTAGTAAACTTAAATCTTGAAAAATATACTTAATCAAACCGTTACATACCTTTTACATACCTTGTTACATACCTTAATAAAACCGTTCAATATTAATAGTGGTCAAACAGAAATCAAAGTAGATCGATACTATCCGTACGAGATTCATAAGTGTAGGCATATGTTCCAGTATAAATTGGTCTCTTTATTAAAGCTGCTCTCTATAAATGGGAGGTAAACGTATATTGGACTATTAACGGTCGTCTTCAGCCCACTGTACAACCATTAGGGCAGTTCAAACATTCCATTACTGAGAGGAAGGTAAACACGTTATTTAAGTAGTTTCACGAAAAAAGGGTGCTTGGCCCCTTTGTACTAGATGTCTCATCATTAGGTTTGATTTTCAGGCCGCATGGGTACGCTAATGGACTATAATTTGACCGCTAAGTGTGTCTGTCTGTCTGTCTGTGTACGTGGCACCTAGCTCATCAACGGGTGAACCGATTTGGATGCGGTTTTTTTAATTTATATCTAATTTTTATGCGGTGGTTCTTAGATATGTTTGATCAAAATGGGTTCAGACGTTCAAAAGTTGTAGCGTAATGAACATTGAAAGTCGGGGGTATACAAATAAACTTATCTTTATATTTCTCAATCCTTTGTAATTTTAAACCTAACCTAAACAAAAATATCATAATAAAATATGGATATTTGTGACATATTGAAATAATTTTCTGTTATGTTTAGTTGTGTTGTACAATTTTAAGCACTATATTACTGCACTCATGTTTCGCACCAGCGCCTACTTAGTAGTAAAGGCTCCAACTGAAAATCAGTATATTGCTCCTAGAGTAATAATATCACTGAGTTGTGGCCTGTTTAGATTACTGCAGTACACACACCCGTAATCACTTTTTGTACTTGCCCACGTTTTGTTTTTTTTTTATCTTAATTTTCTTTTTTGGTTATTATATGTGTGTCTGTAGTTTTTTGAATTTCTATTCTATTCTTGTGTGTTTTTACTTAGTCAAATAGTTAATCTTTAGTGTCTTACTTTCATGAGAATTTGTACACCTGGTACATTACTTGCTAACACTATACGAGGTATACCAAAATGGTCTGACAACTAGAGATGCCGACGACCATGCGAAGTGGCGACGAAAGAATAGGAAAGAGGACGGTCTCCGACGCTCAACGACCGAGGAAGAACCGGGAAACGCTCAGATGACAGAGAGAGACTATACTAATAAGATTAAAAGCTTTAAAAAACGCATGCCATTCTGATTCAGCTGATTGTAAAGGAGAATGTAACCTAACCTAACCTAACCTAACCAAATCCTTATGATTTATGAATGACCGGTGACTTTGCATAGACGAGATGGAAAATAAGTTGTTACAAATGGACCTAAAGATGATAACTTGGAACTCCAATGGGAAGAAAAGTATTTAACTATTGTTATATATTATATATTTTCTTGACATATTTATTACATATATTTTGACATTTACTTGTAAAACATATACGTGATTTGTGATCCTCAAGTGTCTGAAAGTAACATAGGTATCTATTATGTTAGATTATGGAGATCGAGTATGTCATGCACACTCAAATGGTCAAACCAGTTGCGGCGTCGTGGATCGGGTCGTGAGGTTCCTTCTATTGTGAGGTTGAGCTTCGCGATGGCTGACTCACGCGTCAACTCGTGAACGGGTGCTGCCGGGGGAACTGGTCAGCTCGATCTTTTATTAAAAGTTTTAGGGACCAACTGTTTGAATGAGTTTCTTTCGGCATTTCTTCTCAGCAGTGGTCGTTCCGAAATGCTAGTAGTTTGTGGCTTTGGTAAACATCATTTAATTTAGAATATGACGTGAAAAAGTGCCTGTGAAGGCCTAATTTCTAAATAAATGATTTGATTTTGATTTTGTCCGTTTGAGATATAATTAATTGCAAGAAATATATAAAAACAAGCTGCGCCCTGGGTTTTCGCTCCGTAGGAATTTCGGGATAAAAAGTACCCTGTGTTATTCCATATGCTTAGTACAGTACGCGTGAAGAGGTAACAAACAAACAAACTTACTTTCGCATTTATAATATTATTTGGGATTGTACATATTTTAGCCATTGAAATTATATGAAAATTTGAAAAACATTATATGAAAATTTAATGGCCGTAAAATATTTCTAGTAATTTTCACAAAGTGCAAATTTTTCAGAGTAAAAAAGGTACTCGTATAAAGGATCGGTGCCAACCGTTGCTTCAAGCTTTTACATATACCTTTTAAAGTACTTTATTTTGTGCTTTGAAAGGAGTCGAGAGCCTGGGAACTTTTTAAATTTTCAGGTATAAATTTTTAACTTGGACAAAGTAATTTCTCTCGTCGAGATGTTGTCCGTATCACGCTCGTAAACAGTAAATGTTTTTCAAATTTCTAACCCTACGTTTCTTTTCAGATGGGTATATATTTGTTGGTAAAATACCTGTTTTTACCTCGAGCACGAATACTTTCTCAAAATCTGCCTCATAAGGATTCTTACCAATTTAACCTTATAGAATGTCATAATAAAATAACGCTATGGCAAAAGATCCTCCGGCCACATAGTAGGCAACGCGCGTGTGACTACCCTAGTGTTGCAGGCGTTGTTAGGCTGTGGTAACCACTTACCATCATTACCGCATACTTGTTTGCCTTACAGCACCATATAAGTATACAATTGACGTTGAAATCCCTTGTAATATAGAGAAAAAATATATTCTTGGCAAATATTTCTCACTGACTCGCACTGGCCGAAAACAATGAAAACCAAAAACAGAGATATTTTGAAAAGCTGGCCGAAAAATATGTAATTAAAATAAAATATCTATTCTGGACGAAGGAAAATATGCAAACACCAACACTACTTATTCCAGTCGTGTTCTCGCGTAAAATGTTGTTGCCAACGACGCGACCCATGCAGGCGGAATTCCTGGAATCCGTGCCGGCATGTTGTGCGGTAGAATATAATTATTGTACTCCGGAATACCTGCGAAGTCATTCCGCTTTGAGAATCTCATTTAGTGCTATATAATGTACTTAGGCGTGTTCTACATTTCATATAGTGGACGTCGTTCGAGGCGATTAGGCTTTACCGTAATTACAGCATCGGGTCATCACAGAAGCAGTACCTATTATTTTGCGGAATGCTGCCTATTATCTCTATTCTAACTATATATATGCAAAATTTCAATAAGATCGATTAAGAAGATAAAGCGTGAGGAGGTAACAAAAGAAACAGACAAACTCATTATCACATTTATAAGTTCGGAGAAAGAACTGCTTGAAAAATCTATTAATAATTTTAACAACTACCCACGCTATCGTTTCGTATTTATTCTAGAAACTTCTAACAGATTCATCCTTGTTTCAGAACATAATAATGCCTCACCAGTGGCTGGAGGGGAACTTACCAGTGGCAGCCAAATGTGACGTTTGCGACAAGACTTGCGGCTCCGTGCTCAGGTAATGTTTTTATTGAAGCTTACTTTCAGTTAGTTGCTACAATGATATAAGGCTTCATCATAAAAATTAGACTTTAAAACAGTCAGAAATCAAATCGATCTTTAAATGTAACAAGAAGACATATGACCTCTGTTCATCATGCCACTACTACAGTGGAACTCCCGGATTTGAACCCCGGTCTTCCTGGATGAATAAGGAGTATGGCCATGGCCCACCACGAGGACCCACAGCGGATTGTCGGGATTTAACCACTGCAAATACACCGGGACCAACGGATTAATGTGCCTTCCATTCCTTCCACAAAGGAGCTCAAGGTGCACATACACTAACCACTGCGCCATTAGATTGATAAACAATTAAACACAAGACATAAACCTATAACAATGGTAACTAAAATAACTTGACTACTTTCGCAATAATGAAATTTTCCAACTCAAATTCGCCCATAAAAGCTCTTCGGTTAATATGATCCGACATTTGAAGCCGTGTCGCGAACTTCAAAGCTCCGAACCAAAGCCCCAAACCAAAGCTCTATTGTGTGTCACTCTTGTGTCTTCTGCCAAATCGTGTTACAGATTATACAAGCTTGATTGCTGAACAATAGGCTTTTAGAGTCAATCGTATCAGTTATAATGTATATAGACTAATTCATTAATAAAAAGGATTAATAAATCCCGACAAGGAAATTGACCGAGCGAAATACATTTTTTGTATGTATGTGTGTAAACTTTCGAACCGTTGGTCCGATTTTGATGAAATTTAAAAGGTATGTAGGATCTGTCAATAGGGCATCAAAATCGGCTAGCTAAGGCGTTTTCGAAATATTCACAATTTTCTAAAATGTCATCAAAATTTATTGTATTCGCGTGGTCTACGTTCGCGGCGAACAACTTGTTGTTGTAAATGCGAAAGTAAGTTTGTTTGTTACCTCTTCACGCTCGATCTATTTAACCAATCTTCTTGAAATTTTTGTAGTATGTAGAAAGATATTGCTTACCTATCATCCCGGAAAAATAATTGTTCGCGTGGAAATTTTACGGAAAAGGCTAGTTCACCATAAAATGAATTTCACATTTCTCATTGAACGTATCTATCTGTGATCTTCATGAACGTATCTATCTGTGATCTTCATGAACGTATCTATCTGTGATCTTCATGAACGTATCTATCTGTGATCCTTCGACAAAGAATGAGATTCACACGTCGTCACATCGATTTTCTTTGAATCGTACTACATATCGGAAACACAACGCTATCTCTACGGATATTGCAATATGATTGCAATATGGATGACACCGGAACCAAAACGTAACAAGATATCGGTTGCACCGGCTATGTTCCCCATTTGTCATCACTTTCAAAAGGAAATTGAACCGACTGTTGTTTGTGATGTACATGTACCTAATCATGCTTTATAGTTACAGACTATCTCAATTAATGCGCATGTTTCTAGTTGCATTGACGGCTGTGTGGCCCACGAACGACTACGATACTAATCCTAAGTAATATACATAACAACTTTTATTAGAGCGTCATTTCTATCGTTCGTCATTCGTATCGTTTAGCTGTACCAACATAGGCCAACATCAGGTGTTCCAGATCTTCGACTTTTATATCTCAACAGAAAATGCTCATCAGACTGAACAATTTTTGTTAAGTCGTCATTTCTATATTTCCTATAGTTTAGCTGTACCATCATTGTTCTCCATCAGGTGCTCCAGTTTTAAAAATAATTTATAGCCTATATGTTGCCCAGGCTTATTAGCTATATAACAAAAAAGGGATACAGGGACACAGGGACACAGACAGAATTTTTTTTCGAATTCTTACTCTGTTGCTGTGACTCTATCGCCTAATTTTAGTTTTATGTAAATTTATTCAATGTACAGGATTTTTTTTTCTACTGTTTCATTATATGTATTGAATAATGTGAAAGTAAGTTTATTTGTTACCCTCTTCACGATTTAAAACATAATAATTTTTTTCAGCAATGTCTACTCCATCAATTTTCTTGAAATTGTGTTATAAATTTAGTTTTAAGTACGGAAGAACATAGTTACCTCACCATACGGCTAAACCGCTGGACCGATTTTGATGTTTTATGCACGTAGTTAAAAACATAGGCTGCTACTATATTTTCAAAAATCAACCCCCAAAACAACTATAATGGGGGATGAAAATAAACGCAGGCGAAGCCGCGGGAAAAGTTTGTCATTAAAAAAATTACATTACACGTGTTAAAGGCATGTGGTTGTCTCACGTCTTCAATGTACAGCAGGAAACCAAGACGCAATCTTCTAATGTACCAGAGTAATAACCATTTCAAGAGCACTTACCGGTTCACTTAAAGACAACGGCTATTATCTACAAAGTAACAACATAATCGAAGCTTTTCTCGAACTGGCAACATTCTTGCTTCGTAACAAATGTACGAAACTCAACGGCCCACATTAAACATTTAGCTTAATACCATTGGATGTAAATACAGAAACGAACACTACACACCAGGGAGCGCGCGCAAATATCTACGATCACGCGTAGCTACAAATTTTCGCCCGCGCAATTGTGTACCCAATCCTCCAGATAGAAGTGGCTGGGTGGTTTTGAGTTATTTACATACAGGCCGAATTGTCACAATATGCTCTGTAATAAATGTGTTATATTAAAATTAAATTTTTAACACAAGCTTTTATTGTTGTCTTAGAGATATTATTGCATTTAATGCACGATAAAAAAAAATGTCCGTTGAGGAGTTCCCTCGTCGAGAACCGTCGTAGGTGCACCATCTGGTCATGTTTATCATTGTAATACATTATCATCCAAACTAAAAGTGTGTACGAAATTTCAGCTCAATCGGTTGAGGATATCTTATTCAAAATTGAGGTGCAACATTCCACCCGAGCATACATACATATTTACATACAGTGCAAGTAAAATAAAACCTTATAAAATAGTGAACTAACGAACCCTTAATAAGTCCGATCTATTGATTGATCAATATAAAGTTGATGTGGAAAACGAATAGAATTTAAATTTAAATTTTTTTTCGTCATCCAACCAATATTTTAAAGCGGTTTAGAAAGACCTCAGACCAATGTATGGGTCGATTGACGTTGCTCAACTATCGAACAGGTAAAACAATACATGTCCCTAAATATTTTATCCGATGAACTATAAACTGTACAAGCTATTTCGGGCGAGACTGCTTCAAAATAGCTCCCCTGTCGTATACACTCCACGTCACAGGGTTCTCGATTAATTTTAACTGAAATCTTTTCTGAATTTTTCGTTTTTGGATGTGGTTTTTGTATAAAATATTGGTTCTGTCAGCGATGATTACGTGATGCTTTATCAATAATCTATACTTATTTTCATTATCACCAGCCCACCTTTATCCCACGTTATGTGTGGTCGGTACAGCATGTCAGTCTCCACTTCTCCCTGTCCCATCACCGATTAACCGATCTGTTACATTCCTCTGCCATATTTGTTGTTCTCATCTTTTCTCACAATGTGCCCATACCATCAAGCCTATTGCTTTCATTCCAATTTTTCTGTGATTGTTACTACTTTCAGACTTACCCACAAATTCATTCATATTAATAATCCATTCTAATACTATTTATACAATTATTATAAAGAGGTAAGCGTTTGTGAGTTTGTATGTTTGAGGCGGGTAATCTCCGAAACTACTGAACCGATTTCAAAAATTATTTTACCATTAGAAAGGTACGTTATCCAAGATTGGTTATCCTATTGGCTATATTTTATCTCAAAATTCCCACGGGAGTGAAGCCCGGTGCAACATCTAGTTATAAATAAATATTTTGTCGATTTTGAAATCCTTTTAAGGCAAATTATACCTTTATATAATTATGTAAACTACAGACCAATTTAGATATATTTAATGACCATAACCGTTGATCAATTAGCTATTCGGCTGACCAAAAAAATTTTTTCATAATGCTATAAATTGCAAACCTATTTAGAAATATTTGCTGACCGTGGGTTGCTAACCAACTAGCTATTTTAGCAATTCAAATATATTTTTTTACTTACCAAAATACGAATACTTTAATGACCGTTTAAATAACACAAATAAAATTGATATCAATCTCTGGCCTGAATTCGAAGTTAAGACCATTGCAGTTGCAACGGCAATATTTTTATCTGAATGAAATACAACATTCTAAATTTGGATCGTGCCAACCCTGCAGACATAATGTCATTTGTTCGTCCACGTGACCGGGGGTCCCGGCCAGGGACATAAATTGAATTCTACTCAATAGCTCTTACGTAAGGACACCAATTATTGTGTGAATACCATTCTCTCTATTCAGCGGACACTTGGAACCTCTCATTATTCGCTTGGAAAAATGAATTGCCACTAACATTTTGGAGGTCAGGATATTCTATAACTGGCATAAGAAATGTGTTTTATTGTAATCGACAACTAATAATAGAGTTCTCATACACCTTTATGGCAAAATCAGTATTATTTATACCAGAAATAAGATCGGTAAAATGAGTACAAATACATTAACGGACATAAACGTCTATAACGTTACCACTAACCCTAGGGAAATATTTCTGACATTTATACCGTCTTAGTGTAGTTACGTCGATTGCGAATCATTTCTTGTAAACAAAGAAGTTATTGGACCATATCGGAGTAAGCAGCATATTGGAGTAAGCAGTTCTCTTTTGTTCTCGATAAACGTACAGAAACCATAGAGTCAGATATAAATATAAATCCAAATCGCTGTGTAAATCGAAATAATTAAATTTTTTACTAGCTGTGATAGAAGTGCGGGCGAAGCCGCGGGCTAAATCTTGTGATAAATATTGGCTGGAAGCAATTGCTTTTGCTATAAATCCGCCTTTGCGCTCCGCATTTGTGTTTGAATAATTAAGTTTTAATTTATGTTAATTTTGTAATATTTCTCTATTAAAAACTCAACAGTAATGTATCGATTATCACAGTTCATGTCGTAGCTTTCCGTCTTTGTCTAAGTACTTTGTTTAATATGAAATAGAGCACATCCATTGCATCAACGGTATGGTCCAACTTAGATAAACTTACTAGAGCTTAAATTAAATTAGGGAACTCAGTGAGACTTCAGCTTTGACGAAGTTGTGTTCAATCATACATTACTAAGTGAGAATGTGGTATTAGGAAATTATGTTAGGTACTATATAATAGATTTCTTGTATCTCTAGATGGTTTAATGGTTATAACCACACTTCTACTGCACCGCTCCTTCTCGCCGAGATGACGTTATAGAAAAATGATCTTTTTAGTGTCTTGTGTAAATATTCTTTACATGGACAAGACGAGAGCTGACAGCGAGCAATTAGAAAAGTTTTCAATGTAAATCATGTCCACAATGGACGGTTTAAAGCTCATTTTTCAATAAACATAATCATGCTGAGTTGCAGCGGTGCAGTAGAAGTGTGCTTTGTAGTAGGTATATATCTTATAACACAATAATTTTAACAGGCTACAAGACTTCAAAATTTATTATCAGTATGAAGTATGTCTACAAAGGACAGTGTAAAACTTACTTGTCAATAAAGATCACCTTGCCGAGTAGGAGTAGTATAGTAGAAATGTGCTCTGTCTCATCTGAGCGTTGCTCAGTGTCTTCCTCAGCCATTGAGCGTCAGAATACAAAGTCCGCTTTCTTACTTTTTCGTCTCCACTTCGCTCGGTCATCGACCAATGGCACGCATACAATCCTTGACAGCATCAAGCCAGCACTTCTTGGGTTTGCCCCTTCTGCCAGGGCTAGGCGAGAATGGCGTAACCAGACATTTATTCTCAACGGTCTACGCTATGTATCCTATGTACCTTAAGACATAATGTAATTTTTTTAACAGGCTACAAGACTTCAGATGTGTGTGGTGCCGCAAATGCGTGCACGCCGCTTGCAAACCAAGCTGGCGAGCTGCGTGCGTGCTGGGCCCGGCCAGAGCGTCAGTTGTACCACCCACAAGATTGCATTCTGTCGGACCTGATGATGCTTGGGTGCCTGATAGACCGCCGAACGCCTCGCCGCTCATTGTCTTTGTCAACTCCAGATCAGGTATGTAGCAAGTCAATCAAGTCTTGATTATTTACGATAATAGCTATTCATCTCCGCCAACACATTTTCTGTGGACTTCAGTTGATTGTCTGTGTCTGTACTCTGAGCAGTTAATTTTCATACATTTATCTAACCCTTCCATGTAGTTTTTCACTAACACAAAAGAAATACAACATCATCTATTCCCGCAGGTGACAACCAAGGCGTGAAATTCCTGCGCCGGTTCAAGCAACTCCTCAATCCTGCGCAAGTGTTCGAACTAAGCGGCGCTGGACCTCGTCTAGGCCTCCGGTTGTTCAGGCATTTCGCTCCGCTGAGGGTCCTCGTGTGTTCTGGAGACGGCTCTGTGGGTTGGGTGCTGCAGGAGGTTGACAAGTTGGAAATGCATGTGAGTTTATTTTTAATTTTCTTCCAGGCGTTAAGCCACGTCCTATATGTGACGAACACGAAGGCGGCTTTCTAAACATCTAAACATTTTTATACTTTGTTAATTATTAAGAATCCGCCTTTTAGGTTATTTGGAGTTTTGCGAGATATTTCAATTCGACAATAAAATCATTTTCTGAAATTACCTAGTAGCGTAGGAATAGGGGAAGAAGTCGTCTAGATAAGACAACACAATTTAAGAAAACCTTTCTGCTCACGTAATTGACATTTGCTCTGGTTTGTCCTGGTTTTAAAGGATATCCGTGGCTACTCAAAAAGGAATTGCGGCCATTGTGATGGGAACTATTGAGCTGGTACTGTCCTTGGTGGTGTTTTTGTCTAAATTATAATCAATGAATTATTATTTTTATTAAATCATGTTGTGCTATTTTTTACAGCGCCAAGTACAAACAGCCGTGCTTCCACTGGGCACCGGCAACGATCTGGCTAGAGTCTTAGGTTGGGGCGCCTCCTGTGACGATGCGGCGAATTTAGCACAACTCCTCGAGCGATATGAACGGGCGTCCACGAAAATGCTTGATAGGTATGCGGTCCTTATATATTACAGTACTTTTAGGAAACATTTGACCTGTTCACGTTGTCTACTACCATCGACACGCAATAGAGAAGACAATAACTATAGTTTCAAAATGAGAAACATTTGGAAAAGGTGCAATGTGAACAACCAGACCACATGGAAATCTATTAGATTAACCATAACCATTGAAATCTTCGTGCAACTGAGCCGATGATGGATAACACTAAAGACTCAATTCAAAAAGCAAATGCAATATGATGTGCGATGTCTACAGCGGGATATCTTAAGACGAATTATCATTTGCCAGGTGGTCAATAATGACATTCGAGCGGTCGCTGACAGCTCCCCCGCCGCCCCCCGCCCCGCCTGACATTGTGGAGGAGAGCGCGTTGTTGAAGAACTTACAGGATATCATGCAGGTATGTTTTGAAACCAAGTTTCTATGGTTCAGAGTCAAGTTAAATAAAAAAAGGCTTATTTCTACCAATGCGTTTTTACACATAATAATAATAAATAATAAAATTCTTTATTAAATTCTTACAGAATAATAATTAACAGAAATAAGCATATAAATAAAAGGAGCACAAATTAATAAGGTGCATGAACTAGGGTGCAAATAAATCACCCTGTGTTTCAGGCGTTAAAAGCTAAAATAATCACAAATTAACGATCTCATACATTACAGGAAAAATAAATAAAAGAAATTGTAATTACATTAAAATTATAATATTATCATAATAAATGAATAATTGGCTGAAGTTTTTAGGTTATTCACCTTATCATCCAGTACAATATTGTACAAAATAAAAGTATCAAGTCAATCTGGTGGTATTGGTAAAACTTTGTCTGACGATTTAAAGGATATATTATCCAATGCTTATTGATCTTAGTTCTTAATATAACTGGTGTTACAAAACCCAAAGCATTTTCTAACTTTACCACATGATCTTTTAGGCTGGTGAAGTTAGCTGTGCGGCTAGTACGTCTCTGCAGGACGGTTGCGGCAGACTGGCGGATGCAGGAGAGAGGGTCGGCGGGGGGCCGGCGAGAGCTGCGCACCGGCTGCGTCGCGCGCTGTCGCTGTTGCTGCACGCGAGGACTCATCTTGCTCATGATCATGCGCGGTGCAAGTACGTGCTATTTGCCCAAAGTCCAATTTCCATATTGATTCGTCGTTCATCACAAGGTGTTTCAATGTTGGATTTCATTATTGGTATGCTATATTTAGGCCCAGTTTACATTTTGATTAGTACTAAGTAAGGTACTTAACACCTACATTTACAGTAATCTGAGTTAAATGAAAATACAGGTTTCGCTTTATTCGGTGCCTGTCGTAATGGCAGCGTCTGGTGAAACCCTCGAAGTGCATCGGTTCGGCAAGAAAATAATTGACCGAGCGAACTTGGGGCAAAAATACATTTTTTGTATGTATGTATGTAACGCGATATCTTTCGAACCATTGGTCTGATTTTGATGAAATTTAAAAGGTATGTAGGATCTGTCAATAGAATTTTCAGATTCCATTTAAGAGCATCAAAGTCGATTAGGTCGTTTTCGAAAAATTCACATTTTTGTAAAAACTCATCAAAATTTTGTGTGTTCGCGAGATGTTCGTGGCGAACAACTAGTTAGTATTCATCCTATTCTCAGATTGTGGGAGCCATTGGAGACGAGCGACAGCGAACCTGAACCACAGCCTGTTGCCGAGAAAGGCAGTATCGAAAAGACTGAAAAGGTAAACTTTCAAACATATGGAATTATTTTACTGACTGCTTTATACAAAAGTATATATATAGTGATGTGCTCAGACGATATTTCCATAACACCTATGTAGTTGGAATTTCCAATCAAGTTAAGTTTCCAGGTGTGAATTAATGAATGTATAAATGAAATAATTTATTGCTTAAAAAGTTGCACATAAAACGGTGGAATTATTCAAGATAGTCTCACACACCTATTCATCTCTGACATGCAATAAACAAATTATAGATTACTAGATGTTGCCCGGGGCTTCGCTCCCGTGGGAATTTTGAGATAAAATATAGCCTATAGCAATCTTGAATAATGTACCTTTTTATGGTGAAAGAATTTTTGAAATCTGTTCGGTAGTTTCGGAGGTTACCCGCTTCAAACATACAAACTAACAAATGCTTACCTGTTTATAATCTGTCACGTAATAAAATTTAAAACTGAGAACAAAATTAGTTGTCGAATAAAACAATAAATAAAATATATTTTTTTTATATTCATTAACAGTAATAATATAATAGAATGCGCTACCCACAGGAGCAGCTGAACTGGGCAGCGCGCGGCTGCGCACTGGCGGCCCGCGCGGACAGCGTGCGCCGCGCGCTGCGCTCGCTCGTGCGCTCGCTCGCGCATCTCTACCCGCAGGTGCAGCTGCTATGCTACGTGATTCATATCACTCATATTCTGAAATGATATAATAGCCTAGAGAATAGAAGTTCTCACACAATCGAAGTTAATTTCATCAATTTTTTTTGCGAAGGTCTAACACAGTTTCTGCTTTCACAGAAAATCACAATCGATCGCCGATCGAACTTTTGTTGTCGAAGATTATGATAGCCAACATATAATATATCAAACAGATAGCGTTAAAAAATTCATTTCAGAAGCGTTGGCCTAATTTAGGCCGAACTGGCCAATCACAGGTAGAATAATTTGCAATTAATTTAATTATAAATAAATAAATTGAAAAATGGTGAAACCAGCACTGCAGTAACTGATCAATCGTCTACTTTTATCCTAGGTACACCAAGATCTAGCGAATTTTGTCACCTGTCATTTTTACTTGCGCTCACTTACCAAATAAAATTCCTAGGAGGTGGAGTCCTGCGACACTTGCACAAGCGGCGCAGAAGCCCCTCCGGCGGAAATCGATGCTGAGACCAAACCGCCCGTGGCGCCCGTGATGGAAACGCTGTCCGCTTTACCTGTACCTCGAGCGTTCGCCGACAGCCGCCGCTCCTCCGCTGCCTCCGCTGTTTCTGCTACCTCCATGCACCCAGACAAGTAAGTCTTTAATTTAAGGTGACTGAACATTTGGGTTTAACACTTTCTCGGACGCACGACTCTGCTTTTGTCTCGTCAAGTGTCCCATTGACTTTTCTATCCGTTTCTTGTTAAATTACGTAAAGCCTGGACTATCCTTCTATGTCAACAGTAACTAAAATAATTTAGCGCTGTAGCGAAAATCTTCGCTCGACTGCCTCCATATATTCAAGAATTTTTACTGTATCTTCAAGACTAGGTACTACCAAACCTGATATTCCTACTTCTTGGAGCTGTAACCTTGCACTCGAGGAAGTAAGTGAGAACGTGTATGCTACGTGTATACTCCATCTAGTCCACACGTTCTCACTCATTTCCTTCGAGGATAGTTTCTGCAGTAAACAGATTGTGGCTCTGTTGTATGAGGTAAATAATAGGAGCTTCAGTATGGGTAGCTCAGCTCATTCAATAGAAATATGACGTAGTTGTTTTTACGTTATTCTTTCAATATATAATATAATAATAAATAATAATTTTTGCAATGATCATTAACTTAGCACATATTATTTTAATTTTAGACTAAGTACCTATTAAACAAAATGGGTATATTTGAAGCTTTTACTTAATGTATTTGTAACTTAAAAAATAACAAATTCATTTTATTTTCCAGCATTCCAGATGTAGATGAAGACATAGCTAAACTAATAAACTCGAACCCACCGGAACAGATGTTCAATTTGGAGGTTGACAAGGCCGAGCGCAGTAAGACCAGCTCCACCTCACCACAAGACCGCCTCTCGCTGTCCAACCTCTCCTCCTGTGATACGAGCTCCTGCAAAAACCTCTTCAGGCCCGACGCGGAGCGCGAAACTTATAGTAGTAGTAGTCTTACCATACCTAACCTAGTCGTCTCCGACGATAGCTGTAAGAGAGATTCGATAATACAGGGAGAAACTTATGAATCGGACCAATTGACTATAATAGACATCGACAAACCGTACACGGATGATGTCCATTTCCAGAATTTAAGTGCCAGAGCCACCCCAGTAAGCGGGGAGTGTACGCCGGAGAGAAAACTTTCTAGTGTAGATTTGGAAATTAACTCTAGTAGTTCGGAAGGGTCCAACATTAGCGATGACTTTAGTTTAATGTCTGAAATTATTGATGCCAAACCTGAAGACTTGGATGAAGCTGGTGGAATCGGTCACATAGATTCACCAGAAATCTCGGATACGTATATGAACTCGGAGACGTTACATGGAGAATCTATCATGGACGATATCAGCTCTATGCTCGGACAAGAAGTCCTGTTAGCAATGATGGGGACAAAAGGAGATAACGAAACATACACAGACGACACAACGCTATTCACTTCTGATACAGTCTCAGACATAGCGATGGATAGCAGAAATCCTAGTCTTGAGAAAAACCACGATACCAAGATGAAATACATATCGAAAATGAAAATGTCAAAAGAAAGCGAAAATGAAAAGTTCGGTTTTGAGAACAGGGTGTTCTATATGTGCGAGAATGCGGCAAAAGCAGAAGAACAAATTAAATATTGCAGTCTAGCCCAATTCGAAGAAGGCAATGATATTGCCAGAAAATCTTTCAGAAAACAACTGAGGAAAAGTATGAAAAAGCGACCGGCAGAAGATTCTAGTTTGAAAAATCTTGTGCCAAAAACGACTGAAGAATCCAGACCTGAAAGCCAAGTTAAGAACCCTGGATTGGCAGTTCCGAAGTTTTGTCAAAAACAAGACGAAAAGCCTCAAAACCTTGGCCTCGATGCACCATTTCCTCAAGTTAGTGTGGTAGTGGAACCTCCCTCACCGTCACATAGCGAAGACAAGAAAAGCCTGAAACATGGCAGTAGTCGCATGGCTTCCGTTCTTAGCGACATTTATGATCAAGGCACTGATACGCTGAGTGTTCATTCACCAGAGCCGAGTATTGGAACTACCAGAGAGCGAAGGCAATCAGATAACCCTAAGCTCTTAGGCTCAGACCCTGAATATGGGAAGTTCTTGAGTTGTTCCCCTGCTGCAACCAGGAGAATATCCTGCGGGAGTCTTTTCAAGCATGGTGAACCGGACAAGTAAGTTTCAATATAATATTTCGTGAAACCAGAAAAACAATTGATCTAGGTATTTGCATTTACTAACTTTGTTGTACTTTGAATCAGGTTATCTACATCGGTGTCATCAATATGGGGCGAAGGTGGCCCGATGGGTCCTACGGGCTCTTCAAAGTCAGACGCCAGTGAAAAGGCCAAGAAATTGCCAATCATCAATCCTCTAGTCCAGTTGCCTGCTTGGCCACACGTGACCCAGGGCTTCATCAGCCAATGTCTGTTAGCAAATGCTGATGCTTTGTGCGCAGCAGTCAGTCCATTGATGGATCCAGACGAGACTCTGTTAGAAGGTTTCTATGAAAGAGCAGTGATGAATAACTACTTCGGTATTGGGATCGATGCTAAAATCACGCTGGATTTCCATAATAAGAGGGAAGAACATCCGGAGAAGTGCCGGTCAAGAGCAAGGAACTACATGTGGTATGGTGTACTTGGGTCTAAGGAATGGGTGAATAGAACTTACAGGTGACTATCATAATTCATCTCTGATTCCAGACTTAGTAAAATAATTTCTGAAAAAATATGATCCACATGCATTTGTTATCCTGTGCAGACATCTAGGTCAGAGAGTCCAACTGGAGTGTGACGGTCAAAGGATACCTTTGCCCGAGCTACAGGGAATCGTGGTGTTGAACATTCCTTCCTTCATGGGCGGCACCAATTTCTGGGGTGGGACCAGAGGAGATGATATCTTCCTCGCTCCCTCGTTTGATGACAGGATTTTAGAGGTGAGTCTCTTAGTAATTTAATATGACTGTTTAAAAGTTTTATAGAAAAACGCTCTAGCAAAACGAGAAAAATAGTTGCACAAGTTCCGTCTGTTACAGGATAAAAGAAAATTCTGTCACATTAAATTTGATATTTTTTTCCAAGCTATTATTAAATTTCATAGGTCGGGACCGGAGTAACAAATAATCTACAATACATTCTTATGATAAGCATGTCTGGTGCACCCAGGATCAACTACTAACAAGCCCACTCAACAGTTTACAGGCATGATTTTTTTGTCACACATTGAATGCAACGATCTCTCTGACGAATCGATATCTCTCTCTGGATAAAACCCTGAGCTCTGAAATACGGAACCCTAAACAGGTAGTAGCAGTATTCGGCTCTGCCCAAATGGCTGCCTCGCGGCTCATCAACCTGCAAAAGCACCGGATCGCTCAGTGCCGCGCGGTGCAGATCAACATCCTCGGCGAGGAGTGCGTGCCCGTGCAGGTGGACGGCGAGGCCTGGCTGCAACCCCCCGGCTGCGTCAGGATCATACACAAGAACCGGGCGCAGATGCTTTGCAGGTCCCGAGCGCTTGAAACTAGCTTGAGGTAGGCATTGTTGCATGTGTAGACGCGCATGGTCTCACGGAACGGGTTACTAGATTCGAACATATTTGAATTAAGGTAACTTATTTACCTGTAGTACAAAATATAGCACTCGTGGATAAGATATATTTTTAACTACATATTTAAGTAATTCTTTACGTTTGGAGAAGAGAGGATGGGGCAACAAATTCCAATGTAGCATTTTTTCAAAGTAGCTTTGTGGAAGTTTGTGGGACCAAACCTTTGTTTTACACAATTGTTTTTGGTATTTAATGGTCCACGAACTAATTATTTGGATTATGCATTGCATTTGGATTATGAAGAAAGAAGACAAAAATGTATTGTCTCTGTTATGGACATAAATTCTCGTTCTATTAAAGCGATAAATAGTACAGATCTATCCAGTGTCTTTAGTTTAATTGACTTAGTTTTAATTACTGACATAAATAGTTAAATAACAATTGATTTTGTTCCTCTTTAGTTTTCTTGGGAGTATCCTTAATGCGTAAATATTAATTTTGAATCATAGATTGTTATGATGTAGACAGCTGTGTTGTTTGTTCACGTTGGAGTTCTATAGAGATGTTAGAGTTAAAGTAGAGTTAGCGTTAGATTTAACACTTCCAATAACCCACTTGCATCATAAGTTAGTACTACCTATTGTCAGGTATAATTAGATAATTATGTTGTAAGTAGCAAAGTAACGTGAAAATCTATTTATCACTCAAATATGGCACTAAATAGCTAGCTTCCGACGATACTCACAGAAACAAAAATCACAAAACTAGAGGCAAAAAATTACTTATTTTCAATTATTAATTTCCAGCACAAAATGCACTAAAATACAAATTTAATAGCGGTGATAGTCCAATGGTTAAGACGGCCGCTTGTGTTCGAAAGATCCCAGGTTCGAGTCCCACTCGTGCCACATGAGTTTGTAATACAGATCTGGCTTCTTGTGAAAGAAAACATCTTGAGGCACATTGGTAGACTGTAAACTTCACCAGTGTATATGCTCTTGTAATTTCTTTAGGCGAATTGAATCTAACACCAGTATTAGCAAAAAAACAACAATACGAGTTACCCTCTATAATATGAAAAATACTACACACAAACTTATTTTTGATCAAGTCTTTTTGATCGTCCCCTACGTCATTAAAATAAATAGATTAGAAACATTAGAGCGAAATTTTAAAAGTATTAATTGGCACGGGGAGACAATTGTGTGTGATAGCCACTTAACAAATACTCGACAGGGCGTGGGATGAAAAGCAGCAACTAAAGCAGCACGCATTGACGGGAGCGTCCCAGTGGTCGCGCAGCGACCTGTCGACGTCGGAGAGCGCACAGCTGCTGGCGTTACTTGATGATGTCAACACATTGGTTAAACACGTGAGTTATTTAATTTTTTCGCCTTTGATATCCCAGTGATGGACTTTAGAGGGGTTTTTACCTCATGAGTTAGACAGTTGTACAGAATCGAACATGCACAGAAACCATTTTACACAAACATTTCGTCCAGATAAATATATTATAATTGTCGTGGTGTAATGGTTTATTGATAAGACCCAAGCTACAAAAAAGTTGCAAGTTCAAATCCCGATTTGATTTTTAACAGTGTTTTGGTTGTATAGTGGCAAAATTAGAAAATACATGAGTATGAAGTATACTCATGTATTTTCTAATTTTACGAATTTAATTTAGCGAAGGCTAAGGAATATTATTTCCATTGCAAAGATTACCTTTAAAAGCAGTAAGTCAGGATTATCTAGGATTATCTGCCATATTAAATGATAAATGAGATAAGGAAGACTTAGACTCCCTTTTAGATTTGCCTAAATTTGGTTAAATGTAATGGAATATTCGAGATTTTGTATTATACCTAGAGGCCAAACTGACCGTGACTATACCTCCAGGTGAAACTATCCTGCATAAGTGAAGGCGGAGTCAGCGGCGCGGTGTCGAGTGGCGTGTCAACCGCTAGGAGGGTAGCTGCCCAAGCTGACGCGTTACAGGATGCTGACGGGAAGTTATTGCCCGCGCCGCAATTGAGGAGGCTTCTCGCTACTTTGGTGAGTCAATAGTATGACTCTCCCAGTTGTAGTGACTCAAGCCAACTTTGGACTTCTTTAACGCCCCAGCCTTTAACTTGTGCTGCTGTGGTCGATGGATAAATTCGTCCTCCTAATTTTTAATATATGTATAAGACCTATATTTGTTAATTGACGTCCTTGGAGAAAAGGCTGCGGTGAAGTTTGTTGCGCCGCTTCTTCTTCACCTGCGCTTTGGAAGCCGGCGGTAGACTTAGTTTAAGTAATTTTTGACGTCAATAAGTGATGTATATCATCCTAAATTGAATAAAGAATTTTGAATTTGAATTTGAATTTGGCCCTTCAGAAACACTCCTTCGATCTATGATACTATGGTATACAACTATATTAGGGATGCTGAAAACCGTGCGAAACGGAGAATAAAATGTTCAAAGGTTTTCTTCACCGCTTCGATCGATTCTCGGTCAGTATGTGGATCTGGGAAAACGCTCTGAAGACGAGAGAGAGAGAGGTGAATAACTCACAAGACAATTCTAGCTACACAGAATAAATACAGGATGCTGACTGAAAATCATTACTCGTGCCGCAGTTGAAGAATGAAATGATGGATGAATGATTATGCTGCGACCGTAGAAAATCTCCGTAACACTATATAGGAAATGTACTAGGGTGGAAGAAGTTCTTCGTAATTTCACACATTTGACGCGATCAACGGACGTGTTGCAGGTGGAGAGTTGCCACGAGCTGGTGGAAAGCGGTGCGGTGGGCGGCGCGGGGCAGGCGGGGGGGGCCGCGGCCGGCGTGCGCGCGCACCTCGCCCGCGTCTCCATACACGAGGGGCACGCGTATCTGCATGCTGATGAGGTGAATACTGGTGGTTATGTTGCTTTACTGGACACATATTTAATAAGATTGAATATTTTAATTTACTCTAGAAGGAGACCGATAAGTCCAATAGTCTTTGTGCGTAAATGTCAGCAGGCGCTGCATCAAATTCAATGATATGTTAGGTCAACATGAGATTGCTTATTCAAGTTTTCGGTTCACTTTTTGCATTATCCTCCCGATTTGCATGCAAAACTTCAGCTCAATCAGACGCAAAAAGTGGCACCGACTTGCAAGATTGATTGAATTTAAATGCTTTAAAAAAATCACTATTCTACGTTACACTGGCACTTAATTGACATAAGAACATTTACACTTTGATAACAATGTCGCCTTAGCATCTAGCACATTATCACTGATTAATTTTTATACTGTCACATAACTAACACAATTTTTACCCCCCTCACGCCCCAGTCTCTCTTGAGGACCCGTAAAGCGTACCGTAGACTCTCACTGGACGGTATCCGTCTGTATTTTTGATCCACCCTTTGCTGCCCTACACCTAGACATCCTTAGTTCGACCCTGACCAGATTTCAAACCCTCAATAGGTACAGAAAAAGGGAGGCGCAGGGCGTTGGCTGAGGGGTCGAAGGAGTGTTTCTGAAGGGCCATCGACCACAGCAGCACAAGTCAAAGGCTGGGGCGTTAAAGAAGTCCAAAGTTGGCTTGAGTCACTACAACTGGGAGAGTACGCCGACGCATTCGCTAAACATGACGTCACAGGACGGGAGTTACTCTCCTTAGCTCGACGAGATCTCCGCGACCTCGGAGTGACCAAGGTAGGCCACGTCAAGAGGATCCTGCAAGCGGTCAAAGACCTTCAGTGACGACGGCGAGGCCGCTCCGAAGGGGATGGCCACGGTTAAAAAAAAATGCGACGGGCGGTCTTTCCTATTTGTAGACTTTAAACTTTTTTGTGATGTAATATTATCTTAATACCGGCCAGCTACCAGTTTTATGCGTAACGGCCGAATATTCTCTAGATTATCTGTGTTCGAACTATCTCTAAAATGGCCGCCTTATGAATGTGTTAATTAGTCGATGTCAATGGATTTCATCATTGGTCCTGAGTATTATATTTTTATTTGCCTGTTCTTTTAAAAATCAAAGTATGGCTGAAGCTGATAAAAAAAAGTATGGAACGGTTTTCTACCAAGAGTTAGTATGTAAGAAGACTGATATGAATGTTTAACTACTTATACGGACTCACCGATCTCAATTATACTATTGAATATTTATGAATACTATATTATATATGAACCTCTATAGCAAAATAATATAATTGAGTTTAGTGGTAATGGTCTAAAGATACTCAATATAACATCTAAAACCTTTTTGATGTATATATTTAATACTCATGTGTATTCAAATTTTAATGTATGCTAACTTTTTTCTTGAAACATCGAAGCTTCTACCTCTGTCAACTATTTTCCTTCACAATATATTTTGTCGACTACAAAGCTAATAAGTTTTTTTGAAAAAAAAAAATCTTCCCATAAATTTTGTCGATAACATTTTATTTTTAACAAGCGAAATATTATTGTAATCAGGGACCGACGAATTTATTAGCAAAATGTCTATATTTATGAACAGCATTTGCCTAAAATCATTTAACTCTGTTAATTTTGTAAAAAATGCTAAAGTTAACCTACAATATAAAATGTGATCCAATTTACACCTTTAAAAATACGAAATATATGTAGGAAATGGTTCAATATATATAATTTTAAATAATATACTTCATAAGGTGTGATGACTAAAATTTAATATGTAATGTACATATATAACCTACAAAAACAAAAGTAAAAAGTATCTCCGTCAACGACATGTTTTACATAAAATTCGGTAAGGGTTGCCAGGATTTGAGATTGTTTTATTTAGAATCGTGAAGCTGCCAAAATTGCCTTTCAGACGACTTTCTTTATTAGTACTACCTACAGACCTACACATTACGTTACAACGAGTATATATATAGCTGCAAAAAAAAAACTTTATATATATATAGACTGAATATTATAGAAAGCCAGGACAACATCACAGTATTAACGATACATTAACATTATGATGACATAACGTGTTATTGTAATTAGAGTTACGTTTAATCGACAGGTAGATTTTAAAATCCTTGATTACCTATTGTAATTTATCTGCGGTAGAGTAATTTACCTTTAAAAAATATATTTTTGTCCCTTTCAAATCATAATAGGATACATTATTATACCATATTATTCAAATATTACCAAAACTTCATAGAGAAAATAGATGCACCACAACAGTACATAAACACGTAGAAAGATATGGATAAAATATATAATACGATTTAATATACCGACGTAATGACGTCTGCACATAGAAAGTTATGGTTATCTTTTAGGCGTCCACTACGTGGCACGCAGTCACGAAGGAAGTGCGACTGAAATGGGCGACTTTCCTATCTCCGTCACACATAATGTGTGCGAATGAGATAAGCTAAATAAGCGCTACAGACGATTATTGCATTCGATTTGAAGGATAGTCATATTTATCCCATATATATATATAAATAAATATATTAGGACAAATCACACAGATTGAGCTAGCCGCAAAGTACTTTTAAGTTCGAGACTTGTGTCCCATAGGATACTGACTCAACGATACTATATTTTATAACAAATACACATATAGATAAACATCCAAGACCCGGGCCAATCAGAAAAAGACCATTTTTCATCATGACCCGATCGGGAATCGAACCCAGGACCTCTCGGTTCAGAGGCAAGCACTTCACCACTGCCCCACCGAGGTCGTCAAATATATTTACTATAACCAAGAGTTTTAAAAATGTCACATAGCACTAGAGACAGGACAGTGTAGGTTTCGAAAGATTCTTAGTGATGTAGTTTATATTACATATAGCAATAAAAACTAATATATCGAAAATGGATTTATTTGTGTAAAAAAACAACTGATAACAGTTATTCTCATGCGATGGAACTCAAAATCGAAATAATATTTTAATCTAGTTTGTAACGACTTTTAGTTACCTGTACGCGTCGTATTGAATACAAAAATTAATAAACATTAAAACTATATATCAAAGAAGAGTTAAAACTATTATATCACGTTCCATAAAATATTTTGGGACATATTTACTCATAATACTTATAAATTAATACGGATATTGGAAACTTTTTATTTCTTCGATTTGATTAATATCATTTACATATGTCTTAATCACGATACTCGTATTCTAAATACCTACAAGCAATTTCGTCACGATCGTTTAATTGTATGTGTGTGTTTCGATGTAATGGACTATACAATTGTGATCTCTAATTTTGTTATATTTTAATAACTCTAGTTGAAAGCAGTGGCTGCATCGACCGAGTTATATAATCTGTATTAAAACAACAAAATTAAAATTTTCCTTTGTGTTTTTGTTTATGATACATATTATTTTCATATATAGCTACGGTTAATGCAGCTGCTTCTCAAGTGTCTGCCTTATAGATGTTTTTATAACTATATCTCTACCGAGTTATCACTCTATTTTACGCGTATGTCTAAAATTATATTTATATTAGGATAATTTGAAGGTTAAATGATAATAGTGTAGTAAAATCCAATTTCCGCCGGTAAAAAACGGCAAGTTAATGCCTTAGATGATCTAGTACTGTATTAATAATATATAAATCAAAGAAAATAATTCATATATGCCACCATAATCCATATTTATGAATATTATATTGAAACCATAAAGTACAATTTAATTTTCTCTACGTTAAAATTTTTGTGAATCGTATTTCAATCAACATTTGTGCAACTTGTTTATGTAATTAACATAATATAAGTGTGTTCGACTATTTTTAAATCGTTTGTATTGTTATAGTGGTTATTTAAATAAGACATTTTCGAGTATACATTAATTTAGTCACTTAATTAATAGTACTATAAGTACAGGAGTCTTTCAGCTTTTCATTTTCAAATATCAAACGTATGCTATTACCTAATGTAGCTCTCTCTATTGAGACCCGGGATGTAATGTATACGAAAAAAGAAAAATCGGCCAATGTTTTTTTTTTTTTTTACAGTGTTACATGTAAAATATTATTAACCCTGAAAAAAATATTAAATAAAGCTATTTTTTTTATGAGAATACTAACAGTTTTTTGAGAATGCTGTTTATCATCAGGACTTTTTTGCCAATTAGTATTTTACAAGCAATCTAGATTTGGTGAGGTAGTTTCTATGATTGAAATGTTTCTATTCTAGATTTAAAACCGGAAAAGCAATGGAGTTATTAGGTACAGTAAATTAAAAAAAAATGGAAAAGTAAAGAAAAATATGTCTAAACCAAAAGTAGCGCCCCCATAAAACCAACCAATATTATAAAGCAGTCGTGAAATGTTTAAAGCTGGGAGACAATTAATTAATCGATTGTTGTATTCTAATATTTTCCTCGTAAATGTAATCATATCAATATGTTAAGTCGTTATTTATAATGCTATCTATTTATTTGTATTACGATTTCTATTAAGCAATAACATCGATTAGACATTTAATTACGTCAGATTTTGGAATTTAAAAGAAAAAATTCACATCAATTCGGTTTTTTTTTGTTTTAAATGAAATTTCGTTGAATAAACAATGTTGTAGGTTGGAACAGAAAAATCCAATAAATATCAATGTATATACTATGTTTTGTAACAAAAAATTGTTAATAATAGTTGTGTTTTTGTTATAATATCAACTTTCGGAAATTTAATAAATAGGTAGTAATAATTGAATGCCACATGTTTTTTAATCATTTAACAAAGTAAATCATCGAATATTTCTCATGTGATTCCGATCCTACCTACGATAAAACTTTGTTTTACTCGATATATCACAATGAAATGTATGTTCCTGACAGACGTTGTGAATTTCAAATATTATATTTGCCGTCACGTATGAGAAACTTGATTAATATAATATACACATTATATATTTAAATATATATCTATATTATATTAATGAAGTTTCTCATACGTGACGGCAATCTGTCGATCCTTATTTACCAACTGAACTATTTTATATGGGAATGGTTTTAATTTTTTATGGGGTGTTTAAATTTTTTTTGTTTAATATATTATGGTCAATTCAAATATTATTTTGCTGAATCTAGATTTTTTTTAACATATTCAAATAAATATATCCTTGAACTATTGTACTTATAGTATAACTTATGAGAGAATATTATATGACTATGTTTAATTGGTGATATATACTTAATTTCACTAGGTTTTGCTCAATGATTTTTTTAACGTAAGCAGTATTTCGTGCAATTTAACTCTTTACTCAGTTAACAAATGAAATTCTCATAATTTATAACATTTTACATAGAGCTATATAATAAAGGTTGCACATCATTTAACTTTAATAATCTTTTATGAAGTCGCTGAATGTACGTGGCACAATATCTAAAGTACCTAATTTTTATCGAATTGACATTTTAAATTTGTCTCTCGATAACAAAAGTTATTTATACATTAATAACTATGTTTTGAGCATTGATTTATTAAACAAGTAATGAATAATTAATTTTGTCTATGGTTTCAAAAAATATATATTATATGATAGGCCACTATGGATTTGTATTTTTAATCTGGTCGTTTTCCGAAACTTTTATTGTATTGTTATTAATTATCCCTTCAATAGATTTGTGCAACGGATGTTTCAGCTCAATCATTGAGTGAATGATGAGTGTGAAAAAAAACTATTGGATATTTTTCATTGGGGCCTAAAGTTGTGATAAGACCAATATCATTCGATGTTGATGCTATTTCGTAAAAACAAAATAATTAAGCCAAAGAAAAATTACTCAAAGTTATGTTGTAAAATAAATCTTGAATTTTGGATCGCTCCTACTATTATATACTGGAAATATAATTATATGATGGTAATATAGAGGAATAATTAAATGTATGTATGGGTGCTCTTATCTTTAGAAAAATAAAACATTCCTGATGTGCAACCGTAAATAAGTTTTAGATACCTTAAATATTTGTAACATAGGGAGAAAATTTTAGTAAACTTTCATTTTAACTCTCTGTCGATCTTTCATTGTTTTTTTTTTACAATTATTTCAAAAAAGTTATGCAGTAAATTTCATAATGAATATAACAATATTTAATTCGATTTTAATGTTAATATGGATCTATTTATAATTATTTATTACTCTATGTATGTACGTTCTGTGTATTTGGAACCGTTTGTTTCGCTGTTTAAACATATTTCACAGACAACATTTGTTTATATACAATGTGATAAACTTTGTAGGTACTTACCACAAAATTTTCTCACTATATTATCGTATAATGATTTTTAGAATGTTGTTGATATACCTAACTGTATTTATATAATTTATCTAATAATTACGATGACGATCTGCGGGTCGGTTGATATTAATATAATCTGATTGAATATTTTCTCTCGGTATTTATATTTGGAAATTCAATAAATTATACTGTTACTCATAATGTGTTATTTGTTTTTACATAACATTTACGTCTTGAGAATCCTAATTTTTTACTTACGTACATTTTATTCCATCCCGCAAAATGACATTAATTGAAAAATGAGGTTTAAGGCGTCCTCTGAAAGTGGATCAACCATTATTTCTAAAAAAGACATTTAACACTAAGGTGTAAAAGAAACATAGCATTTTTTTTCTTCAATTTAGATGTAATATGGGTAAATTTATGTGTAACTAAACGCTACGCAATTAAAAAATAGAAATATTTTAATAAAATCACAGTTTACCTCAAAACCGCCTTTATTCTCTCGAGCGACTGTACCTTGCCTAACAAATGCATCATTTCAGCCACTCCCGGCCCTTCACCAAGTCCACTTAACACTCCTCTCAACATCTTCATCAGCACAGGGAACTTAACATTATTGTTGACTGAAAACTCCCTAAGATTATTCTTCAATAGATCCTGTTCAAACTTTTCAAAGTTCTCCAGATTCTTCAATAGTTTTTCTAATAATTCTTTATCCAGATCTATTTTACTCGATGGCAAAATCCATAGGAAACCAAATTTTGTTGATACCAGTTCATCTATATTCGACACACGTGCTGTGGCCCAATTTAATACATTCCTCACGTGGTCGTCACTTATATTCATGTTTTCGTTCGGGAATTTCTCTTTAACTAGTTTTTGGACCTTGTTAACTAATATCTGAGACAAATGGGGTTCTTTTAACTGTCTTTTAATTTCTAATCTATTGCATTCTTGCAAAAGGTCAGGGTTTAGCCGGCTGGGGTGCGATAAGATCTTATTGATTTGAAACTGAAATGTAAAAAATGAATAAAGATAGAAATATGTCATGTAATTAATTAACATTAAATTGCTAGATATTAAATTTATTTAATTACATTTTTAGAATTTTACTTTAGTAAATTTACTCTGTCAAACTGTATGTAATAGTAATTTAGGCGAATTTGAAATGAATTTGCGTTTCAACTTCAACTTCGGAATACTTTGAATATAGTTCACAGCTATGTTTACACGAAAAGTCAATAACTTTCGACTGTTTTTTACTAAAATATCACTGTAAAAAAACCGAAATTATGGATATCGCCCATATCCTATTAAAACACGTTAGCTTTTCGAAACAGACTATTTATTTTTTTATTTTTTTTATACATGACATAGTTGCCAGTAACGAAACATTTTGTTACCAACAAACCAACAGGTTTAATGTAATGTTTACTATATTATTAAATTACCCAAATCCTTCCCCTATTATTTATTTGTTTATTAATATAATATGATGTAATTACGAAGATACAACTGGGCCTAACACGGCAAGTTAAATATTTATAAAAAAATATTTTTAAATACTATATATAATATACAGAGTTAAAGGAATATAACGCATAACATTCCAAATGCGAAGGTACATAGAGACTAACATCTTTTGTTCTACGACTTTTGGCTAAACGTAATAAATACAAAAAATTTCCTTTTTTTAGTTTTAATATCGTTTCTATAAAACGTTAACTGTATGTTCGATTCCACTACATAATGCTACTGACATACTGTCTCGCGATGCTTGGCTATTGTACATAGAGTTAAGATGTGTAAAATCGCAAATATTTTCTTTTAATATGAAATAAAAACTACGAATCACGAAAAGTCGTAGAATAAAATTTGTTTTGATGTACCCAAGTAGTCTTTCGGAGATTTTGCGTTTGATACCAGTAACCCTGTACATTTACCTCACTCCCCAACTCGTCCATAGTCTTGAGAGTGACGCCAGCTCCCGGCACGTGCTCAAACCCACCTCCAGACAAGGTTATATAATTCACCAGCGCCAGGGGAAATGTACCTGCACAGTAAATTAATTACTAGCTGCGCCCCGGGGCTTCGCTTCCGTGGGAATTTCCCACGTGTTATTCCAACCCCATGTGTTATTCCAGGTTATATTGTACCCGTGTACCAAATTACATAACAATCGGTCCATACAACTTTCGCATTTATAATTTTTATATTTATCTCTTTCCTTCCTTCTCTCTCTCTCTCGCATCGTATTTCATGCCGGATTGAGAAGCGAGTAGTCATTGTAAAAAATAAACCTCACAATTTTAAAGACTTAGCTGTGATTTTACGCCGCCTTGCTGACGCCAACCCTCCTTGGGAATGCTATTAAGTATTGCCCAGCAGCAATAGCAGCTGGGCATAGCTCGGCCAATCAACTTTAAAGGTACTCCTTGAATGTTTCCATAACTTAATTATTTATTACAATACATATTTACATTAAATGTTTACGATAAAAAAGATTCGCTTTGCATATTATTTTGTTAATATGCCAGTATTAGAACTCGGTGTTTTGTATAAATACTTTAATTTAAACTAAGGAAGGAAGAAAAAAATTGCACAACAAAATGAACAACTTACCTTTTTTCTTGTAATCCTCTACAGTAACGTCGCCCTGTCTTTTGCTGAGTTTGGTCCCGTCGCTGTTGATGATAAGTGGGAGATGGCCGAATTGCGGTGGAGACCAGCCGAAAGCCCTGTTAATTGAGTAGCTATTGAAATTGACTCCATACAATGACATAACGTCTTATTGGTCTTCACTAATATGATTCGCCGAGTCGACACACTATGAAGAAGTAAGTATAATGTACTAGCTTTTGCCCGCGGTTTCACCCGCGTGTATTCCCACGCGAGAAGTTATTTTTCCGGAATGAAAGAGATGAAAGTTACCCTATGTTCTTCTCCGTACTTCAAACTATATGTATGCGAAATTTCATGATATACTTTCGCATTTATAATATTAGTTAGGATTAACTAGGAAGGTCCTATTCATCGGAAGACCAGCGATGCAAAACTCTCATGCCGGCTATACACTATAGGCAAAGAGTTCGCCAATTTTGTCGGTATCGACACATTGCTGGTTTTACTAACAAGCTCTCATACAAACAACACAATGTATGTACATTCGCGTCGGCAACAGTCTGAGTGAATGAATCTCGCTAAACTATGCCGACACTCTTTGAGTCGGCATAACAAATTACCTGTAAATCAGTAAATGTTTTGTAGTAGAAATCTGCCACTCTACACCTCTCAATACATGTGTGATTTCCATCAAATGATCATCAACTACATTCGCGAAGTGGTACGTAGGGTAGCCGTCGCTTTTCATGAGGACCGGGTCCCCTTCGTTCATGGACACGTCGTAGGCTATCCCGCCAAAGATCATATCCTCGAATGACTGACAGTCTGATGACAACTGTAAAAATTTTAAAATTCTGACTAGATGTTCGTAAGCTTCCTCAAGTATATGTAATATAAAAATAATAGTCATTTATTAAACAAAAAGATATATATAGAAAATAGATAAAATAGTGAAAACAAAAGCTTGGTATGAATTTTACCTTAAATCTTATACAATATGGAATCCCATTTTTGATCTTTTCCTTAACTTCGAGCTCAGTAAGGTTCCTACAGCGGTTGTCATACTTTGGCACTCTCTGATGTTTCATTGCATCTCTTCTCAGCATGTTCAGCCTCCGTTCTGTGCAAAAGCAGCGGTAGGCTGACTCGTTGTCTAATAATTTGTTTATGTGTTCTCTGAAATAACGAAAACCTGTCGTCTCTTCAACATATAAATTGCTTGAGTAAGCAGTATGAAAATTAATCTATTAATATGAAAAAAAAACAAATACCTACATTTTCATTTAAACAGAGAGGTAGTCAGTGTTTAAATGCTTGCTTGAGATTAAAAGGTCCCAGGATAAAATTCTACTCACGCCACATAAGTTTCTATAACAATCTGACACAGTGGTTTTCATAGAGAGAAAACATAGTATGAAAAACTTGCACACTGATAGATTGTGAGTTTGTGTGATACTGACTACTGCTGTGAGCTAGGTACCTAGTGATATTCGTAAAGGTTATGGCAGATGTTTTAAGGCGATTTGAATTAAACCTGACACCATTGTTAGCAATAACACACTCAATAAGAATTTTAATTTACATAAGTTTACTGTAAATAATTAAATTCACCAGAGAAAAAAGCTTAACAAGCTAAACAAACTCTTCATAACTTACTTGTAAATCTGCAATCTCTCACTTTGCACATAAGGCCCGTATTTTCCCTCCATTCCAGGACCTTCATCTAACTCGATCCCAGCCCATTTCAAATCCTTTATTAATAATTCTACAGCGCCCGCTACCTTTCGTTTTTGATCAGTATCCTCAATACGTAACACGAAGGATCCTTGACGAGATTTAGCAAACAAATAGTTGTATAAAGCTGTCCTCAGGCCTCCGAGATGTAAATAACCAGTCGGACTCGGAGCGAATCTTACTCGAGGTGTATTATATAGATTTCGGCATGGATTGTTCGTTGCGGAAAAAATACGACGATTAATGATTTTAGATCTCATTTTATAAAATACATATGCATTTATTTATAGTGATAAAAACATTTGTATAATAATTTCTAATTAAATTGTTTTGACGAATTTGAGGTTAGAAAATCAGCTGTTGTCTGTTGACGTTTTTGTTCAGAAAACAGACATACAATGTCAATATTATTTTCGCAAGATTATTTATTATCTCATAAAAAAATATTACTATCTGCGTAAAAATACCACTATGTTTTTATAGACTGTAGAATTTGATCATCAGTTTATGTATGACATCAATATTTCAATCAATCTTTGTAATTCAAACTTTAGTACCTATTTAATTTCTAAACAAAACTTTCTATTTCATATATGGTTTAGTATCGATGTATCGATATTGCCATTTTTAAAGTAAAATATATTTGCTTCGATTTGAATAAATCTTGTTCGTTTGATCTGTTTCGGCATGAAGCTATATTGCTAGCTAACGCGCAAGCTATGGCTCGGTTTTTTACTTGTACGTGGTGAAGTGGATCACCGTTCACCCTTAAACATTGTCTGTGGTTAAACATACATTTTGGGCTTGGCAACATTTGCCAAAAATAGTCTACATTGTCTGTGATTGTTATTTCACTTTGGTTCCGATGTCGAAATAACAGTGAAAGTCATTAGAAATTAATAATAATCCATCGAAAATGGTGAGTAAATGTGACAATAAGATAATTTTCTTAATGATAATAATTAGGAGGTTGTGATATTTGATTAATCATTTTAGAAAATTTACCAATAAAACTGACAGCTATGCATTTTTCCTAGGTTATGACGTTCTTGCGTTTTGTTACAGAATAAATTAAAATCGTCACAGCGGGACAAAGTAAAAAAGTTCGTCGCATTTACGCAGACCAGCGAGATGACAGCCATATACTGTTTATCCCAGAATGACTGGAAACTGGACTTGGCGAGCGACAACTATTTTCAAAACCCTGAAGCATATTACAAAGACCCCGTGAAGTCGTCAGTGGATAGAAAAAAGTTAGAACAACTGTTCACAAAATATAGAGATCAGCATGAAGTTGATAAAATCACAGTAGATGGAGTTATGAAGTTCCTTGAAGACCTTAATCTTAGCCCTGAATCTATTTTAGTTTTGATAATAGCATGGAAATGTAAGGCAGCAGTGCAGTGTGAGTTTTCAAAAGACGAGTTTAATACTGGTCTTCTAGAACTGGGGGTTGATAGCATAGAAAAATTAAAAGCAAAACTACCAACTTTGGAAACTGAAATAAAAGATGTGAACAAATTCAAAGATTTTTATCAGTTCACGTTTAATTATGCTAAAAATCCTGGTCAGAAAGGATTGGAATTGGACATGGCAATAGCATATTGGAATATAGTGCTCCGTGGGAGGTTTAAGTTTCTTGATGCCTGGTGCAAGTTTCTCACGGTCAGTATTGTTTAATTATAAAGGTCATGTGACCATACATATAGTATTAATAATTCAACAATCATTTTGAATTGAGTTCAATATTGTCAACAATTCTTTGTTGTACATATTGTAATGAGAGGTGAAGAGTTGGCAATAGTAAACAGAGTTTTGGTTTTCAGAGAATTGTGATTTATTTGCTCTATGTTTGTAACATGTACTTTTCTTATATTAAAATTTAAAATTGATCTCCAGAAAATTAAAGGTTATTTTTCTGTATATTTCCAATAATTACAAAAATGATTTCTCTGCGGAAGCTGACTAAAATAATGACTCAAGGCATATTTGATTCATCACCCAGTCACTTAATATGTAGTTGTTATTTAGTGTTATTGATTATTCACTTGTTCATTTTATGTTTTATTTATATTTTATATTTTTATCTAAATGTAACCTTCAAGCTTCACAACTCTTGGTTCATTCTACACCTTAAGGGACAAAGATGTGATACTATATCAATATCATTAAATATTTTAACAGTATTGTAATCTATAAGCTATACTTACTGTGGAATATAATGTATGAATCTACTGCTACTTATTACTAAATATATATTAATCAGTGTCATTAGTTGAATACCTAAACTGCTACTGTGTTACAGCCAATTATCTTATCTCTGACATAATTTTAATATTATTTACTTATTAGTAAACAGTGGCTAATACTTTAATATTGTTGTTGGATTTTTCTTCTATCTATAGAATTGCAGATTTTTGCAGCCTGATGCCTCTATACAGACTGTGTTGAAAGTTCAATAGTCAATCACTTTAAAGTGACTTTAAACTTAACTCTATCTAAAAATCTATTAAATCTAATCTATTTGACAACCTCGGTGGCTCAGTGGTAAGTTCAGGCCACTGAACCGAGAGGTCCCGGGTTTGATCCCCGGTCGGGTCATGATGGAAAAAGATCTTTTCCTGATTGGCCCGGGTCTTGGATGTTTATTTATATATGTATTTATTATAAAATATAGTATCGTTGAGTTAGTATCCCATAACACAAGTCTCGAACTTACTCTGGGACTAGCTCAATCTGTGTGATTTGTCCCAATATATTTATTTATTTAATTTCAGGACAACCACAAGCGTTCCATACCTAAAGACACATGGAATCTCCTGTTAGACTTTGCAACACAAATAGATGATGGTATGAGCAATTATGACGCTGAAGGGGCATGGCCGGTCCTCATTGATGACTTCGTTGAATGGTGTCAGAAACAAGGTCTCACCGCGGATGGGGTCAAAGCACTAGAACCGGCATCCGGCTAGCTGATACTCAATAGCTACCATCAGTATGAAGCGAGATTGGAAGACTCAATTATTGATGTTGAATACTGTGACGAGACACATGCCACAGGACTTAAAGCATGCATCATATTGATCCTCTCTCGCTTTGTGCTCTATGGTCTGAAGCTGTGTACAGTTGAGTGGCTTGCCATCGTAATTGTGTTTGAGTTGTGCAGCTGACTAATTCACAGAACTCTTTTGAATTCTTTCAAATTATGATTAGTCTAAACAGTGAAGTGACCATAGTGGTTATTCACTAATTTGTATTGCGGAATCTGAAGTTTAAAACAAATCTACACAGATAACAATGTTACTAGCATAAAATGTGCGTTATTACGTAAATCTAGTTAATTCTTGTGGAGATATAAATCAAGTGCACATTTAATTTTATGATATTTTGATCAACATTTGACTTAATCGAAACTTTTAAGTTTGAATGGAAAATTTTTATTTACTGCATTTGTTTTATAGATGGAAATAAGGTGTAACATGCAAACAACCTTTGTACCTAGGTCTAATTCTGAAAAAAGGAATTTCCTATCAAATTAGCATAGGGCTATAGATGACTGACACTATAATTCCAGATAAATTCCAATTTAATTTGGCACAGAAACTTACAGATTCCGTGGTATGGTCTTGTTTACTCTACTGTATAGTGCTCTCAAAAGTTTCGTCCGTTAGGTAAAATTTTCGTGTAGATACTTGTTGATTCAATTTCCCTTTATTACCTTTTTAGGGTATACTTGGAGGAAAATATCTTTTCCTATTAAAGATGTATAAGATATTTTAAATGTTTTTCGAATTTTCAACAAGGTTCTCTTACGTTATAGAATAGTACATCGTAAAAGTATAAAATTAAGATGTAAATATGTATATACACATTATGATATTACGGTTTTAGTGTTAAAGCTTAGATTTTTTTTTCTTCTGTTTTTTCGTCAGCTCTTAAGCTTTGATTAAAAGTGCTGTTACTTAGTTTAATGTCATAAAATGCAAATGGATAAAAATTTTCGCAATGTCCCATAAATATCTGGCGTTTTTTTTTTTAAATAATACATCAATTATTTTCATCTGGTACAGTTTTTATGGCTGCAGTGCTATTGGGTCGTTTAGTGCAATTTTATTTTTTAAATGTTTGCATAATTCATTTGCAATTTTTTTATGAAGGACTGTTGAAATTATTTAAAAACATAAATTACCTCTATTAGAATGTGAGATGCCTTGTACAACACACGACTAATAAAATGTGACAACATATGGAACTAAGCGTGACCTGTGATTACCGATTAATAATAATATTAGTGTTACGGACGTTTTCTATACGAAAACCCATCAAATAGAACAAATTCATCTTGGCAGAAGCTTCTTACTTCTAAAATCCACATAAAAAAAACATTAACATATTTTTTAAAGCTAATCAGGCTTAATACACTAAAGTGGTGATTTTATTTTAATTTTTTAACATTCGCATCAAGTATTTTTCAATTGATGTTTATAGAAAGTGCTTTTAGTAATAACATTGAATCATAATTACTGTTTGGTACTTAGATTTTAATGTACAAAAGATGAAATTGATGTATTGAGTATTAAATTACAATAAATTGTTAATTAAATGTTCGTGTTTTTATTACCTTCGAAGCTGGTCTAGGAATGGAGGAGTTGCTTATTGTAAATGTCGATCAAGGGAAATCGATATAAATTGCACATTTAGGGTTCGGAACCTGTTAGATTTATAGTTTACAAGACAACAAAAACCTGAAAAATAATTTTGGAGCTTTAAAGTTTTTTTTTTTAAGTTTAATATAAATATAAAGTTATTTTTTGAGTTTTTATGTAGTTATACAATTTACTAGCTTCGCCCGCGAGTTATAGGTAAACCAAGGCGAGGAGAAATAAAGCTACTTGTAATAGACGTAAAAATATTAATGATGTTGCCTACTCGTACGTTGTCGTTTATGATGTCAGCTTTGTAGACCTGCAAAGTAGCTAGTTAGCGGTGACGCCTATTTTTTTTTTATTTTTTATTATTGTATTTGATTTAAGTGGCAACACTATGCATGAACTGTCAAAGTGTTGATTATTTCGTTGTTTGAGACATCGAAATTCAAAATTTATCCCTATACAAGGTAGAATACTCATTTGGACTAAAATGTATCCGAGTGTGAGCGCTTATTATGACTGTTGACATATACCATCAATATTACACGCTCAGTTTACGCACTCGAATAATCACAATCAAACGTTTTGGAGGTTCATTTTTGAATAAAAAGATATTAAGAAATAAATCGTTCCCAAACCTTGTTAACTTATTTAGTAATCTATTTAGTAGGTACACTACAATCTAGTTTTCTAGAAACTCTATAATTTTCAGATATCTAAAAAAGTTATACAAAAATTCCATAATGCATGCTACATGGAAGAACATTTAAGGGAAAAATAAAAAAATAAAAATTCAGACATTATTCAAAATAATAATAATTTCTGCTGGGTTTTCTTTTTAGATTCTTACTCCTATCGCTTGGCTAAGGCCCGCGTTAGTTGCTTATATTACCCTCTCAAGAGGAGAAAAATATACATAAATATTATAATAATAATCTTTATTTTTCTTCAAAATATATTCATCTTCTATGATATTATATATATATATATATATACAAAATAAAGAATATGATTGATTATAGACTCAGGTAAGTTTATATTACTACCTACACGCCTAGTAAAAATATGTCACCCACCAACGCGTCACATAACGTAACTCAAGGATTTTCAACAAAACGCGCCATCTGGTAGTTGTTATCAGTAGTCTTAGGTTTGATATTGATTGAATGCTGTCAAAAGCCGATTGTCGAGTCGAATTCTATTTACGAATTCTCAAATTCACATTTGATTTTCCAGATTTGCTTGTTTATAAAAGAAAAACACAATGTCAGTTCGATTGGGTGGAGCGCTAAAAGAAATAAGAATTCATTTATGCCAGACAAATAGACAATCAGAAGGCGTAAGGTAAAATATTTGATTACATAAACAGTATTCTAACCTTCACATAAGAAATATTACAAAAGCTAATGGTAAGTTAATGATTTCAGGGAATTTATTCAAACTTGCTATGTAAATATCAAAAAGGATAATCCTCACTTCCCAATACTGATCCGTGAATGTAGTGGCGTGCAACCGGTCGTATGGGCTCGCTACGGTAAGTCCAAATTCAATCAATAAATTACTACAACAATCTTTTCTAATGTACCAATCCATAACACCCTATTTCAGCGTATTTTTGAAATTTACAGAATAAACAAGATGTTCTCCCATGGGATTCGATTCTGATTATTTTTTGTTTATAGAAATGATAATCTAATTAAAAACCTAATAGGAGCCAAAGCGAAAAGGAAAGGAGAAAGTAAGAGTCATACCTGGAGGTCTAACCAAAGGCTGAACTCCACTGACAAGATTGTTCTCAAAATAATATTGAATAAAATATATCAATGTATATAAATATGTGAATGTGCAAAAAGTATTTTCCCAGTGGATTCTCAAAAACTCAGATGTATTTCCAAATTTTTGTAAGTTAGGTTTGTGCCAGACTTTTTAGAAGAAATTAGGAATAAATCCAAGTTCTGTAAGCCTCTAAAAAACTAGTTAATTTTCTTAATTTCTGCAGCTCTCTACTATTATGGGTCTTGGCCTCCTCCACATATTTCTTCCATTTTGCTCAAATGATTTATTCAGAAATTAAACCTTCACAGGCACTTTTTCACATCAAATTTTATATTATATAATAAAGTAATTTCTCAAAAAGCTACAAACTACTGGCATTTCGGAACAACTATTGCTGAAAAGTAATGCCAAAAGAAACTTGTTTAAACAGTGTTGGTCCCTATCGTGTCAGAATGCTGTCTTTTATATATCGGCGGTATTGTTTTCTTGCCTAGTTTCTTCAAGTCTTGTTGAAGGCAATCTTTCCATCGACATCAACAAGAAACTAGATAATATACCTCTTTGGTATTATAGGTAGTATTTTTATTTCAGATAGAGGGCATGAAGTCTTCATTCCTCTGAGTGAAATGTCAAAGGATCAAGTTTTGCTTAGTATCAAATCCCTCGTCAAATAATTTTCATATTGAAATAAAACCGAAATATAATTTTCAAATTATGGTGTACATAATGGTGATGATTTATTTACTCTTTTATTTTTGTATGCTTTTACTTTATTTTGGGAAGTATTTATGGTCTTGTTTGTTGTCATTAAAATTTTGTTTAGAATTTATTTAGCATAGTTATAATTTAGGTAACTATAGAACAGCCTACACAATAGATGGAAATTATATGTTGAACTAGATCACCTTAAAATACAGTTTATACAATACATTTGTGTCCCATCATATGCCATAAAATGTTTAGTTTACAAATATTATACAAAAATAGAATTATGTAATTTATACAGCTTTTCGTTTGGGCAATAAGTATTCGGTTGGACAACTGATTGTTGATCATTGAAAATTGTTTAAAATTAGAGAATTTCATTCTATGTATAGTGTCTGTGGGACTTGCCATCCTTCCATATTATAGAACTCATCACCCTATTACGTATCTGTATGAATATGATAAACTCAAACACTATTAAACATATTTTCGTATGGTTTTCACCAATAGATATGTAAGTATGTATGAGGGAAGTTTTATATGTATAATTTATTATAGTCGAAGCCAGGACAAGTCACTAGTTAATTGGTGATTTTGGCAAATCATGCTCCTTTCAAACACTTATACTTGTGAGTAACATTGCCAAATCATTTTAAATATTGTACCATTGTCATTCCAGAAAGAGGAGTGGAACGGAGCCAGCCACTCACTAACCTTCCGGCATCTGAGGTTTTGGACACCATCAAGAAACTCGCCAAGTGAAATAGCACTCTTTATTGTTTATTATGTAAATACATAGCATTTAGATCTTACAACTAGTTTCAATCCCATTGTGAAGCGGTTGGTTGTCCTTTAATGCAAGCTATAAAATTTCGCCCAACTCTGAATGATGCTTTTGCGAATGCACAAACTGCATTGTTTGCATGAGAGGTTTTATTTGTCGCAATAAAAACCCAGCAATGTACTCGTATGCTGTATCCGCCAAAGTTCGGCGAACTGTATGGCGATTATGTATAGCTGGCATACGATGTAAATCAAACAAGGTCCACAGTTCAAACCTACATTTGTCACTTGAGTTTACTAATCTACTGATTAGTAAACTCATGTGACAAATGTATGATTTCGGCTTCTGGGAAAAGAAAATATTTTGAGAGAACTAGTGCGAAGCGCTATCAGCTAGTGTGTGAAATGGAGAAGGCATCCACTTATAAATATCACCAATTAAGCTATTGTGTGTTTCATTACACATAATGACGACATCCACAACCTTAACTATAAGGAACTAGCTGCGCCCCGCTGCTTCGCTCCCGTGGGAATTTCAGGATTAAAAGTGCCCTGGGTTATTCCAGGTTATTTTCTACCCGTGTACCAAATTTCATAACAATCGATCCAGTAGATAATGCGTGAAGAGGTAACAAACAAGCTTTCGCATTTATAATATTATATTAGTTGGGATACGCATATATTAAAGAAAAGAGAAACGTTAAGAAGTAATAATTTATTTAAATCTACTACAACACTGTAAAACAATAACAATTAGTAAACTTCTAAAAAAACTACTGGCAGTTTTTTTTCTATGGAATTAGGCCATGTCAACTTTATTGTATGCAATAAAAATATTGAGTAGGCAAACGGGCAGCGTGCCTACCCAATGGAGAACGATTTATTCTGTCGTTTTAAAGGCCGGTGCAGACCCAATGAATTGTAGCGCGTATACTACGCGTCTGGGTGGTACTTAGAGCGTTTCGACCGCTCCGGCCGCATTGTCATTACGTCGGTCAAGTTTCTTGAGGAAGGAATCATTTCCAAAATCAATCATTCATAAAATTTATATTACCACTCAATCATTTAAAGTCAGTAAAATAAATTGTCTTTGTTAAAATTTGATAAGGCGCGGCCGCAGCCGTCGAAACGCTCTGAGAACTACCGTCTGTTTGGACGGTATACGATAACTAACGGTGCGATGGAATGAAAAACTAAAATTATTATGTATGTACTTAATTGGCGTTTTTAATTTTTGAAGCCCAAAAAAGGAATTTCTGGGACATCATTTGGCTACTTACGTTATTTTGGTTTTTATTTCTTTTACCTGTAATATTATTTTTTTAAATTATTAATGACCGCGGTGACGCAGTGGTAAAGCGCTTGCCTCTGAACCGAGAGGTCCCGGGTTCGAACCCCGGTCGGGTCATGATGGAAAATGATCTTTTTCTGATTCCAGGCCAATCAGAAAAAGATCATTTCTTCAAAGTCTTGGATGTTTATCTATATGTTTATTATTTGTTATAAAATATAGTATCCCTGAGCAAGTATCCCATAACACAAGTCTCTAACTTACTTTGGGGCTAGCTCAATCTGTGTGATTTGTCTTAATTTATTTATTTATTTATTATTATGACCTTATGCCACACATACCTACATATAAACACACTATCAGTCAAAACTTCGCCGAACATCGCGAAATCAATGTGCGATATTTTTCTTGCGTGCGACATTCCTCATCTGCAGCCCCATGTGACCCACTGCTGGGAATAGGCCTCCTTCCGTCTGCGCCAACCATCTCCGTCCTGGGCCATCATTATCCAGTTGTTGTCAGCAATTTCTTTTACATTATCGACCCATCTAGGTGTCGGATGTCCTACGCTCCGTTTTCCATTACTCGGGTACCACTCGGTCACAGCTTTACTTCACCTTCCATCGTTCCTTCTAACCATTACAAGTTCCGCCCTTAATATAAACTACGCATTATACAGTCAACAGCACATGAACCTACTACCTAAATTCATCGCTATTACCGCGCCATAGAGTTTCATGCAGTTTCATCATTTCAACATGATGTGCTGTTAACTGTACGTTGATTCTCGTTCACATATTCGATAGTACACAGTAGTTTCGGACGTTACAATGTTAACTAAAGATTCAGTTGCACCAGTAATTTTTGACGTTGACTTTAACTTGCACACAACACAAAGTTTTATCTAATCGGCGTGAGTTTACGACAAAGTAGACTAGTGCAACTGAGGGTAAGATATGAAATAAATATAAAGTATATCAAAATAGTATACATGTTATCCAAATAAAACAGGTTCGGAAACACAATATAACGTTCTGATTCACTTGGAAATTGCTCTAATTCCGAGTATTACAATTTTTTCCCCAATATATAAATATAGACAACAGTTTACATTCAGACTAGCATATTTATACAACAAACTGCGGACAATTAAATAGAACGCCTATTGCCTTTAATAACTTTGTTATAATTAATGTATTTTTTGTAATTTTATTATTGAAAGTATGTAACAAAATAAATAATGAGCTAAAAAACAGATGTAGATCGAACGAAAAATAAAAAATACGTATCTGCTCGCTTGAAAATTAAAACACAATAGGCTTACCAACTAACTACGCTACTATTATCACTGGAAAGCTGGCAACCCGAACAGTTCCGGTTGGAATTTGGCTAATGTTGGCAACACTATGGTCGCGTGGGTTGTCAGCCGCTTGTCGAGGTGGGTGTCGGGCACCATGACTGTTTGCATGCCCGCGGCGTTGCCTGCCGTTACGCCGTGCGGCGAGTCTTCAAATACTAAACACTGGAAAAATATAAATTATTACAAACAATATTTTAACCTTTTAATCCTAGAGTAGAACGAAAAACATGAAGTCTAGTTATCTGTCTACAAATTGCAGTATCAATTTCACCTTTGAAGGGTCAGGTTTGTCAGGAAACCTGGAGGCGGCCACCAGGAATACGTCCGGATGGGGCTTCCCGAACTTGACAGCGTCGTCGGAACTCCCCATCACCTTGTGGTGGAAGTATGAGAACAGCTCCGCGTGCGCGCGCACCTTGGTCTTCACCGAGCGTTCGCTTGATGACGTCGCTAGTGCGAACGGGACTTTAGTTTTGTGCAGATGACGTATTAATCTTTCCGCACCTGTAATGAAATATATTCCTTATTTACATTAGGGATCTCTTAAAGTATTGTGTGCGTGACTCTCTGTCACACTTGAACGCACGAAACATTTTCGTTACAATTCTTATTCTAAAACAAATTCCATTGCTGTCAAAATATAAATAGACTAAGAATTTTAACACAAATAAATCACCGTTATTATTAGATGGACGTAAAATGTCCGTGAAAACTTCGTGCAGTAGCGGCGGAAGAGGTTGGGCAGCCCAGGGCACTGGTTTCAAAAGGGCGTCTCATATGGGCGTATAAAAAATTTGCAAGGCTTCGCATGGGGTGTTTTATGTATGTCTAAGTAACAATCAAAATCCCTTGCGTGGTTTAAATGAAGAAAGCTTAGAAACAGACAAGGAGAGGGAGACTTTGCTTTATACTACTCGTATGTAGTGATCACAGAACTGTGGCAGCGATTTAGACAATGTATTACGTATGTATTACATAACTCTGATCGCGTGCTAAGGTTGTAATATTGGTTCTGATTTGTTTTTATTGAACAATAACAGGTAGATGGCTTACGGCCGATCCCAATACCTTATCTATCGCCAGTTTTGGCCTACTAGTTTACTTAACAGTTTTAATGTCCCAATAACCTATTGAAGGATAAGAAATCCTATACGCTATCTATCGATGGGGGGAGATAGCTTTGTGTATGAAAATGACCGCGAAAGAGATGACGCGACGATGTTGATGGTTTCCTGCAGGGGTGGCAACAGGCTCGACAGAGATTTATGCATAATGCAATAGGAGGCATGCTGGGCAAAGGTGGGACACATTAATAGTCTAATAAAAATAAGCGACAGGTAATAAATGAAATATCAGTTTTGGAAATTGTCTTGGTCTATCCATCGCCGCATGGCCTCAGCGCGTCTACAACGCTACAGATGCGTGATCACAAATGCAGAAATTAATATTGAAAATGAAGTTCATGAAGCCTGCATGATCCGACTGTAGACCATATATTAGTACCTTGTCTGGGTCTTATTGCTGTGGCTACAGGGGTTAGTTTGCCGTTAATTTGGTAGGTTGATGTGTTGTTAACTGTACTCAACATTAACACTTTTATTTCTATTTAAGCATCAAATAGGTACAATATGTAATAGATAAGATATAGACAATTCAAAACAAATACTGAAAAATGTGCATTGCTTTATCTTTTTTACAAGCTATCTGATAGGTATCCTATTTGTGCTGAGCTTATATGTTTATCATATATCATAATTGATCAAACATTATAATATACAAAAAAGCGGTCACCAATACTTTGGTAGCATTATCATTTTGCCACTAAATGGACCTGATGTGGGGGCAAAAGTTACAATTTAAAATGAGCAATTATAGAATAGAGTACAATTTGCTATTTATTTAAAATATGAAGCGCTTAGTGCAGAGTCCACGGTCCAACTAACTTATAAATTGTAAATCTATCTTCTAAAATCATTCTGTCAATTATTGTACTGTTTTCTTTAGTGAATAAAGTAATTATTATTATTAGTTAGTTAGTTATTAGGTTGCCAGGATGGGATTATACAATGGTAATATTTATTACCATGTGTTACCATTTGGTAAGAAGCTAGGTCCAGTAATGTCCATCTAGGGCACAGTAGGCCTACCATCAACTTTCACAGAACGATTCCAATGCAACTCAGTTCAATTTAGGAACCTAAAGTGAATCACATTCATACAAAAAATTAAGTCCGTAGTACGAATTTTCGATGCAGTTCAGTTTAGGTCGTAAAGTGGATCGCATTAAGAGATGATGGTAAGCCTGGGAGCTTACCATCATCTCTTAACAAGGAAGGCCAGGGGGCCTTCCTTATGTAAGGAGTACAGAGAGAGTAGGGGCCATAATAAGGAAAACATATGGTGTGTTCAGATGAACACTGAGTTTATAGTTCTATAGGCAAACAGTAAAAATTGGAGTTGTCATAAATATGACTCAATTTTTCTCAATTTTTTACTATTTTCCTACTGAACTCTAAAGTAGAATGAGTCATTATTTTTACATCTAATTTTGTTACGAATCTGCTTACCGTCCAGCAGTGGTGTTCCCGCTAACATAGTGTCACCCAAATCCAAAAGTTGATCCCTAAACTCCTTAGGAGTTATCGGCAGCTGCAGATCTTTGCACAGAATCTCGGACAGCCTCTGCTCAGTGCCTCCAAGGACCTTCATCATCAGCTCTGTAGTATATTCATGACCATATTTGGCACATATCTGTGTGATCATCTTCTTGTACACTTGTTCCGTATCTGAAATTGAAAGAATTAAAAAAAATATTTTATTTAATTAATTGAATAGGCATAAACAATGAATTGACATAATTTAACAATAGCTCACTGAAGAGCCAACCAAAACATATTCTAAATTGAAGTATTTATTTCCATGTTTAAAATAGCCGAGAGGAACCGAAACAAATTTCTTTAATAAATTTTGTCGTATTATATAAGTAGGCATGTAAATATAACCGTTAACATTGGACACAATAACAAAGGTCAGTCGACCCGTGCTCACCAAGCAGTAGCCCGTCCATATCAAATATACAGTGGGTGACCTTCTTGTAATTAGCAGCAGAATAGCACCTTCTTCCAACAACATTTGAAAGGGTTTTCAACAAATAAATCCTCATGTTTAAGCCGGTTTGTTATATAAAACTCACTGCACAACAAATTACCACTTAAACTAGGATTCACTTGGTAACTTAACACTTAAATTATTATAAGTTAGAAATAATGTATTCACAGTAACAATTTTTTGTGTAAAATAAAATTTCTGATAAAATTTGCATTAAAAAATAAAACACAACAGAAACAGACACACATCACAAAATAACCAATTGTCAATCGAATCAAATCTGTCTTAGAGTGTCAAGTTGGCAAGATCTTTCAAACAAGCATTTAAATGAGTGAATGAAATGAACAAAATAGATATAAAGAATCAAGAGAAGAAAAAAGAAAATAAAATGCTATCAAAACTGTAAGGATATATGTGGGTAAGTAATTATATTGATCGCCCTTTTTTAAAGATTTTCCGTAAAGCAGTAATGTTTTCATTTCTAGCAACACTAGAGATTCATTCCGTTCAGACAAGCTGAACTACGGTACGACAAGCGCAGTCGGGCCGCGACTATCATGGATCGCAGTTGAATCGTAGTGGATCGTGCATATGGCATATCAAATAAATTACCGCTTATTGAGTTTCAATTAAAATTGATTTAGTTTAACACTTATATGAAACGTTAAAAGTGTGTGTATATTGATAATTTATAGAACATGGCTGTGAAACGGTGTTGTTGTGGTAAACTGTCGCTTAACAAAAAATCGATTTTTGGATTAAGAATGGGTAGCCAAATATTGTATTTATTACTTGCCGGGAGTTTTGTTTCGTTCGCATTGGCTGCAGAGTCAAATGCATCCTGTTCTGCAGTGAGAGACGAGTTTAACAAAAAAGGACTGACCAGGCTGGAGTTGGTGAAGGAGCCAAACTCAGGTGAGAATAATTATTCACTTTGTTCTGATGCGATAATGATAAATAAATGATAGTGCACGATTTACAAACTGATTTCGACCATCGAAAAGCATGTGATAAAAAAAAACAATACATACCGAAATATTTACTCAGGTGACCAAAGTGTTAAATTTATGACATGTGAATTGAGTATTTGCAATGTAATGTAGTCGATATTTATTACCATGAGTGTAACTTTACTAAAGTGAACATGAGTGGGTCTCCAAATCCTACCTTATTGACATTGTTTTGCTACAAAAATTACCATGCTTAAAATTTAATTTTGCGGCCTTGAATAGTTTCATATTTACTAAATGAAAACAATAAGTAAACCCAATAAACTATGATGATGTATTTTAAATTAGTAATATGGAGTATCTTTACCTATCCAAACCCTTAACAATTATTATTTAGCTGTATAACTTCTAGCGCCCAGATAAGTGCGCCAACCAGAAGCTACAATAGCCGAAAAATAGCAGTAGTACCTATAGTACTCTGTGTTAGCATATGATATTTTAAATTATTGTTGAAGAATAAACTGACAATATTTTTTAAAACGAACGTTTTCTATATCAATGTCATACATAAATAATTTTGGTTACTAAGTAAGAGCTTTAAGTGGGGTTGATTTTAATAATACCTGTCTGAAATTCACACTAACTCGCAATCGCCTTGACAATGTGTGAAAAAATAATATAATCAGTAAACTAAACAGTTCCTTAATCACCTTCAGCCATCCGCAGGTATGCCCTTGAGCGAAAATATTTTAAACTGTAGGTGTGAAAAGGAAATTGCAATGTTCGACCTTTCATTTACAATATTGGATGAAGTTAGTTTATTAGAAACAATGTTTACTATCAAAATAAACATTTCTTAAAAGATGTGTAGGTGTAGTTGCTACAGTAGGCGGAATTGTGAAACGCGTATGTTACTATTGCCAAACATAAGACGTGTTTTTTTCTTAACATGCAATAATATTTTGCACATAAGAAAATAGCTCCATGGAATAAAATATACATAAGTTGAGTTATTTTACCTATTATTAGGTAGGTATAATACCATAATCTCAATGTCGGAAAACTTGTTTGAAAAGCACAGTACAGGCAGGCAATGGTGTGACGAGACAAGCGTGGGCGATATACCCACCCGCACAGAAGGTTTACTGCGTTTGGATGTGGAGATCAGACACTTATTCTGATTTATGAAACTGTTCAATGAGGTATTAATAGTAATTTGTACTGTGAATACGACTACATTGACAAGAAAACATACCTACTTAGAAGCGGTGTATTCTATTCATATATTTTTTAAATTGTTAAGCCAAGACTATGTAGATACTAGGTCACTAACATACCATCTCATATACACAATCTCAATATTTACAGAAACTTAAAATATTAAGTTATCATTATCATATGTGATCTAGACACTCAGCAAAGTAATTATACAAAGTCGATCTATTATATATGTATAATTCTGGTATGCGTAAGTCCAACTATGATAATTTATGTCGCCAATGGTAATTTAATGGCGGATAGTAACTAGCTTCGCTATTAAATCGGATTTCAAAGAGACTTAGAGGTTGCCTTGATAAGGACTGAGGCTGATAGATCAGACACCGGCCGGCGCGGCGCGGCGCCGTGAATCGTGAAGTATTTACGGGATCTAGTAATAGCTACTTATCATGCAATACACGGACGACGGGCTGCAAAGGTACTGCGAGTTGTTGCGACAGCTACCGGCTTTTGGACATTTGCAGACTTACAATGATTAAATTTATTGCGACGAGATAAACAACATTGCTTAAACTGTAAACTATTCATAAAAAATATAATCCAAAGAATTCGATGTAAGATACAAAGTAGACATACTGATATGCTTTGAATTTGTGACAAACAATATGGGTAGATAAAAGTCAGGTGCCTCTGCCTTATGCTTCTACTCTACATAGTATGTACCCCAAGCATGAAGAATGACAGGGATAGATATCGTTATCAATTTAAATATCCTGTTTGGATATATTCTAAGCTAACCTATCTATCACGTCTGTCATAGAAGTCGTACGTAGATAACGAGCAATAAGCTCGATGAAGCTCGAGCACGATGTTTAAAAAAATCTTTGGTTAAAAAAATAGGTTGGAAAATGTCATCCGGAACAAAAATTTCGTAATCTGGCAACATTATGAAAAAATAATGAATGATTAATTGAACGAATGATTCATTATAGTTTCGTATTATAAATTGAAAATTGTTATTTTTATTTTTCGCTTTATTGCAATTTGCTACATATAAAAGCTTTTTAATATGATTGCTTCATTTCGTGAAAAGGGCCCGTAATGGCGCTATTTTTTTAATTTCTTTCAGCAGTAGTTGTTCTGAAAAGCTGGTACTTAAGTAGTTTGTAGCTCTGATAATAATTACTATTTAATTTAGAATAAGACGAGAAAGGACTTTAAAAGATCTAATCCGCATACGAGATCCATACCAAAGATTATAAAATACTTAGCAGTATATTCATTAAAACTTAGCAAAGAAACCAAGTGTTTTTATATGAAACTAATAAACTCAAAAACTATTGCTTCTGTTATTGGCTTGGCTAACCATTAGATGTAAGTAAATAGGCTACCTTATAGTACCTTATATAAAATAAAGCTACCTTTAAAATACGTAGCACGTCACACACCACACGTTCCCTCTTTTTACACGATATGGGAAAAAGAGACAGCATGTGGACGTTACTAACGTCCCACGTGTTTGTATGTTTTGTGATAGGCCTTCTGAATGACTTATAACTGCATCGTTCGTTGGTCACCAACTCTCACCTCTGGAACGCCGGCGCCGGTAACACAAAATCATTCAGTGGGTGGACTGGTTGACATAGTTGGGCAAATAGCAAGGGTTCAACAACCCGACGACGCTCGCTAGCTTATTGATTGCATTCGAAGTGATTACTAATTTATTAGTTCTCATTCTAATGGGAAATTCAGTACACTGTATCGGTGCTGACAGAGAGAAACGAGAATATGGAAGTAGGTACATTATTGGTACCTATTTACAAAGCATCTGTTAGGGCCTTCGATTAATGGAATTATCTTTTAAATTCTGTGGTTAGGGCTTGATAAAAACTTTGGTCATATTAAACTAGTAGCTACGCTTAAAAACGCGTTGGAGAAAATTTAATAGGTGTGATTTTTTTTTTATTTTGCGACGTTATTATTGTAAATTAGTTACAAAATATGAATTTAAAATGCTGTCAACATTAAGCCACAAAGATAAAATCATAGGAATAACAGAAATAAAAGTTAAGGCCTAATTTGTATTTACCTATTTTGTGTATTTAGTGGATCCAGTACATACATAAGGGCGCGGTAATAAGGGTGAATTTTTATAAATGTTTTTCTGTGCTGTCCATGTTTTGTGTCCCTCGCCTGTGTCGTAAGACATTTGACATTCCCACCGTGTCAATCTATTGTGAAATTCCAACTAAAGATTGTATCGCTATTCAATTGAACGAACGTTCGCTTAGACTTGGCGGCAAATACATAGGTACATTTAAATGTCTTTTACAGACTTGCTGCGTCCCGCGGCTTTTAAGATATAATTGATCTTTGTGCTGTTCGCAGGTTATATTCCACCCGTGTCCCAAATTTCATTGAAATCCTTTCCGTAGAATTTCGCGGTTACACACTATCGCCGAACTCGGACAGAGGCCGGCGCGAATGCAGAACATTGCGTGATTTGTATGAGAGCTTTTATTTACTGCAATGAAAAACCAGCAACGTAGTTATATCGAATGCGCCAAAGGGTAGCGAACTGTTTCGCGATAATATTGTCATATCCAAAGGTTTTCGTATTAATTAGGTAAGTAGTTAGGATGGCAAACTGCACCTTGCGTATGGGTTTTATTGTCCTAACCTAGTCCTATTATGTAAGGATTAAAATAAGCAAATCAGTACCTACCTCAATTAGGTTAGGACAGGTCCCTCAGGTACGAAGTGTGTACTACTTCAAAATTCCCATGCACACTTTATTCACATCACAAAACCACTCATAATAAAACGAATTTTGGCATTAGCACATACCTGGGCTTCAAGTTGAACCCTTTCGCTCAATGGCGCTCCATCAAGCCTTTCAGAGCTTTGTCCCTTCACCTCTCATTTGTAATTAGGCCTCCCCAAACTCGAACAGGATGCCGCTAATTTTTTTTTTTGCGTCGCTTTGTTTGGTTTTACATCTGCCTCGTTGAATAGGATATTGGCTGAATAATGTGCCATACGATATGTGTAGTTGTGAATTCTACAAAACTTATTTTGTTTCGATTCGCTGACTTACCTATTAAAGATGTTTAGTGATCGATCGGTTTGGAATTTGTGTTCAGAGATCGTCACTCGAATTACAGTCGCAGCCTAGCCTAGGCCAAAAGCAAGGGTAAGGCTAGGCTATTTTTATTAACAGGTTACGAAGAGGATAAAGTCCCTATATTAGATCTACCAGGGAAACCTGCCATGGCAAATGTTAGACAACAGAACAAGTTGATCTTTCAATAGAACTATGACAATCATTATATTATGTCTCATAATAATAAGGAAAATAATAAAATTGTGTCCTTCCACCGCCGTGAAACTGTAACTGAAATAAGACTATGTAAAAACAATCACACTTCCAAACATTTCATCAAAGTTCAACACATGTCATATTATATTGACGACGTGACAGCCTGCGGTTACATAAACATATCGATAGGAAAACATAAATATTAAATATTGATGGCTCGTCGGTATATATATATATATATCTGAAACAACGAGGTCGCGTGTGACGTCATTCTACCTCATTTAAACAAGGCTCGTGGGCCTTATGTTTTGTCGCTAATTTCAGTAAACATATAAATTCTGTTAAATTGACATTGAAACCCGATATTGGATTACGGAAATTATTCCGTGTATTAAACTGGGAAGGTGTCATATATTAAGTACATTAGGTTGAGAAGCATTTGCCTAGAACAAATAGGTACTTCAATGCTTCAATCTAGACATTAACAATGCACAATCACGTGCACAAAGACGCTTTAATCGCTTAAATGGAACTACTTGAAAGCGGAGATAAAATTACAATTGCACGAGAGGAATGAAATAGCTTCCTGATTCTCGTTCCAATGAAAATCGATTTACTCTCTTGTCACGTCACTAATTCAAAGGGTTCCGTGTCGATTCGGCTCGGAAACGATCGTTTTCCTTTAATGTTAAAACATGGCTGCATTCCGCGGGCTCAGCGACCTGTCGCTCGAACCGGTCCGATCCTCGCACTATGCATTGCAGGGTTGGCAAATTCTTTTCTCCTATGCGGTCCTGGTACTCTGGTACTTTTCTTGCATTCTTCACTGAGACTTTGTTATGCTGTTTTTGAAAGTATTTCTTGCAGAATTTTGAGTCGTTAGCTGAATTTTAGATAAATCTTATTTCATCAACATTATATAGTCATCACGTTTCCTCCTTTGCGTTTATTAGCTTTTGTTCTTGTTAATTTTTGTCACATTAAAAATACATATACCCATATATTCGCCTCAGTTTTTAATGGTTTATTAATCAGAAAGTGTTGAAACAGAGGCTCTGTTACAACGATTGCTAACTAATAATCTGTGTAATCAAGTACCCACTCTCTTACATTCATTAATAGCATAAATTATAAGCTTGACCAAAATATGTCACTCTTTCCCCGTTATTTATTCATTAGTGACATTACCACTTCTCATTTAATTAATCATTAAATGCATACCTACTTAAATTGTCGTCAAATGTAAACATGTCATTTCTATTCATTAATTTTAATAAATGGTGTAGTTTGTTAACAGATTTACAATAATTGTTGTGACAATCGCATAGCATCCATCATCTTTAAGAGAAATTAAATAAATACAAGAACTTATTTACTTCAGGTAATACATAACAGTACAGTATAAAATCTAATATAAATACCAGTGCTAATACTTATACAAGTGCAGTGCAAAATTCTACAGTACCTAAAGATTATGGACCTCTTATATCTTATACATAACAAAATACACAATTTTATCGACAATTAGCGGCCTGTATATCTGATTCGCTCGGGTAAAACCGTAACAAAAAAGCCTTTGCCTGTGTTACTCCTGAAGGTTTCGTTTATCTCTGTGCCGAATTTCATCAAAATCGATCGGGTAGTTTTTGAGTTTATTCATTAGAAACAAAATTACTAATCTTTTCTCTTCATAATACTAGTGTGGGTGATAACCCTGGATCAGTGGACCGGGTATCTGCAAAAGCTTCGACGTTTAACTGTGTTTAATTGTGTCGGCTGGGGAGTCCGCGAACCTGTATCGAGCGAGATGCGATTAAAACGATGCATCGCATACAGAGTTATAAATATACTAGGACAATAAATAAATATACTAGGACAAATTACACAAATTGAGCTAGCCCCAAAGTAAGTTCGAGACTTGTGTTATGGAATACTAAACTCAACGATATTATATTTTATATAATATAATACATATATAGATAAACATCCAAGACCCGGGCCAATCAGAAAAAGATCATTTTCCATCATGACCCGACCGGGGATCGAACCCGAGACCTCTCGGTTCAGTGGCAAGAATCTTACCACTGCGCCACCGAGGTCGTCAATTGCCTACATTATATTCTGATTCTCTTAAATGTCAGTTCCGTATTACATTCCTAGTAAAATTTAACATTCAACTGATACCCAGTAATCATTTTAGTTAATTTGTTTCAATTTATATCATCTATAAATATATTCCTATTTAATTTACTTTATTTTGTACTGTATAGGTTTGTATTTATACTATATCATATGAATTGAATACTTTTGCAAAGTTTATGTAATCCACATTTTCAAGAATAACTATCTCTAAACCCCCTTAAAAAGTACTTAGAAATGTAATTACGAGACTTAAAAATATCCATTGTCATACACACAAAAATATTGCAAGTCGCCCTTTTGTATTTTTTGTTTCTTTCTACTACCACTGTCTGACTTGTAAAGACATGTTCATTCTTGTGATCTCTGGTTTCCAAACCTGTTCTCCAATCCGCAGCTTTCTGTTCTCGGCTTTAAATACTATGCAAATTCGTGAGTATAAAGATATTTTCTTAATTACCTTATCGGATCACTTTGCGTTAGTCTTATTTATCTAAATGAACCTTTTTGTGTTTCTTTTAAGCTGTATTGATCGCTTCTCGGCTGTGTAGGAGGGTTTATCTCGACAGATCAATAATATACTTCTCAATAATTGTATCCATTTAGCTTGTGTACACTGGAATGTGAGTCATTCTCTCACATATATCTCGTTTTTGTGACTTGTTATATTTTATGACTTATTAAATATATTTTATTAAATAGCGCTTTCTCTTTTTCACTTAATATGGGATTGGTTTGTGGCTAGTTAAAAGAAACTAGATCAGTCTCTAAACTTTAAAATTTGTCGTCAATTATATAATTAGTACTTTATACACCTTTACTAGCATAAATTAATATATTTTACATACAAACTTATTGGCTATTATTATGTGCATCGACTGTATTATTAAATAAGGTAAAAATATAATAAATTATATCCTCAAACCTTTCTCAGGAATCACGCTATCTATTGGTGAAAACTACATGAAAATCCGTGCAGTAGTTTTTGAGTTCATCGCGAACAGACAGACGCGGCAGAGCACTTTGAATTATAATATTAGTCAATATATCATATCATTAGAATATGGTTCACAATAATCCTTCTCAGGGCTCTGAAGTAATTGTAATAATAAATTATAAAATAGTTGCATCACAGTCAAATGGCTTTTTCTTCATACAATAATAGTAAAGTTTCAGTTTCTGTTTTTTCGATACAATAATAGTAATGTTTCTAACTATATTATTTAAAACATGACCGTGAATAAGCTATTGTTCTAATTGTCCCAATCCGTACATTGTCTCAAGTCATGTGTTTGAATCATTTGCTCAATGATTGTTATCAAACCGGTCAAATTGATTGAATCAACCGTCGCCAAATGAAATTGCATCGCACACTTCACAATAGGCAATCAGACGTGGCTCTGTGACCGGATCAATGGCGTTTTCATTGCATCTTATTACTGTGATTAGAATGTATTATTCATAATTTCTATTTTGATGTTTCTGTTGTTCTTTTATTTTGACATAAATCTTTCACGTTTTTCTCCAATGATTTGTCAAGTACATATTAAATCCATGGGTTTATCTCAAGAAAACCTTGAAAGCACACTCTTTCTGGTTCTCAATCCCAAACCTGTCAAAGGTATGGGATTTCTTTTCACTCTGTAATGAATTACACAGTCATGTTGATGACATGTCATATTTAGTACTTTTTGGAACTTTTATTCTGCACTTTAGTCTTCTTCTGCAAAAGAAAATGTCTTTGTTAATAGTTCATCGCTAACATTTTTCTTGTTCTTCCTTATCCCACTTAAGTCTTAAACTCCTATGCTCTTATCGTTGCGTTTTTCTCATGAAGCATATAAAACCCTGACGTCAAAGTTAATCGATATTATTTTTATGACCTGTTTTTATTAAAAACTTGCAGCAATTGGATTCCTAAGATGTCAAATGCTATCGTCTGACACATTAGCAGAAACGCCCTTATCTGCAGTCAATGGCCATTTACGTGATAACTATATGCTAAACGTCTTCTTTGTCATTACACAAATTCACCTTATAATACTTTAGCATCAACATTAATGTGACAACCATTTTTAGATCTTTTAATTAAAGCATATTTAAGTATTAAATTCTGTAAGTCTAATTAGCTGCGATGAACGCATGTTCATCGCCGCTAATTAGACTATATAGACGCATAGGTATGCAGATTTTTTAGTTCTAAAAGTCAAGACATCCATTTCTATTTTAATTATAACTAAATTATGGTATGTTTTCTCAACAAAGAACGAGCGGAAAAAAGTTTAATAATATTATTAAACCATACAAATCTTCTTATAAAATAAATACAAGTTGTCTCATTTTTAATTGATATATTTATACCATTTTAATGTTGTAATTATTAAAATTTACAGCTCCAATAATCGTTAACGGTGTATTGATGAACTCTTGAGTTATATTGATTAGCAAATCTGCTTTCATAATCAAAATTCGAATGCATACGCGTCTCGATTACTGGTCCAACGAGTCCGGTATCGAGTTATGACGTAGCGAAAACAAAACGAGTTGGAATCGATTCTGTGCATTCCGACGCTTCACGGATTCTTCTTGAAGAATGCGAGTTCGAGTTCGTATAATGATTATAATCTCGATTTAGTGGTCGATTCGTCATCGTCCGATTTAGTTAATGGAATAAGCAATGAGCGTGTGAATCGGGTGTGATGACTTGTGATCGTGGATAGTAGTTTCACAAAGCCAACCTGATGGCTTCGATTGTAATTCAGCGGTCAATTTTATTGGATGACACCATCTCGATGACATTTTATTGTGCTCTAAATTATCATTGTAGAGCCGTAATTTATTCTTGAAATTATGATTGAAGTTTTAATTTGAAAACGCAATTTATTTTGTTAAATTGTTAATTATTTATTTTTGATTAATAATAATAATAAATGAGGACAAACCACACATATTGAGCTAGCCCCAAAGTAAGTTCGAGACTTGTGTTATGGGATACTAACTCAACGATACTATATTTTATAACAAATACATATATATAGATAAACATCCAAGACCCGGGCCAATGAGAAAAAGATCGTTTTCCATCATGACCCGACCGGGGATCGAACCCGGGACCTCTCGGTTCAGTGGCAAGAACTTTACCATTGCGCCACCGAGGTCGTCAAATAGTTATATTATTCAAATAGTAGTAGTAACTAGTATTGAAACGTTTAAATAAATATCCCAGTTATTTGTACACCTGCTCCAATTTAGCCCCGATCACCTGTGCTCAAGTCTAGACAACGCTCTTTCATTAATAAAAAATGACATTTTGGAAGGGTCCTGGAGGCTGCAGGACGCGCAGTCGCATGGGAGTGGAATGCGGTCCTGCAGGCGGTCAGGTGCGGCGAGGAGGGGCGGAGCGCTGAGCCGGCCTATAAACTGCGCTGGAGTGGTTACTTCGCCGGCTTAGGGTTGCCATTTGTAAAAACGACGAGGGCTATCTCTCTTTGTCTTGATGTTCTAATTTCGATTTTCAAATTCTTAAATTCCTGTCGGCCAGCAACATAACAGTATGAAATCTTAATTTGAAATCGTGTTAACTTTCGTTTTATATATCGATGAACCAAATCGCATGGGTGGTATTTGGTAGTAGCCCTGTTTGTAATTATTATGCCGTGTGCAACTCATGCGCACGGGCGATCACCCCGCGACCGTAACGCCACCGCTTATTGTTTTAACGACTGTTGCCAAGCGCTCGGTAGAAATAACCATTGAAATGTCGGTCACTGCTGCAATTTTAAAAAAATGTAAAGCACCGATATTATTTTGCGCTTGTGTTTCCCGTCGTGGGTTTCAATTTTCCATTCAAACTGCATTTTGACACGGTAATGCAGTAAAGCGCGAAGAATGCCAGATTAAATTGATTATGGCAATTTTGTATCGAGGGTTTGAGGTATTTAGTGTGGAATTCAAGCTTTTTGCTACAATCGTGATGTGCTTATAGATTTAAATACTGCACAGATCAAGAACTGTCTGAAGTTTATATAATTTAAGCGGGAAAGAAATAAAACGATGACTTGTTTGTTGGGTGTTTAGTTGTGATGCCCCATTTACGAAACTGATGGTAGTTAGAATTTATTACATGCGTTGATAACCCACAAACGCAGCGGGGGCAAGCCAATATGCAAAGGGATTTCTCGTACACAATCTTAAACCCAAATGCAACCGCATGTAACAAGGTAATAAAATGAGAAGATAACGCGAAGTCTTAGGAAATTTTAATGATGATGAGGCTAGTGTCGGAATATTCATAATTTTCATACATATCATTTAATCCTTTCGTGGGAGGAATGTTAAGCGCTTTACTGCCATATTGTAAGTAATTTTATGAAAATTAATGCTTGCTCTTTGATTGTTTGTTTGCATGTTCGTGAATATGTGGCATGAATTAGAATTCTATCATTTACTATTTCTAATGCTGCAATGTCATTTGTAAATGATTTGTAAATGCAAAAACAACTGCACTGGCTTGAGTTAGAACATTGATTTTTTAGCAACCATACAATAGGTAAATTTGCTGCCCAGAGGTGTAAATTAATTAAGAAAAAAGGAAAAGCCACACACAAACACAGTGATGTTGTGTTTTACCGCAATCTCTAACCTACATTCGCGGCAACGACCACTCGATAACTGGCATTTGTTTTCCTTGAAAAATGTTTTATTAATTTATTCATTGCGAACTGATTTATCATGTTAATGTTTGGACAGCATTATTGTGTTATAGGAAAATTGTCAACTGATCACTGCTTTATTTAAACATTTTCCATTTGTTTCCATATCAACAACATTGTGTTGAGCAAATTTAGGTATGAAAGGTAAAAAGAATGTAGTTTATATACAGGCTTATGCCAATAATATCCTGTTTAGCGACTTTTTTTGCATGAATGCACGAGGTTGTTCACCATCTGATAACACGCATCGAAACGAGATATCGGCGCGATGTTCAGAAATATCTGACTACGTTGGTGGCTCGCCATACGAAAAAATGTAGCAACAATAGTAAACGAAAACAATTTGGTGTTTTGTTTTCGTCTTCTTTTCCGGCACATGTGATACGATCTAAACGTGTAATAGAAACTAATGCTGGTTCGAAGGGAGGGGATGGCATCACGCCGCGTTATGAATGAACTCGGACCGCCAGCGGCGCCACGCGGGGGGATCGAAGGAATTCCAAAAACTCGAGTGGGCCGATGCGCTTGCGCGTAAAAAAACGCCCGTCACAATAGCCCGCAGCCTACGAATCCAATACAAATATGATTTTATTTAAAACACTCGCGCAACGACTGTATGCCTTGTTAAAATAGCAGCATGAGCTGTTTGGTTAACATGACAATGAAGGGTCGTCGAGGAATGCCATTCATCTCGCCGGCGCCGCGTGGTTGTTGATTGAAAACCCTGGTTTTCCATTCGATCTGGTGCCAGGTCACGTACGTTGAACCTCGCCTTTCTACTTACCGACCGCCTTTTAAGGCTTAAATAATACGAGTACTTCTCCATATGGAGTTATTATGGACTAATCGAGATATTTCTACTTTCATGCGAATATGAAGCGGTATCTCTGTTTTCTCGTGTGAAAAATAACACGAAACCCAAATTCGTGGTTCTGGAGGGTAGCGGAGGTAGGGGAGGCGGGACCGACCGCTGCACCAGCAATAAAAGCCTACCTGCCCGATGTAGATGTTATCTCGTTCGGTCAAAGACGCCGACCGCCTCCGCGCGCAATCAACCCAAAAACCAAATTGCACCGTAATAAAACCCCGCAAAGTTTACTTTCCAAGCTCTTGGCTCCCGTTAACAGACACGTAACGGTGTGGAATTACAACACTTTTGTTATATTGTAAGCTTTTGTCATCGTAACAAACCAACATTAGTCATAAACAACATTACATCGTGAACATTGCTGACGACATTCATTACACTTATAAATGTGAGGTTTGCGCCACCGAGACTGAACTCTGAACCCAGATACTAACCACAAGAAGTGTTACGAGACAAAAGAGTTAATCTCTTCTTGAATTTTAGTCCTTAATTTTTATGTCAAAATAGCAGAAAAAGTAGGTAACCACTTTGTAGCTAGAAAAGGCTAAAGAGAGGTTCAAAGAAAAAACACCTATTCAGCAAGCAGCTGGCACCTTTCTCGATATCTTGTGTGTTAATGGCACCATTACGCGCACCAACGCATACCGCATCCTGATGAGGCTGCCTCGCTGCTGCAGCGCGTCAGGCATGTTCGCCGCGGCCGGGGTTCCTGACTATTTCGCGATAATTAGATCGCGAGTCGCAGCGTTTTGGACACGTATCCGAAACTCAAACAACGAGATACTCCGAACCTTATCTGAGTGTCTGAGCAGCCCTATCTTAAGATATTGGCTTTCCGTGCATATCGACAGTAATAGTAAATAATATTAATTTATTAGGTACTGTTTCTATTTTTTTTTTATTATTATTATTTTTAGTCCATAGTGTGATATGGGTCATGTATTTTACAAGTGCCTGCAATAAATGATTTATTATTATATTATTATTATTATTTGTCTCTCCTTTTGGGATTCACGGCACATAGTCCGGTCCTTTGAGAGGCTTGCGTGGGGATATGGATCCAACACGTAGAGGCCCTTTGGAGAATTTTGATGTTGTGTAGGTCTCCCGCCAAGACCCACTCCCGGATATACCAATAAAATGATATGCCCATGAGCAGGTCTCGGCGGGAGTGTGAACTATTGCAGAATAATGGATAGAAGTACTGGTCTATAGAATGAAATTTGGATGGACTGAGAATGGGCTATTGCAAAGAGTGCGGTCACCTGCCATAATCATGATAACTGACTATTCAGTGGCAGGTGGTGACTCGCCGCTCACTAGATGGGCCCCTCAAATCAGTCGCCGTGATTGGCGACAAAGGGGCAACATTGACGTGGGCGGCTAAGGGTGTAGAGAGGTGAGTCTGCGGGGCGCGAAATCGTGGTGATCCAGTCAGACACCCCCGGCGTTATGACATTTTACACTTCCACCCTTCGAGCATATAGCTCTCGCGACTCCACTCTGGCCGGCCGGTGAAGGCAAGCCAGAGGTAGGGGTCCTGTTACCTCTCGGTTTCCACTCCGACCTTGGGGAAGGAAGGCGGAGGTGAGGAACAGGGGCCTCCCCTGGGAGCACTCAGGTCCGTGGGGTCGCTACTCCCCAACAGCTCGCCACAAGCTGCCCTGCGGGCTTATTATTATTATTATTTATATTTCTTTTCTTTTCTCGGTTTCCGATTTATTATTATTACAATACTTAAAACTTCGTACATTTTCGACATCAATGATTTGTTAGCTGTGCCAGACTATCGTTAAATTAAAACGTTTCCCGTGTATCCTTAATTGGTGTACATTACTAAAATTAGTCTGTTTAGGCACGCCGGTATAAAAATTCCGTGGAACTTCGATGGGGATCAATATAGCTGGAATATGTGCTTTGCATCAATTAACGTAAACATAAAGTTAAATAAATGTTGGAACGGTTATAAATAAAAAGTGCTTGACAACATTTTTATTTTACTGTAAATTACTATTCCTCTATATGTAACGTATTGATGTGATATTAAAAGACTCAGGTGCTTAATTTTACTGTTGCCCGAAACTTGAAAACCGATTACATCGTCTAAGTATGCGAATGGATGAGAACATTAAATGTTATGGTAAAATAACTTTCTTTCCATATGCAGCTTTAAATTTACATGTCAACAGCTCAATATTGCGAATTAATATGCTATTTGCGAACGAATATCATCAAAGAACTTGATAGAAAGTTTATGCGAAAGGTGACAAAAACCTGTACATTATTAGCCCTTGTTCAGTTATGGCACCACCACTTCATAACCTATCTAATAGTCAGTTACTCGATGCATTGATGCAATCTATTCAGTAATGAATAAGTACTACCTACAATTAGTAACGCGTTTTAAGGTACATATATTATATAAGCTTACATATCCACCATTAATGATGTAAACTAAACCTTTATGTTATCAATATAACTTGTATTCTTTATAAAACAAAGTCCTCTAACGCGTCTGTCTGTCTGTTTGTTCGCGATAAACTCGAAAACTTTCACCAATAGATAGTGTGGTTCCTGAGGAAGCTTATGCCTTCCTCAGGAACCATGTGTATAATTTATTATGTTTTTACCTGAGCGAAGCCGGGACGGGCCGCTTGTACCTGATATACAATGTTATCATTATCAAAAATACAAAACAGCAGATCGGTATCGTCTTGCGACAGACAGACGGCCAAATATTCTAATGCGTTATCTTTAACCTTCCTCAAATCTTGTCCCATTACACGAATTAAGGAAGTCATTTATTTAAACTTACGAGCGCTAAACGTTGGAAAGAGATATAACCTCTACATATTATTGTTAAATTGCTTAGTTTAAATCCAAATCAAATCTTACCCATAATAATGTAAATCGTTTATGATACAACGAACGTAAAATATGATATGAAATCTACTTGTAACTTTGTCTACGTTGTCTTCGTTTTTGATTAGAAAATCTTTTTATATCACTAAAATTGTTTCTTTCCGATAACAACTTTTATCATAGATTTGGTTAGATGTTTTTACTGTTGTCAACAAACTATCATTTTATCTATAGAAACTGTATTGATACTCCTAATATTTTCTTTTGTTAATTTAAGTACATCTGTGTTTCATAACATGGTACTTTTAGAATCCTTCTTAGTCCATTGAGATTTTATAATACCTGGGCTCGTCTATCTATGTTATTTCTCCAGGTTGATAAACATGTAAGTATTGCTTCAAAACTAGTAATATACACTTTTTTGTTCAAGAGAGACATCAAAAACAATGAATAGATAATGATGAATTTTTTGTGATGACAAGTCGAATTATGCCTTTTTTTAGCTGTTGTCAATAGTTTTAACATAAATCAATTGAGGTCTTAAAACAGATTTATTATTATAAGTACAATTATATTTTCTTTGCAAAAGTAATATTATTTTTCATCCTTAAATAGATCATCTCCGATAAGATTATAATTTGTACATTTTACTTTAAGAACCAAGTTAGTGTTAAACGTTTTTATATGATGTGTGACGTCAAAACGTTCGCTAAAAGTGCCAAAACCCAAGTAGGTACCATAAAAACCTAGTGCAAACAGCTATTCAACTCTAAAGATTTACACTTTGCAAGGCTTGTGCGTCATTGATAAGATAAAATAACATTACTGACATGGAAACCAGATGGACGATCGAATTTGAAATAAAAAATTGCATTTGTCAAAGGGAATATAATATCTTTCCTTAACTTGATAAAAAACTAAAATCTACTTGTAAGGTACACCAGATCAATTGCAAATTATTTAATAGAATTCGTTTACTTTTATTATCATGTAGTTTACAAAGATTGTCATGTTTAGTTTTATCATTGTTTCGTGACATTCGGTTATTTGGTCTATAAATTTAGACTTGTAACACATAATAATATATAAACCTATTAAAATTCACGTTATAATTTGGTTTTATATTACAAAATGTTTATTTGATCATAGATAATTAGGTTTCAAGATGGCTGGTCGGGCCCGGCAGCTAACATCAACATCATAACTCCTAGCCTGACCCAGATACCGTCGTCCGAACTATTTCGGGATTCACAGACACATTACAGTGCTTCTGCTGTTACATACAGTTTGTAGTTAGGCGTATAATAATCTATAATTATACTAGCAGCCTGTCCTTGCTTCGCTCGTGTAAACCATATCAATTATACACCTGCGTTTTATCAAGAATTACAAAATCTGTTAGTGAAAACCGCAGGAAAATTAATTAATTGATTACTGTGCTTCGAGTCTCAGGTTTTTGTTAACAACAATGTTATATAAGACCTCAGATCTTTCTGATAGTAATCTCCGAGGATCACTACTTCTGTCAAATATTGATGTTTCAATATTATTAGCAATTGTTGTGCAAACATAGTAAAATCTGCTATTAATTCATGTGTGTCTACATCATTGTATACATTGTTTTCTATCTAACCTAAGGCACGTAGGCGTAATATTATAGTAGTTTTATGGTATCCGTTGGTCAAATTTATCTTTATTAAATTAAATACCTCATTGCATTGACCTACTTTTTGCGGTGTGGGCGTTTCCTTTATAACTATACGACTTCTAAGATTCATCAGCCGTTTAAGCATTAAAAATCTCAAAAGTGCGTAGCAATATGCCGTCATGATTTAAGAAATTGCTAGGAAAACGATTTATATAAACACCAATTTATTGTTAATGTTTGTCAATGAATGACTCATTAATAAAATGTGATTATATTCTAGAAACTTTAAACAAACACTACAAGTACAAATGAATGATCCTAGATTACAGGAAAACTGAATAAAATTAGCAAGAAATTATTCGTGAGGAAAGGAAAGTCAGAGGCTTAAATTGCTGTACATCAAATAAAGTAGAATACTTGAGTCATACGGATGGTCAAAGGGAAGGCTGAAGGAGTAAAAGATGGACAAAACCATTGACATGAACTATATTCTACAGACAAATGATGTCACTTTGTCCCTCACGCTGTGGACAAAGACAAGAGTCGCGAAATTCCAAGGAAACCGAAAGCCACATTTAGCTGGATAGCAGGCGCAGATAGCAGGCTTGTTGGTACTTGAGATTCTGAAATAGTAACAGTCGCTAAACAGTGGTATAATGAATGATATTTTATATAAACTATACAAAACTAAATTTTTTATCACACCTGGATTGATATAGATAAATCGTTGAATTTTAAAAGCGAATACCTAATTAATACATGAACTGTAGCTTAATTAGATACGTGTTTGAGGTTTTATTTCTTTCTTTTATCAACATTCTTAGCTGGAAATAGTAACAATCAATAGAGTCGCTAAGTCCAGACCAGATAAAACCACAAAACCGCGAACCTACTTATTTTTAAATAGCTCAGCGATAACTGTCAGTTATCTGTAAGAACGTAAACTTTGTAGTAGCCGTGTCTTATCAGCAACTGATACATGATTATGATAAGACAAACAATTTTTCATGTGGTATTATAGTAAATAAATAAAGTGTATCTAGGTACGTATATTATGTACACTAGGTAGTGTACATAAAATATTATTGTTTTGGTAAATAATGATAAGGCAATCTCAAATTCTCAACCGTTAGATAGAAAGACGAGACGTTTAATTTACAGAAACGTTTGCATTTGCCTTATATAAAACGATCCTCTAAAATCGATGTCAAAGACAAAATAAAATCCTTATTAAACTTCTCAAAAATATCAAATGTTTCTCGGTAGCACATACTTTAAAATTTGTTTCGTCCAAGGTGTGATTGTGTGTAGTCGATTTTTTTTGTAGAGTCCACTCTATAGGGTTCGCTTGCGTATGCGCAGGTATGGTGCATGGGGTGAGTCATTCTTGGGTCAGGGCTAGGGTTGCCACTGTTGGGTTGTAAATTTTGTGGTGATTTCTCTTCACTGTGTACACCTGTACGTAGTCAACGAAATCATAATTTCGTTTTACTATTTGCTTCAGTGGTTTTATCAATTCGATGGGTACCTTCGTGATCTGTATTTATTATTAATTGTATGGAAGTTTCTAACATCTATGAAAAACACGGTGGCTAAATATAATAACATTTTAGTATATAAGTACATTCCAAAAACAATGACACGTTTTTTATTTAAATTTCTTAGAGGTCACCTCCGACATCATAAAATTATTAAAACGGACAAATATCTAGATTAAGAATCAATACATTTAGGTACAACCTTGATTTGATTGTAATAAAATTCAATTCCACGCGTTAAAATTTACGTTGGCAACGGCAACCCTACCCACCGCGGTCATTATTCATAGCTGACAGTTAGTATCGAGCGCATTACATTGCTGCTACAATCACGACGTCCACTTTCTCGCCTTTTTCACGCCGGCGATGTATTGCTAGTATAGTTGGCAATCGGATTATCATCTACGAGTCCAGACGACAGGATCGTGATTTATTCAGCGCAGTGGCGCCAGCGGCATTCGTTTAATTCCAATTTTGAACGTTTAAAATTGTCATTTTATTTCAATGGCCCTATTGGGAGGCGTAAAATTCTCACCAGCTGCATGAAGTTTTTAGCGAGTCTTTAAAAAAGTTTTGTATTTCGCGAAACGGTTGTTTTTGTTTCAACAAAATGATGGAAACTTAACTTAACTTACCTTTTGATATACGTTATTTTTGTCCAATGACTTATGCGTAAGAATTACAGATTACAAAAGTTGAAAAATGACCCATGATACTAAAACGACAGAAATGTTTGTATCGCCTTAGCAACAGGAGTTTCGAAGAATAACCCGGTGATTGTGTTGGCTCAAGCTTCCTTTATTGGTTCAGTTGGTGTGGCGGCCATCGCTTTCATTAACCACCTTTTGTCTGTGGTATGCGACCGGGCTCAATCAAGGAATGCGGGTAGTCCGCGAACACTTCTTTGCTTCAGTTTGACTTGTACTTAAATGTCAAATAGTTTATCAAATTTTCCACTTGATTCCGGTGTACGAAAACATCTTAAGGAAACCAGCTCACTGGTTGGATATTTCATTTATTAGAGTGTATGCGAATACATGGCAATAGATAGGTGTAAAAGTTATGTAATGCGTTTAGGCGACTTTAATAAAATTTGACACCTGTGTTAGCATAAAGAGCTTCAACTTATATTTGATAGTCTGAAATATTTTACAAGATCAAGATTTGAAGTGATTGAAGTCCTAAATCGGATTGGTGTTCCCCAGGGTTGAGTATTGGGTACTTTGCAATTCCTAAAATTAAAGTTTAATAAATAAAGCCGAGAATTTTTAAAGAGCATAAGTGCATATTAGCTGCCAATTTTGATTCTTACAAAAACAATGCGATATTTTGTTCGGCGCACGTTCATTTTTATCATAAATCAAGCATCGTTGTTGCGTGTCTCCGTCATTAAATCCAAATATATCTAGTAAAAGTTTACACACAAGTATAAATTATCAAGAAGTGCAGATGTCTTCCCAAGTCATAAATTCATTTTTACGTTATGTCTTTATCTTACGTTTTCGTTATTTAGATAATTTATCTGTTAAAGGCAAAAGATTTTGTATACAAGGTTGAGCAATGATATGCCTGTGTGCATTTTATATCTTTAATTTGTCACATTTTTAGCGACGACGTCAGTTAAAACAAAAGCTGTTTTTTTATCTAATAAAATAGTAGATTTTATTATTTACTAGCGACCAGTCCCGGCATCGCTTGGGTAAAAACATAATAAATTATATCTCTAAACCTTCCTCAGGAATCAATCTATCTATTGGTGAAAACCGTATGAAAATCTGTGCAGTAGTTTTTGAGTTTATCGCGAACAGACAGACGCGGTAGAGGAATTTGTTTTATAATATGTAAGGTGGGCAAAGGCCTCTCTCCATTCCCTCCAATTGATATATCAGTTTTTACGGAATCTGTCCAAGTAAGAATATAATAATGATTTATTTATTTAGGTATTTATATTCTTTCCTGTATTATCATTACATTGTCAAACCTAGCTGGCTCGTGGCTCGTAGTCGTGGTCACGGTAACAAAGTGCGTGCCATTGAATCATAACGAGACACTCGATGTTTGCACACGTGGGTCATTGCATGCGAAAAACGAATGCCTAATGGATATTTACCTTTTTTCATATTCAGATATTATTTATTTAGAACTAAATGTAATTCTTGATCTTTAATAAAAATATTTCATGGCATAGATGGCATGAATCATATTTATTCTACTGAACCCGTTGCATGGCGAAAAGAAATTCCTAATGGACATATTTATCTAAAACGAAACGTGTGTTGATTTTTTAAAATTATTATATATTTATCATAGAATTAACAGCACTTGGACAAAAATTACATCTAATTGTACAGGGTTAATTTAATGCCAATTACAGATTCTTATTTTGTAAGTTAAAAAGGTTTAAACAGCTTAGAACAGAAATAAAAGAAAAAAAAACGATAGACATACAGGGACGCATCACGTTATGTGTGTAATGGGTATAGACTATTACATTATATGTGTGTACCAATAATATTAATTAGACTAATAAAATTAGTTACGAAGGATGGAAAAAAATAAGCTTTTTAAATGCCGCTTTAGAATGTTATTATAATTATCTAAAGTATCTACTTAGGTAACCCCCATGCAAAATGTTTCTCCGACATTTTACGAATGCCGTTTGTACAGCTGTTAAACAATGCGCTTAATACAGTCAACTGCTCATAAAACCACCCCAATTCCTTGCAAAATCGCCGCTATTACCTTCACATAGAGGTGCACTAAGGGTACATTTGATTAGACTACTGTCGTGGAACAAAAAATACAACATCATCACATAAATGGGCTCCCGGAACGCGCTCATATAAAAAGACCAGTTATTTGTTAAGAAGATTACAAAACAATTTCAGTTTACGGAATAACAAAGCTGAATTACCGCTGGGCCTCAAGCCCGTACAATAGGGATTTATCAGAAAGCGGCGCGTTTCATTGAAGCCTTTAGTTTGTGTAACAACACTATCTAATCTACATCTAGGTATGTGTGTATGTTCGGCATTGTTCCAGTCTTCCAGTGCTGTTGAGCGCACTGCAAACACGGCGCAAACCGTACAAGTGTTCTTGTCATAGGTATTCTTTGCTTTCACGGCAACGTTTTCTGCCAAAGATCAAATGTATATTGTACAAGCCATACGATTTTCCAGATATTTTCTTTAACTTCTTGGTGAATAATTAGGGATTCTAAGGTTTTCTGAAATGAAGTGATTATTTAGTATTAAAATCTTGAACAAACAAAACAAAGAGTAGAACTTAAAAACGTTTCTCCAGCCGCATCAAAACTCATCTACCATTTCCAAAGGCGCATCAAATAGTTTAGATCACAAAATTTTAATGATAATTTTATCTTATGATTCACGTCCGCAGCGCATGCGTAGTAATAACAAAACACTATCTTTAGCCCTCGGTGTGATCATGCTGGGCGAAAGTAAACAAAGGTGCTCGCGCCGCGGTCAATATCCTACAAGATCCCACCGCAAACGCAAATAGACGGGAAATGTTGTCGCGCCGCGGTCAAAGGGTTATCTCTGGCACAGGAAAAGTGCTAGGATGCCAAGTTTGATGAGGAGGCGAAAGAAAAATAACTGGCATAGGAAAAGTGTCCCATAATTGACAATTTTCATGAAGTACAGTGCAGTATAACGACAATGGAAAGAACCTGACACTGCAAAGTGTGATAGCTAAATAAAGAATGGCGTAAATTGATGAACTAAAAAAAAATTAAGTGAAAGTGATAAGTCTTACCAGAATGCCAGACTTGATGAGCCTAAAAATAAAAAGCTTCATCAAACGTGTTTGGTAAATAAAGCAGACTTTACGTGAATACAAAAAAGTGCGCAGTGAGCCTAAAATAAAAGAAACTGGAAGGTGTGCCAGGATCAAACGGAATTAGCTGGGTGTGGTGTATAATATGATGACCATAAAATATCGAAGTGAGCGATACGGGTTGCGAACTTTGTGTTGTGCCCCAATTCCTTTCTTGCATATTCATCGCATATTAAGGTGCGAAGGCTGTTTTTGTTATAACATAGAGGTACGTTGTAAGTAAATTTGAAAAACATAATTTTGACGTTAAAAATACTATTGGTGAATGATTGACTATTGTTAACTTTCGTGATAAATAGGTATAACTAGCCATGTATATACGTTACGATAACTTTGATGAATATTGAAAAAAAATGCACGTTTTTGATACTTTGATTTTAAAAAAGTATTGAATTTGCAACTATTATATTCGAATGTATTGAAATCTATAAATATAAAAAAAGATTTTATGTGTGAGATATGCGAAGAAGCAAACATAGGTAACAATGACGCAGTCTTCGAACTATGAAAAGAACATTTTTTATACCCTTAGCAAATACTCAAATTACTTAGCAATAGGCTAATAAACACCATACACTATTCATCTTCCCAGGCCACAGACAACCATAGAGAGAATAATCCCAGGCTTATGGTTACGGGTTTCTTTCCTGTTTGAACAAATATTTTGTAACGTTCGGTCTTGACTGTCGAGGAATTTGTGCTTTGTTATTCAAAAGGCTGTCTGTCGTGTCTCGAGTTGCTTGCCCTATCTTGTTCTCGTAAAAATGTGCATTTTAGTTTAGAATAGAATCTAAGTTCTTTTTTTTTCAGCCAGCATCATTTTTTTTAGTAACCATAGATACATTAGAATTTTATTATTTTGAATTCAACGTGTAAAGATGAGAAACATGTTCTTAAAATTGGACATGCTTTCTCTCCCTCTCGCTCTATGTTTGCGTGTTCCAGGTTGCATTTGGAATTCATTTGCTTTCTACATATTATTGACTAAATAAAAGCTTGTAGGTAAATTTTGAGAGGTCACATTTTATAACGTTTTGCATTTTTAATTTACTCACTATAAGTATATACTTGCAATTTCTAAGATAAGTTTTATACTACGCTGGTTCACAATGATTCCCTTTATCCATCATCAATAAGTGATTTCACGTGTGGTACTTAGTATTGTGGATAAGTATGTTATTGAACTTTTTTTTTATTTTTCCAGGTAAATATTGCAAGGACTGCTTTATCTAAGTGCGATTGAAAAGATCACAAGTGATCTTGATAAAAAGTTGAATCTGTAAGTACTTACTCTACTTATCTGTCTAAAAAAAATCTTAGTGAAGATGGTTTTTAAGCGATTAAATTTGTCTTTTGTACTCGGTCTGCACCATAAAGAAAAGTAAAGAAAAAATATTTTTTTAATTATATGAAAACGTGTATACGTGTAACATGTATATGAAACGTTGAAACCGTTTAGCTAATTTTAATAAAATTTAATGGCGGCACCAATACAAACCACACATTGTCATGGTGCTCAAGTCAGTAGCATCAGCTGTCATGCTTTCGAAGACTATAACTGTCATTGTCAAAATACATTCTTATTCTAGTGCTGACCTCTGGCGTTATAACATCGCAGTAATATTCTCAATTTTTAATCGATTCTACATTAAAGTTGTGTATAATTTATAACGATACCTATATTAAATGTCGCCATTATCATCTGCCTACACATATCGCATTAAGAAACCGACATAACATAAAAATGGCTAAACTTAATACCACATCGGCTTGTAAAGGTCCCGCCTACGCCCATTTTGTGGTCGATACGAAATTGAAAGCAGTAATCAAGTGATTGAACACAATGGAAATAAAAAAAAATTAAAATACTTTTCAGAAAACTAATGCAATAAGAGAGAACAAGATGGAAACACTGATTTCAATGTGCATACGTCCATTTTGTGTAATGTTAGCTCGCTTAAACAGTTAGGGTGAGTTGCATCTGTCAACAATGACGTTGATTTTAACCTGCGCGCTGCTGACGTTTAGACTTTTTTTTTGTTTATTCCTTCGTTTCATTGAGGAGGCAAAGGGTACTAGCCCGTACAGCCAAGAGAGTATCAAGATGAGCGCACACAGCCAGTATCTGAATAAAGCAGAAATGAAAGTTTTCTAAATCCATTTAATAGTTTGTAGCTTTGGTAAATATCATTTAATTTAGAATAAGACGTGAAAAAGTTCCTGTGAAGGCCTAATTTCTGAATAAATGATTTGATTTTGATTTTTAATAAATTATCTGTAACACATACATGTATATGTTTTTTTTGTTTATTATATATTTTTAATAATTCCTTATCTACAATATATTCATATATTGCTGATAAATGCCCAAAATACTATATATGGTAAAAAAATATATAATAGTTGGCAACACTAAATGCACCGTTTGACGCACAAATTCAACGTATTATTTTAGTGCGAAGTTGACCCACATCGGTACATTCATGTCGATAGTTATTGTAACGTTACAACTACAGTTCGTTACGTTATTTATTGCACCAGTTTCCGCGCAGGCAATATCATTTGTTCCCGCAGGAGCGCGCTGTGAAAATGGAGACTTTAGCGATTTTCCCGCGTTTTTCTGCTGGCAAACAGTGTTATGAATGTCTAAACGTTTATCGGGAAACAATAGCCGTGTACCATTTTTATTTTTTTCATTCTGCAATCGCAATATTCGTTGGTGTATTCTTTCATTGTTATTAATTCAGTTGATGAAATAACATCATTGCACATAGAAAAACACGAAGAAAAAAATCTAGATCTATCTTAGAAATTGAAAACTTAATAGCAACGGCTGTTGCTTTGACGTTTTTTGCACATTCTTATATCGGATTAATACAAACTTGTGGTGATGTTACCTAAATATTTTTAGGTAGAATTATAGGTATTCTGATTGTTTCTAATACCATGATCTAATTACAGTATAAATGACTCCAAGATTCCATAGGTCATACAACGATTAGGTACCACATTTCAGAGCTATTTTCGAACGATAAATCAATTTTCTGAATAGCTATTTATTTACACGGGCCCTGCGCGTCTATTCTGCTAACTTTAAGCCAAAACTTTTCAAGATTAGCTCTTATTAACATGGAATAAGAACTACAATTGAGGCACAATAACGACTTATCGTTATTAGAGCCGACACCCTGTTTCTCTGTATGGCAACAAATATGGGCGCTTAATGTAAACACGCACGACGAGTGATACGTACCAAGAGTCTCGCACATGGCTGTAATCAACACTTTTTAGTATTTTTATTTAATCCATACTAATATTATAAAGAGGAACGATTTGTATTTTTGTTTGTAATGAATAAACACAAAACTACTGGGTCAATTTTAATGAAATTTGGCACAGAGATAGGCCTTTAGGAGTGACATGGGCTATACTTTTTATTATGGTTTTACCCGAGCGATAACCCCGATATAGAATCATGGCTAAATCGAAATTAAATTTTAAAATGGTTCATGCAAAAAGTTTATCATGCAAAATCTACTGGACGGATAGTTATGAAATTTGGTACACGGGTAAAATATAACCTGGAATAAAACATAGGGTAATTTTTATCCTGAAATCCCAACGGGAGCGAAGCCCCGGGGCGCAGCTAGTACCAAATATATCACGAACACAATATTATCAAGACAAGATACTGGCACCGCCTCCCAGGTGCACTGGACAAAGCGATTTCTAGTGACCACTTCACCTAGATGCCTGAGTGCACCGACCTATTTTGCCGTTAAAACAAGTATAGGTACTATATCACAAAAAGTATTTAGTTATCGACCAACTTAATATTTAATTACTTACTATTTAATATTTACTTCGTAACTGATATTTAATTTGTTATACAATTTGAAAAAAAAAAATGGTAAGCCCTTCTGGCATGATAGGACCAACACTGTTTAAATTAATTTCTTTCGGCATTTCATATCAGCTATGGTGGTTTGTAACTTTTTACGTTAAATTTTATATTGTAATAACATATTATAAAATTTAACGTAAAAAGTACTTGTGAAGGCCAGATTTGGGTGACTGCACTGTACCCCGTGTATATATGTGATATTAACTTACTTTTCCAGTTGGTCTAATCTAATTAAGACATCACAAAATGACAAATTTCACAGACATAATTACAAAAGCATCAAAGTACCCAACATTTTTGATTGATATGGTTAATTATAAAATTATATGACATAATTTATGATTGATGTTTGCAAATTAATATTACTAAGGTGGATGTACAAAAACCACAGAGATAATAGTATGTACCTATAACATGGCTTTTGAACGTTGTGAAATTAATTTTGTCCACCATCGCCGCCCACTGTGCGCCTGCGCTTCGGCAGTTAAAACCTACGCAAAACTTAATTCTTTATAGTTTTGAAACATATCGTGCATCACGAACGTAGATGAAGTCGGTTAAAGACATTACATCAGGCAAGCAGGCGATGTGTTTTTTTATATATTTATTTACTTTTTTGTTCAAATTCCTCGGATGCACGCGGCATTCAACGAATTTAATAGTGATCGTACAACCTTCTTCTTAATAAAAAGGGTACAAGATACACTGATAATTGCAATTAAATATTTTGATATTACGGTACGTTGCGGTATAACAGGATATTTTTTTTTATTTTGAACCAGTTTTTTCGTCTTGCTAATATTGTAAATTCGAATTTTTGAGGTTAATTCGATTCTTATAATGAATCTGTTTGAAAATGTTTGTATTAATATTATAACCTAACTACTTTTGATTTAACCCTAACTTTAATAAACATTTAATTATCTGATTAGGCTATGAGTAGTTTTTCTTTGTTTTGTCCCTATCTCTCTTTTCAGTATTTGACATTGAAAGAACGAGACAAAACAAAGAATAACTATTCCGAAGCTAATCAGAGAATCATGTTTTTATTAATAAAAGGGTAAGTGTGATCAAATCAAATCAAAAATCATTTATTCAGAAATTAGGCCTTCACAGGCACTTTTTCACGTCATATTCTAAATTAAATGATGTTTACCAAAGCTACAAACTACTAGCATTTCGGAACGATCACTGCTGAGAAGAAATGCCGAAAGAAACTCATTTGAACAGTGTTGGTCCCTATCATGCCAGCAGGGCTTACCATTTTTCAAATATAAATTTATATGTTTTTTTTTTGTGAAGCTTGGAAATGATAAACAAGAACTAAATTATCTTAATTGTGTAACATTTGCATAAGTGTTAAATAGAAATAAAATGATAGCAGGAAACCTGAATTAGTCTCATTAAAATCATGACCACGCAGAATAAAAAGTCAATTGACAACAAATCAACGTTCAAAATTTAGTGCGAAATCGTCTCTATTGCCACCGCACAGGTATCATATATAGTATATATGTAGCAGTTGGCTGTACGGGGGCATTCAATACAATTAAAATATATATACTTTTCATGTATGTAACTTTTTTTTAAATGATTGCAAACAGTAATTGCAGAGACTGTGAGTTATGCCAGTAATGCAAGCGTTTCCTTTACCTCAGCATTTCAGAATCGTAAAGTCCGCGAGGAATGTCCTACAAACTGATCAACTTCAGCAACAATTCCAATTTGTTCCTAGTCTTTCTTGCTGATTTCACTCCGAACAGAGAAATGACTACCTTCTGCTGTTGTATTAAAGTTTAGATTTGATATTTTTGAAGCCTTTTTAAATACACCAATATTTTAGTACAGCAGAACCTGAGTAGTTTTATTACAAGCTTTTGTAAGTACAGTCTCATTTGTTCCGTGGAAGGGGTAAATTAGACTTTCCTTTGAGGTAACAATACGAATTCAAAATTGGAGTTTTCTTTAACTGTAAATTATGTGTCGGAAAGATATTTTTAAGTCAATCCTAACTGTAATATCCAAATCCACACTTAACATTATAAATGTGTAAATGTGTATGTTATTATAAATGTGTATGTTTGTCCTTTTCTCACGTCAAAACGGTGCGTTTGACCGAGGTTTCTTCCGCCGCCATAGAGCGTCGGAGCCCAAGGTGCTGTCCTTTACTTTTTCTCCTCCACTTTGCACGCTCGTCGGCAACCCTAGTTGTCAGAGCATTGGCTCGCATATCATCCTTGGTGACATCGAGCCAGCTATTCTTTCATTGGATTCAGGTTATTTTAACAAAGACTTAAATTAGGGGTTCTTTATTTATTCTAGTATAGATAATACTTTTCATTCATTTTTCGTAAATAAAAGTAAGTACTGGTGCAATGTTTCGCGTGCCTTGTTGTAATTTCTCTGATCAAGTGTCGCCCTCGACGACACTAGCGTGGGGCAACTCCATAAATATTGTAAAGCGGAAATGGAGGTACGACATGGGAAAATTTACGGAAAGAATAATAAAAAAAAAATACAAAACTCTTCGAAACAAATTTTAACTTAATCTAATAGATAAGGTTTTTTGATGCATACATACACAACAAATTAATGTTGTTATTTAATGTTAAATGTGGCCTTGTTTAGTTTTATCCAAAATCCAAGTCCTCAACAAAATCACAGAAATAAATCCACCATATGCTTCGTCAAAATCCATAATGCCCTCGCATGTCGAGGGTCTTCAAAAGAACAGCAAATATCGACAAAAGGCTTCGTCAAGTTTCAAGTAGGGCTTGTTTATGCTAAAGACATTCGCGGTTTACAAGATTCAAATTGTTCAACAATGACAAATTTTGTTATGGAAATCATACATGAGGGCTTTGTTTACTATGTACTCTTCAATAATGGATTCGTTCAAATTATTTTTTATATTTTCTTTACTAGAAGTTCCTTATCCATTAGCAAACAAGTTTGCTTACTGTAAGACCTATAGTGTGTGACCACAGACTACCAGGTTGTCCAAACAATGTTGCAAAAGTACATATACCTAGTAGTAACTCTATGGGATTAGGTAAAATGTAATAATCTTGAGCCAATCTCTTCATATTAATGTACCTAGAGTTTTCAATTAAGTAGCCAGTAAGTGGGTGCTCTTTGTGTCAAAACGTGAAACTAAAGAAAAGCGAACCTAGCGATGTTTTTGTCTGGGAGTACCTATTAGCATCTCACATAAAGATGTTTAGCTCTATATGAAAAGAACAGTGGCAGGGACAAAAGGAATCGGAAGGGAACATGCAGCTACCTACCATTGAATTTCATACTATCCATAGAATCAGAAAGGCGCCCCGCGCGCGGGGTAATATCAAATAAAGGGTGGCGTACAGATGCGGGTTGTGTTGCCAGATTTAAGCTGATAAGAAACATAAATATTAATTAACACCTTTTTGTAAGTGAGAACTGAGATTATTATCTTTCACATCACTATTTTACCTCGTAAAATAACAGAATAAAACAAATATAATAATAATATATGAATATTCTTTCTGGGAAACTTTTGTTATTTTTATTATAGCTACAGTTCATTTACTACAAGCATTAAATTGTTAAGAAAAATGCTTCATCCTTTTGTTGGGTTATCCTACGCTCTGTCATAAAAAAGCACCAATAAATCTACTTATAAGATGTGTAATTAGAGATGAAAAGCCGCACGCGAAGGAAACAACTGGCAAATACTCGTAGTTTGCGTTTAATGTTTTACGGTCAGTGCCATGAACAATGCACCATACAAGTAAAAACCTCCCTCTGACGGCTTTGCGGCTGACGTGGCCTATTCCATTACTTGGTTCTGTATCGGGAAAGTAAAGGCACAAGTACATATTAGTGTCTTTGCTTACAATGTCTTTAATTTTAAATATATTAAGACAAATCACACAGATTGAGCTAGCCCCAAAGTAAGTTCGAGACTTGTGTTATGGGATACTCACGCAACGATACTATATTTTATAACAAAACATATACTATAAATAAACATCCAAGACGTGGGCCAATCAGAAAAAGATCATTTTCCATCATGACCCGACCGGGGTTGGAACCCGGGATTCAGAGACAAGCACTTTACAACTGCGCCACCGAGGTCGTTGGTCTTTGTTAAATAAGTGTGCGATTTAGCTAGAATATTATTTTATTATTTGTAGTAAAGTCTGTGTGATTCTAGTGTGAGGTATGTAGTCGCAAGCGTCAGGGTTCATGTCTGTGACATATCAGGAGTGCAGTCTTTGCTGGTACGGCCATATCGTTCTAAACCAGCAAATTACGGAACGAATGTCTGAGTATGTCGTTTCCTCCTGGTTCTGTTCTGATAATATGTTTTTATGGAACTAATAGAAGCCAAAATAAATATATATTTTTAGACAGACAGACATTTTTGTCTATTTGTATGTTCACGCATCACGCAAAAACTGCTAGTTGGAATTTGATGATTTTTTTATGGGTGGGACCTTAGGCGGCACGCAAGAAATAAACGCGGGCGAAGCTTCGGGCAAAAGCTAGTGATAAATAAAATATGCACGTGTAAATAGAATGATGTAATGTATGTACCGCGCCCGCGGCGGCCGCGCGAACTATATTCATATACAAAACTTCGTCCGATAATATTTTTATCTTATCTTGTTTTCATTACGTAATTTGTGTTGCAAATATGTTGCATGTATATATTGATTGATAAAAAACCTTCAGATGCCATTCATTGCCTTTAAATATGCATTGAAATATTTTTTCAGCTTAAGGTTTCGGTACCTTACCTACTAATACCTTATCTTATCAGATAGTCTGTCCTCAGTTCTGTTTCGATTAATCGTTTTTTACGTTTAGTGTGTTTACCATCGTAACCAAACCCATAAGTTCTATCTTTATTAGCTGAGAACAACCAGTCACAATTAATCGAATAAAAACTGGTTGAACTCCGGGAGTGACGGCAGAAGTGAAAATTTGAATATTAACGTTGTGCATTTTTGACGTCTTACGAATTTTCGATCTGGTCACGTGTCCTGACGCGAGTTTAACATTTTTTACCCATCACAAAAAGTACAAAACGACGACGCTAAAGAAGTTTTCACTTTCACACAACAATATTTACTATATATTTTGCTACAAATTTATTGTTGTCCAACTTCTAGAGTTTTAATATTTTCCCGTTGCTCCACTCATACCCCTCATTTGGCCTGGCCTCGGTTGGATAAAAAAAAATATGGGTCTTTTTTCCAAGAGCCAAGAGATGGCATTGTCTTAACAAAATTAACCACCGCTTGTCGTATAATTTGATCTATTGTTTATGAAAAGGTTCAAAGGAGAGGTCAAAACGGTTTTGTCATTTTACGGTCAAAACTTGGAACGCCTTTTTGAGTTGAGTTATTTTACATATATATTATGTGTTATTTGTAACTTATGCCACCATAGATAAATTCCATGCTTTGACAATGTCGGGATACTTAGGAAAACTTTAGTCAGAATCGTGGAGAGGATTGTGTCTGTGTATGAATGGGGGTCAAACATCACAAAATCTCAGGCGTTGCTAACACGAAACTTGAGTCTGTGGAGGTCATAGATTCGAGTCTCACGGGAAATATACTTTGTGAAGATTTTTCGTTAAGACTTTACTTTCCAACTTTTAAATGCTGTTTTAAGACAGGAGGCGAAGATTGAAAGCCAACGCGATTGAATTCGCAACTAAGGGCGCTGGTGTAACGGGAGGTCCATGCCCTAGCCAAATTTTAATTTCAGCCATAGTAACAGGACCTTACTGAGCATAGAAACGACAGCCTCCATTGATAAGATTCCTTGCTTTGTTTTATGCTAAACTAACGTGTGTTTGGTCTGAGGAGGACGCATCAAGCTATCCATAATCATTGCATATTCGGCGCTAATGTCGCTGTATACAGGTCTAGCTGTTGACTGTACGTTCAGTCATTGTAGTTGTCAATCAGTAGACCATGTCGGATTATAAAGTGCAGAATCATCGATTGCAAGGATGTGTGGCTTACAGCTTCTAATGTTACAAGAAAAGAACAAATTTGCATCAGTATCGAAGTGTCTACTTTCAACAAATTTTTAATAGATCATTATTTAGACTAACTATAATTTTATGGTAAAACGGTCTATCGCTGGAGCAAAGCTAATACAAGTATTATACAGTCTAATTACGTACCGATATTTGATACGTTTATGCAAATTAGTACACGGGGTTTGTACTGTGTGACATTGTTTGGAAATAGGTCAAAATCAAGATGTAACACGGTCACAGCGCGAATACTTAACTTCGTTGCTATGTATTCGGTACAAACGTTATACAATCAACAATGCTTTCACACCTCGTGTAGTAATATTGTGAATATTTTCATTGTAATGCCAAATTATGGTGGAAAAGAAAGTTCGCTTTGGTCGCTTCTAAGTTTATGCTAGGTATTGCTAAGTCACTTACCTTTATGAAAGTAACAGTATGACTTGGTACGATATGACATGTTGGTAAGCTGAATTCTTAGTTTATCTGATATAAGTTTCTGACGTTAGTTTTCCTTTGCTTTCTTCTTAATAATCCACAGTTTGCATATGTAGAACTTTTACATCTTTGAAAGCGTCTTCTGTCCAGTGAAATTTGGGTTTATCCATTGATTTGCTGTCATTATTTAAAGTATCATTATTTCTTGTTGTCCGCGTAAGGTTATTACTATCCTATCAGTCATGTCAATTGCCTTTAGACAATCTTAGAAAATATGACACAGCTGTTCCAACTGTTATTAGTGGTACACCAAAACTTACCTCATGGCTCCACCTGAAAATATATTTGGTAGTGTTTGAGTCTATCGTAAACAGACCGATATCAAATGTGAACACACCCGGTGGGTAGGTACTTTATTAAAGAATGAAAGTATGTAGTAATTATACAAATTTGAATATTAAGAATTTAAACAAAACTTTAAATCCTTACCGCCTCCGTCTCCCTGATTCCGATCCTCGTAATTAAAGATCTTTCCCACCGATCAATCTTCGTTCCCTTTCCCATCCCGCCTGACCTAAAGCAGACAATTTGCGGCTGAGATCGTCTAATTATAAAAGAATTCGCTGATGACTCACCTCTTAGCCTTTTATTTAGGGTGATTTCACACCCACGTTGTTTGCAAGGACATTTATGTCGATATAAAACATGTGCGCATGTCGCGTGACTTCGTCGCGTCCTTTACCTAACTACCTCTCTCTTATCTCTAGTTCGATATTAAAATTAAATTAACAAATATCATAAAGACATTCATGCTCAGAAGATCTTCTTATTTTGTCTTAAATAAACATATTTAATCGAATTTACAGACAGATCCATGAAATACATTGCAAAGAAATCCAATATTACCAAAATCTAAATCAAAAAATATCAAAATTTAAGCCAAAAACCTCAAAAATGTGTCTAGTACGTCCACTACATCCATATATAATTTTTGAATTAGTGATATTATGTCCAATTCAAAGTGAAACCCCCTTTAGAGCAACGGACGGGCTCGCCAAATAGTGTAAAACGAGTTGTTATACGCGGAGATATTGCATTCCCGGCCTCCAACTCAGGATAGATATTTATGGTTATTGTTTGGAATAAGGAAGCTACAATCTGGTGTGAACTCAGTTTGATTATTATTTGAGGCGGTGGTGGACCAGCTGTGTTTAAAGATTCTCGTTGTCAAAATCCTATTCAAGCAACATGAGATTGTATATTAGTCTGATTCATTTATGACAGTTTTTTTAGACCACGGACCATTAAGAATGAAGTGAGGAAACCTATTTAATAGCTATATAGTTTATAAGTACTCACTAGTATATAGATAGAAAGAACCTTTAGTTATACTATCCAGCCATGTCAGTTGCTATCAAGCAATTTCATAAAATCTGATAAAAATGTTCTTCTTAGGTTTTTTAACGATAGATCCTGAATCCTGATTAATTTCTTCTCTCACATATGCTTTCTTGTCATTGTGAACGCTTCCCGGTTCGGTGGGTTTGGCTGTTGTCCTGACTCCATTCGCCAGGCATTAATTTCGATAAGATCTTGTTACGGAACGTTGAGTAGCTGTGTCAATATAAACTAATTGACAACATAATTTACACCACATATTGTGGTTAGACCGAGAGTGTCTCTACACTCTAAAATATTCTTTAATTGAAGACAATTAAATAATATTTTTGCTTTTTATGTTCTCACTTTATTCCTACAATAAATGTCATCAAAACCGAATTATTATTAGGATAGTATGAAGTAAGAACTTTGTTAAAATAACAATTTAATACCTATCTAATTTCAGGATAAATCGATAACACTTTAAGATACAATATACTTATGTAAAACGATATATCTCATTAAGTCCACATAATGTACGAGCTCGTCGACCCATGCGAACCCTTGTAGTGTAATGCCTTTGACCTTTTAAAGCCGTACATTAGGCCAAATGGCCCAGAATTGCCAATTTCGCGTACTTTTGCATTCATACGTCAAGTTCAACCTTCAAATTAGTTCAGTTGATGAGAAATTTTGAAAGTATTTTAGTTTTGGGTTTACATATTACCCCATAAAGCCTAATTTTTGTGTTGAAGGCGTGAAAAGCACTTACCCATAGACAAAATACGGGTTCAATGAACCATTCATATGCAGTTGCTTTTTTTTACATTCCATTTTTAAATTACTTTTTTTTATACCAGACAGTCTGCGGTGCAGCGTTGTGCGTTGTTGCATCGTTGGTTATTTGTTCCGGAAATCTGAAATGATCCAAAACGGCGAATAGTCTATGGTCACAGTCGAGCGGTTCTTCCGCGCGCAAAATTATGTATTTAATCGATTTAATGCATGCTCTTTATTATCCAGTTTCGCACCTAATTATGCACAAAACTGACGTAGTTTATGACTATTTTCGGTTCTATATTTTGTATTAATAAATAATACAATTTGTTCAACAAGTGTGCTACGAGTTCTTTCTTGACAGCTAATGCAAATCACTCAGACTTAAAAAAGCATTTTTAAAAGGTGATCGGCCTAACAGTCAGAGTTCGAACATGCTTATTTGGGATCTTCCTATTAACGTATTTTGTCAACTTTGGTTACCCTCTTACATTAAACCAAATGGACTTTGGGATTTAAAAATCTGACATCAGAGTCATACTGGCCTCTAAATCACGTAGCACGATGGCGTAAGATCAAGCGCAAACCTATTAATATCAATTAGTACTAAAACAGACCTTACATCACCAATTGCGCCATATACCTACACTCTAAACAAGACAGATCATCTATCGCATCGAACACTAATCGATACTTCAAAATCGAGATTAAATGAATCGATTACGGTGATATTAGCCGAGGGCACTCGCGGGGTGTTCTGATGACTTCATTGTATAGATTATTTTCTTCATAAAAACCACTCCATAATAGTGCGCGAGAGCATCTTGTGGGTGGTCTATGTAATTACGTAGGGCCATTACGGTATTCCTATTGCTTGCTCTGTCTCTCATTCGGGTCCAGTTGTATTCAAATTATTCGACATAATGGTTACGTCTGTCACATACCAAAGATGGTGTTTAATAAATTGTCATTTTTTAGCTATGACTTTTTATTTGAATGATTCTCCTTCGGTCTCAAAGTAGTTAATTTGGTAGATAAAATATATGTACTTATATCATTTATTTGTGCCATATGCAAAACCATATTACGGTTTGATCGCATGAAATGTTTAGCATCGATTGATGACATAAATCGATACTTTTGATGGCTTGATCAGATCACAGATTAGAATTTATGGCCAACCGACATTATCAACAGTATATCAATCAATTGCACCAAATTTAAATGTACTCTAATCAAAGGCCATAAGGTTGCGTACAATGTTTGACAAATTCTTATTCTGTGCAGCTGTAAAATGATACGCTAGGTACGGTGTTTCCACATGTTGTCGCTTCACCGTCAGTGTTGACCGCCATCTTGCGGTCATAATGGCACCATCGCCGGTGGTCGGCTGCCCTGTAATCATTGTTTTCACAAATAAATACAATTTAACGGCTTGTTCTTTGAAATAACCGACCTTTGTGATTATCATGGAATGTCTCAATTACATAATAATAGCATTGCCCTTTGGTTTTGCTTGTGAGCGTATTTGTTCGTAGGTATATATTTCGTCTATAAATTTTGTGACACAAATACAGTATCTACTTTTTGACGCACGCGTTGATGCACATAACTGTGATATATAAATGTACTACAGTTTTAATTAAGACTAGACCTGCATTATATTTGCACTACTTATCTAAATAGATGGATTTTACTGCAGTCTCCTCACCCTTACAAGTTGTGATGTGATTCTCTCAGTAAAGTATTGGTATGAACTCATAATTTAAACATCCCACACAATAAAAAAATAATACTTGCAACGTGGCTTAGTATGACGCTTTTTATCTAGATCTTTGGCCATATTTGGAATTCCTTACCTAGAAATTTTTGAATAACATCCTGTTTCTATTAGTATATACCAACTAACATTTTGAAGAGGAATATTTTTGGTGTATTGCAAACCATATTGTTCTTGTAGTGTTATGTTGATTATTACATTCAAAGAATTCTATAGTTATAATTGTTTCGAGGTCATGACCCTCAGTAATTCACGCCAATTTCGATTCGGAAACATCGAATCAAACCATATGTTCATTAAACCGACATAATATACGTATATGGCTCCATAAATTTGTGTTCAGTAGTTCAATATAAAAATTTTGCAGAAAATATATCGTAATTTGTGCAATGAAAAATTAACAATCTGTCGAGGAATTTTTCAAAAACATCCAACATTAAAAATTATATTAGAATCTCTTTGAAAAGAAATGTCCTGTTGGTGATTAGTCCAAAGAAACGACTGTCGAAAAGGCTTGAAATATCGTACTGAACAAAATAATGTCTTGGATGAATCATTGTATTTTTTATCTGGAGACAGGTTGATGGTCATTCAGTCAGTTGCAGGATATAAATTACAATTAGGTCAATGACTATCATAATTAAACACGCTCGTGTGAGGTCATCCATAACATAAACTGTACCTACCGCATAACGATCAATTGTTCCCAATTCCTCAATTATAACGTACGAATTTAAATTGTTCTCCTATTGTTCGAACGATTCAATTCGATCATCGCAAAATGGCGCCGAATTTGTTTCCCCGTAGTACAATTAATTTTATTGCTTTACAGCTCCGTAAAAGTTGGAGGGCGAATCTCAGGGAGTGTTTGCTTGTGTTATTGACATTGTTTGTAAAGAAATTTCAGCTGTAATAAAGATTTTGTGCAAACATTATTGTATTACTCTTGTAAGTTTTCATATTCCATTGTTAGTTTAACTACTTCGTTGAAACTTAGCTATATAAAACGTAATTTGCAATTTCACCTTTATAGCAACAGTCAATGTGCAGATGTCGCTGTATACTAGATTCATTTATTTAATACAGTGAAACGAACTGAAATAAACATAAACATTTAAATAAATAAATATATATATTAGGACAAACCACACAGATTGAGCTAGCCCCAAAGTATTTAAACCTACTTATATTCCTAAAATGGGGAATAGGTGAGAGACGAACAAGCCAAAAACAGTCTTACGAACCTCTTTATATTGCACAGGTAGGTATTAGTCCTCAATGGTGTGAAGTTGGCGCCAACTCACCCCGAGGGCACTTGAATCCCCGCTAAATTCAGAATGGTGAGGCATGAACCGAAATGATTACCCCACTTAGTCGCGATAAGGGCGTCTGCTGAGGTGCGAATAGCTTTTACGTCTCCTAATGAATGTTTCTTTGAATAGCTATCTTTATTATAATTACTTTGATGTTCACGTCTATCAAAAGTATATTTAATGCGATTCGTTTTGGGTGTTGCCCTGGAGAATCGGGAAACGTTATTATACTTGCAAATTTGAAAAGATTTATTTGTATGGATAAATCATCGAAATATGTATGTATTATATGTATAAACATGTATTTTCTTCGACGTCCTCATTTATTTCTAAACTTTTCAATTTGGAAAGTCAAATTAAAACTTTTCTAATGAATGTCCGATTGCACAATTAGGTGAAAAGTTTATCCTCTGTTGTGTAGAAATGTAATTGAATTTGGCAGTTGCCGCAGGCAAGGTCTGTTAGGGACATAATCTAATCCCATTTTAATTGATGACTACCGCTGAATAGGAATTTCAAATCAATTAGGTTGATTAGGTACCTATAGATCCTCTTGTTTAAAATTGATTATGCGATCAATAATAACTCATGAAAGATGAGATCATCTATGTATATATGCGTATTTGATCTAGTGCATGCATATATTATCAAATTCACCCATTCTTGTTCAGAAAAGTAAAAATATTAGCAGACACAGAAGAAATTCACAGCAGAAATTTGTAAATCAATGCTTTGTATGTTTGTATGTCAGTGATATATTTTGTTGCGTAGGAACGAAGCCACACGCTGCTTTATTCAAAACATCATCAATTGACGCCGAAATACAAGCATTTTTATATCCTGAGACCTAAATGTCGTCTTGTTTATTTTCGTGTTTGAGTTGGTTCGGTTGCGGTCGCCGTTTCAAAATGTTTTATATTGCCTACCTAACTGTAGCCTCCATATGGCAAGTTCTTTTTTGTCATGTTTTAAGTGCCGCTTTAAAAATTTATAAGGGTTAACGTACATACAATTGAGACTACAAAGCAATTTGCAATAAGCTATATCTTAAGGGATGGTAAAACCAAAAAGATATTTTTTTATGGTGGGAAAGTAAACGAGAATGAAAATGAAAATAAAACTTAGTCTTTTGCTAGTCTTATATTTTGTCTATTTAAAACTATAAATATTGCATCGCTATGAGCATGAATTCATATAATTAACAATGGTATAATATGTTATGATCTAAGCACGCCTAAGACAGTGCCAAATGAAGAAGGAAAAATAGGAAAGCATAAAAACATATTTAAACGAAATATAGACGCATGAAGTTGTAAAGTGTTTTGACACAAATGATTTAAATTCCCTAAGTAATAAACGTAAATTAACCTATTGTAACATAATCCATTATGATCGCATCACGCTCACTCAACCCTAAACTGGTGATCAACCAACAAACACTTCATTTTATTGGAGCGTCGGGCAGTGAGCGCGCGCCTTAAAAGAGTCGTAAAATTTGGACCGATGTTATCGCTGCATTCAACCGCATTATGCCGACGACAGCCGACAGGTCTCGTTAATTGAACTGTTTTGTTAATAAACCGATTGATTTACCGATTTTTAAATACTGAATTTGCATTTACTATTGTGAACCTGGTAACATAAGTACGCATATTATTCGTTATTGAAGATTTTGCGTCGTACCTTTTAGTTCCTTTCACAAACCTAAATTATCATGAGTATTTAGTTGTTTGTTTAATTCTAGTAACCTTTTTACTTACCTATTTTAGTTATCATCATAAATTAAACAAAACCTTGATGCAATATCTCACATTTAAACAAGTCTGTGCACAGACAGCATGCGTTTATGAGTTGTGTGTATGTATGTTTGCGCGTGTATTCAAAAAAGCAATAACACGGCCGAGTGAGTGTGCCTGAGCCTGCGGATAAAACGTAGCCGAGGGTTTGTTCAAACAACTCTGTTTGTTTGACATCATCGCCAGATTAAAGAGATCGGATACGATGGATTAAATCCAAAATATCTTATATACTATAAGATATTTTGAAATAAGGAATGTATTTATGTGATTTTGTTTTTAAATATAAAATTAGGAGTGAACTAACTAGAAATTAAACTTGAGAAAAAATTGTGTCGACAGTTTGTATCTTTCGTTAAAACATGGATTTGTCTATATATATATATATATATATATATATATATATATATATATATATATATTATAATATATAAGAGTACCTTTAACCACCACAACACAATACTTTTTAATATTTCTTAGTAAGAACTAACAACAATATTTTTTATAGAACTTGCATTTATATGAATACGAGACGAAACTAATTTGATTATATAAATTAGCCTTAAAATTCCACAAGCTAAATCAGAGAAAAACGTATAAAACTTAAATAAATCTCAAAGAACTTCAATAAGTTCTTTAAGTGTTATACATATGGTAAAATCGAAAAAAAGTCAATACTTTTGAAAATATGAAAACTTTTGACATAATTTTACTATTAATAAATCATAATGGTAAGCCGATCTGGCATGATAGGGACCAACACTATTCAAATTAGTTTCTTTCGGCATTTCTTCTCAGCAGTGGTCGTTCCGAAATGCCAGTAGTTCGTAGCTTGTGAGAAATAACTATAAATATAAAGATTGACGAGAAAAAGTGCCTGTGAAGGTCTAATTTCTGAATAAATGATTTGAATTTAAATTTGAACATAAGAAAACCAAGAAATCATAAGAAAACCCTCAGCAATCAATATGTGGGGTGGAGTCAGTGCTCCTTCCTCGCTTCCTGCCTGGCTGCGGTGTTCCGCGCTTGCATTAGTAGCCGTCAAAGGACGTGTTAGGGTGCTTCCGACTCGCTGGTCAAAGTCACAAGAGAATGCTGCAGATTCGCTAGCGTGGATCTCAATTGCTGAAGAATTTACCATTGAAGCACTAATAAATGTAAGAAATTATGTCGTTAGTCTAAATGCAATCTGGCATTTTAAAATGCCGATTGTAATATTATCAACTACTTATTTATTTCTTTTTTATATGTCGAATCGGAAGGAACAATAAAAGTAACTGCTGTTGAAGTTTCAAAGGCTTAATAAGTAGGCCACATCGAACGCGTATAACTTTGCAGCACATATTGTATATGATTGTATGAAATGCTGGGGTTATAACATATTAGATTACACACCTAAACCTTCTTTAGGAATTACACTAGCATAAAAATCTGTGCAGTCGTTACTCATTTTATCGCTAAGAGACACACAGACGCGACAGAAATCTTTGTATTATAATATATAAGGATAAGTATTGCTTGCATCAGTCTGCTCTGATGTGTGAATAATAGTTATTTTGGTAAAATTAATAGAAATAATATCTTTTTACATGTAGAATTAGAAGTTACCTAGATATAAATTAAACTTTTGAAAAAATTGCATTGACCATAGTTTTGTCTTCATTACAATTTTTTTAGTGGTTGTTTCTTTAGTTAAACCACAGATTTGTCTAGACATAATATATTTGTAGGATAAAACATAACAATATACATACAACACATTGTTGTTATCACTTGTACCACACGTTTAATTAAGTTCGGGCACGCTGTAGACCTACAATAGTGCAGCCCCTATAGCACGGACACAAGGTCTACGTTCGTGTAATTTCTGCATTTGTATGCAAATCAGTGATTTTAGTTGATCCCGTCTCAGCGGTGGAAAGCACGTCGATGTGTGTACTGGAAACGAAATAAGTTATTTGTTTGTTTAACCATTGTTACTGCACGCGTGAATGATTTTATGATAATTTTAATACTATTACAATCATATCATTAATCTTCTGATTTTAATAGCACATTTAATTAAATTATCTTCGGTTTTGCAATAGTACCTACATTATATAATTAGGGATTATATTTTATAGGGAATTTACAATACATAACGAAATATCTTTATTGGTAACAAAATATAGTTTTTTAATTTTAATGTTGTTAAAAAAAAGTGGTTAATTATTTTTGTAAAAATGTCTAAATAATATAATCAAGCTGGCTTACCTATTGCCAAGCAATCTCAACCAGCCGACCTGGTTCTAATGTAAATATTGATCATTTTCTAAATTTTTTTATATAAGCAATATAAGCACTAGGTTTTGCCCGCGGCCTTTTTCTGCGAAAGCGGAACAGACACGATTTTCATACAAACTTTCACCCTACATTACACTCATTAGGGGGTGGTTAATTGAAAAATGTAGCCCATATTTGAACGGGTGTCTTTAACTACTTGCATACCATATTTCATCAAAAATCGGTCCAGCGCTTTAGCCGTGAAAGCGGAACAGACAGACCGACGTACAGACTTTTCCATTTATAATACAGTAAGTCATCATATCGGGAGCGAATTTGTAATGAATTTGATTAGCTTAATGAACGAAGAGGAAACTTGATGCTAATTCACAGAGATTACCAAACGAAGGACATAACGAAAGATTTATTGTTACACACAACAAATTTACAACAGAGACGAATGCAATTCTTATATTCATAGTCCCCACCTCACTTCAATTGAAAAACAATAACATAGATAAAAATAGACGTGGTGACTCCAACCCTCAGGCCGCAGACAGATCGAAGGTGAAGGGTCGGCCTACAGGGGCTGTCTACTTTGGTAGAGGGTTGACAATTTTTGATGCTGCCCTATGTAAATATTAGAGCTTCACGTAGGATAGAATGACAAACCGTACATTTGATAAAATAGTATTTTCTTACTCTTCAATTGTGCTACATACGGAAGAAGACGTTTTAAACAAGTGTGCTTACTGTTCGCGTGTTGTTCTACTTAGGATCAATAAGCGATTACGATATAAAATGATATTCATTATTCATTACATATATTTTGAATTATAGTAATTTAGTATTTTTTTTTCCAAAAGTCTTGTGTTTTTTATTTATCCTTCGGAATCCGTAAATAAACTCTGTCGTCTTACATAACGTGCGTTAAAAACGTCTCGATAATACATTTAATTGGTGCAATTAAACTGTGAAAGCGTAATATATAAATATACTTTTTATATATTTGTTACGCAAGAAATATAACTTTCTCATATATAATACTAATATTTATTTAAGCTTCTAGACATAGAAGCGCACGAAACAGTCACCCTTCCTGCCACCACCCTACGCCCTCCGACAAATAAGTTTAAATATCCGACTACACTTTATTGCATTACGGGACCTCTCTCATTGCAGACATACATACTTACATACTGTCTCAAAGACTAATCAAAAGCTTTTGGGCTTCGATTACGAAAATTGGGATTAGATATATATAAAAATATAGGCAAAAGCTAATCAAAATTTTGAATTGATGTTCCTAGCTGAATTGATTTCATTAAGTATCTATAAAAATGATGCCTACAAGTGTGAAGGAATATGATAAAAATATACTATAATAGTGGAGAAGTATTGGTAACAATTAAATCCGGGATCAAGAACAAGAAAAACAGTCCAGCCTGGGTAAAAGTAGACATTTTGGACGATGGTACGTTGTGATACTATCCTGTACTATCATTTCGGAATTCAAAAATTGTTTTAAACAGCACGAGAAAAAGGTGACCTGATGATGTATTTAAAAAAACCTTCCTTCTTTCTAGACGCGGGTGGCCTCTGCCTGAACAGTGGGTGCTGTTCTGCGTCAGATTCTGACGTGCTGGTGCAGAGAGCGAGGGCTCAGCTCGAGAGCAGTCTTAAGACTGACCTGGAGAACTTGGCCTCCACACTGTCCACGAGGGCCAGGCGGGTCGATGGTAAGTCTATTTATATTTGTAGATCTCTTTCTGTTATTAGGTGTTTATGATATATTTGTCCTAATAGAAGACCATTACTAATTTGACCGCTATGTTTCGACGAGGTGATGTGACGAATGCATTGGTTGATTCTCGGAATTAGTGGCTAATGAGACATTTCGCTTTGTGGCCCGGTGCCAGCTGATTGTTTGGACACACGGGGACGTTGACCAGGTGCTGGATGAAAGGCGAGATTGGCCTGATGACAGATCAGGAGTAAATAACAAGACGCAATATAGACCTGAAATTTACTGAAAATAATTCTCACAGACTAAATTAATCAATCAATAAGAAATATCGAAAATATGAAAATGAATTTAGGTTTTATTAAATCACAAGTTACAAGAAGTGATGAAGACTTTTGAAAGAAAGTTATGTCGAAAACATACAGAATTTTGGTAAGTAATTGCATACTATTAGCCATTGTATCACTCTAAAGCCATTATTAAAAACCTGCTCGCCGCAGTGACCCTCGACCCTCATTCGGCTGTTGAAAAATTCATAACTTAGGTACGCAAATATTCATCCGAGCTTTTTGAGCAAAACCGAAATCTTAATAAGGGTCTAAAAATTAAGTAGCTCAGTCAAAATGTTTTTAAAACGATGATGTTCCACATCCGAAGAAGGTAACAAGACAATTTAAATTAACAATTAAATTAATAATCGTTAATTATCATTTTGAATACTTTCAAATCGTAAGAACATTTAAGCAAAACCACTCTATTAGTCAAACGCTTAAAACTGAAAAGCATATAAGCAAAATATCCTATTAGCAACATATCTTGTAGCAAATGGTCCTAATTTCAAAATGCCCTTTTAGCACGTATCTACATCTAAGAATGAAATTCTTTATTCATTGTTTAGTTCACATATTTCCAATCGACATATATACAGACTGTTTTGTAATCGATTCAAACGTTGAATTGATATTTCAAATTTACCTACATATAACCATACAGATAGGATTTCCAGATGTAAATAGGGTCGCCAAACCTAATTACATACTACATCATTGAAAATCTTCAATGATATAGTCATTAGGTTTTACATGTCAGTATTAACAAAAAGATTGTACCTATGCCAAAAACATGCTTCTCTGATTATTTACTTAATGAAGTCTTTACATTATTATTAATCAGTAAAATTAAATCGTCGGTTAAAATTAAATTCTAGCTCGGCGCTCGCTCCTCCGTCATCGCAAGACTCGTGAAATGAAGCGACTATGACTCCAGTGGAAAAAAAGTCCAACTGTAGTCGTACCAGCCGGATACCATTTGTATCGATGGCGCAGTGGTAAAGTGCTTGCCTCTGAACCGAGAGGTCCCGGGTTCGATCCCCGGTCGGGTCATGATGGAAAATGATCTTTTTCTGATTGGCCCGGGTCTTGGATGTTTATCTATATATGTATTTGTTATAAAATATAATATCGTTAAGTTAGTATCCCATAACACAAGTCTCGAACTTACTTTGAGGCTAGCTCAGTGTGATTTGTCCGTATTTATTTATTTATTTATTTGCTGGACAAGCAATCAAAAAGCCTAACTATGTCCGGCTTTATGCGGACGCCTGGCAACCCTAATTAATTACAAACCACGAAAAATCGAAGCTATCAGAACAAACAGTTGATTCATCAAACCATATGGTGTTAAACGTGATTTGTTTCACAATACAAATAGGTACAAGCCTGGGATATTAATAGAGATTTATCGGGAAGCCGCTGTGCAATCGAACGGCACAACTTGATGGGCAACCTATCAGGATAAGTAGTCCACACGTTTGTTCTACATAATAGTGCTACTGTTGCTAAGGTTTTTTTTCTTTAATGGCTTACAACAAATATATATACAATCATATTGAACAACTTTTACTTGATAAAGCTGTATGGAAATATGTTTTTTTACTTGATATGGTAAACCAGATTTTAGATACCTCAATCTATATGAAAAATAATAGGTTTGGGCGTATTATTGTCATAAACCAATTAAACGATGAAACAGAGCCGACTAATGAATGCTTCGCATATTAATAAAAACACATGAGTCAGATCAGAAACAATTAATTATTCAATAAAATATAATCGAATATAGGTCCTGTTTGGACTTGAATCGTCTCCAGCCGCTGACTCATGGGTGATTCACAGACTCACTTCTTCCAGCGAAATATAGGCATTGTTAGACGATGTTTAGGTTTCGGGCAAGGTTAGGTCATGCACTTTATTGGTCAGGACTTTTTAGATCGACAAAACGATAACAATTGTTAATATTGTGACTGGAACATGAGTAGTAGGAACTGCGTTCAAATATATTCAATGAACGCCTAAATATGAATTTCACGAAAAAAATAATTGCACGATTTCATTGAAGTTTCATTTAATATTGAGCGTAACTGATAAAACGATGTTTTAACTCAATAATCGTCATAAAATCTTCATGCCACGTATATAATTTTATGTTCAATAAAATGCCAAATTAGCATTTTTCTAAATCAATATATTTCGCGCTAAGATTACCGAGAACAATTTGTAAGGTTCCTCTAAGCGTCATAGATATATTTAAGTATTTCTCATAAACAACAAATGCAGCGATGCAGTTTCTCTCCGTCCGGTCGTAAGTCGTAGGGTCACCAAAAAAAATTCTAGACACTTGACTGAAGGAAAGTATATTTTGTCCAGCACGGATTTTTGAAAGTGTCAACATATGCTTCATCGATCAGATTAGAAATGACAGAGGTGGATTTCATCTCTTTAGCGTATGTAGATACGATTTTATCTTTCAATGTACCTAATTAGGAAATTAATGGCGAAACACAATTTGTGTATTACATTTTTCAATTAACATATTTTCCAATGTTGCAAAAGCTTTATATATATATATATATATGGTATGGCAACCCTAGTCCTAATAAGTAAGTCGTAACACCCACACTGGAATACTTGTACTATCGATGCTTTCTTAGACTTGCGTCAGCAACTAAAACTCTGCCTGTGTTGAAATTAACAAATACATCTACCCGTACACTTCATACTTGACGACCTCGGTGGTGAAGTGATAAAGTGCTTGCCTCTGAACCGAGAGGTCCCGGGTTCGATCTCCGGTCGGTTCATGATGGAAAATGATCTTTTTCTAATAGGCCCGGGTCTTGGATGTTTATCTATTTATGTATATGTTATAAAATATAGTATCATTGAGTTAGTATCCCATAACACAAGTATAGAACTTACTTTGGGGCTAGCTCAATCTGTGTGATTTGTCTTAATATATTTATTATTTATTTATTATACGATTGATTTTTATTTCGTGATTTTTCAACTGGCATCTTCTCCTAACCTGCTTTTTGTCTATTTTTTCAGTTTTTTAAGCACCTACCTAATTATATTAATTAGTTACCTCTACGTTAGTCGTTGTGTCACCGTATGGCGCTGTAGTGTTCTTAACATAATTATCAGCCCAAATTTGAATCAGGTGCGGCTATGTCACTTCTTCAGATCAATCTGACTCATAAACTAAAATTTGGACGACTTTCATCTTACTCCATCGACTGTCAGCGATACCTTATAGCCTTGGCTAATATTTTTATCTAGTTTTTTCTATGTAAGTTTTCTTTAAAATATTGAATTCTCTCATAGTGAAAGCCTTTTACTGAAAGTACTAACAACATTACTCAATAAATTATATTACATACGTATTTTACTTTAAGTACGTTTTGTAATCACTTCGACCACAATATTGACTTTCCATTCCACCGGCTTTCCACGTCTGTATCTGCTTACTTTCTCGTGCCAAATGTCTTTTACTAATTCGAGTGTAAAATTAGATTTTAACGATATAATTCAGCCATCTAATTAGTCCAAGTCTAGTGTACTGACTTGATAGCTGAACCCCGTAACGGAAAGGATCTGAATGGACTTATAAGGCGATAATAGCGGCGAATTTGATTAGGTTCATATACTGTAAAAACAAATTGTTATTAAATGTTGTCATATTTTGCACACAAATCAATGTCAAATGGGACGTGTACCCAAAAAACGAGGTTGAGCATTGTAATGTCGTTAGGGTACGACATTAGCATATTAATGTACAGTCAAATATATATCAATCTTATCAAAGTCGCCGCTATTACCACCACATAGAAAAGCAGAAGTAACTTGATCTGCAGTCGTCTATACCACAGGGCGATTCAAAATTAATATAATTTTGTATCGCTTTGTATTTTCGCGGGTCGTTGTAAGGAATTTCAGGGTGTGCCTTTAACATTATTTGATGACTTTAATGAATTGGTATTTCATGTGAACGATGCAGTAGCATTGTGATTTATATTATTAGATGGTATGCGCAACATAATTAAACGAACATCTTCTACCATTGATAACAATTGAGTCTTCTGAGACGTGAAAGTACCATGACTCTTTATCATTTATTCTTATATATAGTTATAGTTAGTTCTAACGGTCCCCGGACATTTATACAAACTGCATTAACCAGCATTCCTATGAGTACGAGTTTCTTCAAAAGATCGTGCCCAAAACTTGACATCCTCTCACAAATTGAATCGGTACAGCGATCAGAATTGACACCTCACAGTACAAATTAAGACTTCTGTGTACCGTGGGATCGGCGACGAAACAAAGTGAAATTAAAGGCTTGAAAGTAACCGGTCAATATTTGTGGAGACAAGAAGCTCGAGCATAGAGCTATATTAAGCTAGATGCCACTACTGAATTTGTAGGTCGCCGTTCGGTAGTTGTTTGAAGCGTGTACTTCTAATTTCGATATAGCATCCGAAATACGTCGTGCCGGAAAATACAAAAATCCGATTCAGTTTCGCAATCAATTTAATTAGCAATCAATTAAAAAAATATTTTTCTAAGACCTATGAGCCTGAATCAAATAAGCAGACTACAAATACTATATTATAGAGACGTATTTCAATTACAGCGCGTGCGACTTAACTTTTTGAGCTCCTACATTACAAATTTCGAAAAGAATTTAAGACTGTTAATTACATTGAAAATAAAGAATTAAGAATACAATACGTTTTTCAAGGGATACAAAATTAACGTGTTCGGTTTTTATTTGTTGAAGTAAGAAGCAATGTCTAGCGTTTTTTGAATCTGTGGACCCAAGCTTCTGCTGTACATAATTAGGGTTCACTTTCAACAGTAATGGGAGAATCACGTATTTACTGTTTTCTATTCCGAATGGCAACCTGGCAAACATTCTGTCTTCCGGTAATATCAAATCTATTGAATCATTCGATTTATCGAATTCAATCGAATAATTTGACCATAAAGTTAATATGTTATTGAATACAAATGTATTGAATTGAATATACTCATAAATGTCATACCTGTTTTACTCATATAAACGTTTACGATCATAGAAAAGAGAGATGAGGATTTTATTACAACAAGCTTTTAGTTGCACTGGCTATTTGCATTTATTAATGCATATGCATTAAACTAAAACTAGTAGCAAATGGAAAATTAGATACAATGAAAAGGAAAGTCGTTAAAATTATCGCAGCAGAAATAGTTTTTATTAGAGACCTAATGTCTCTAATAAAAAGAACAAGCAAAGATTCATCTATAATACCGAAAGAATAAGGTAGTCCAGCTAACGTACGGTTAGCCGTACATTGCTTATTTTCAACTGAATCTATGCGTGAGTACAAGACAAGAGAAGGCAATGTACAGCAACAACATGGGACCAACGAGTTGCAATTTAATGAAGTCAGATCGCCCGAAACGAGAAGGAATAGGCGTGAAGACCATTCACGAGGCGCAGATGGACTGTTGGTCGAGAAAACTCATTAAAGCGGACTGTCAATAGTCTCTTTATTCGGTGAGAGAGGAAACGTGTTGAGAACGGGAAACGATGTAATTATTCTCGGGTTGGAGCCCGCATTTGTCTGGGAGGGACTGGTCAAACGCTTAATCGAATGGGTAGTCAGTTCAGTAATTGTATATTTGATACGAGTTACAATTCAATCCTAGAGGTTGATTTTGTATTAGTGGACTTAATTCTCGCAACGTTGACTTTTGAAATGTAGGATAGCAAGCTATCGAGTATAATCTGTTGATATCACAAATTCTATTGTTTTTAAGTGTATGTCTATGATACAAAATAAAATTTCATTGAGTGCATAGATATATATTCTTCAAACCCCTCACGTACCTAATCTAATAAATGTGAAAGTAATGTAATTGCAGTTTATAAATTAATTGAAAAAGTGTATGAGAATTTACTTGGTTTTTTTAACGTTTTATTTGAAATGCTTATCCAATTTTCTTATTTAAAATTGTATTATGATTAAGCGAACTGAGAGTATCTGGGAACAGGGTAGAATGGAATATACTCCGTTGACAAATTTATTGATGACGATGATGAGAACTTTGTCTCGAACTCTTTACTCTTTTGGACGTTTAAATATGTAACAAAGCTTCACATCCGCAAAGGAAAACTTTATTATTGGCGATATTGTTTATCTACCTAATAGGTGGATTTTTCTTCGGCGCCGCTTTCGCGCCATATTTGGAGTTCGGAGTCCGGACCGGGTCCCGTTGGCTCACAGACACCGGTACTTAATCGATACAACTGGAAACTGGCCGCAGTTGTTTCACTTTAGAGATATGCTTTTTATGTGTCTGTGATTTATCATCAATAGAGAAGACTTTTTTGACGTGTGAAACCACTTCATATCCTTGTATGAGGCGACTACTACACATAGCTGTTAGACAATAAAAACATTTACAAAGCCGTGGTTGTATGAATCTGCAAAATTTTAAGGTTATTTTTTACGCCGCTTTCTGGCTTATCCCCGAATGAAACCGGAACAAAAATGAAAGAGAGAAGAGATTTTTTATTTTTTTTTATATACTTATTGAAATTCTTTGAACAAAAGTCATTACTTTTAGCAATATCGGCATTATCCATTGATTGGGCTGACGGCTGGCTGACGCAGATTAATATGCAGGCATTCTCAATTGATTCCTATTTGTTATATTAATAGTTATTGTAGATGTTTTGTATGTTATTTCTTTTGAAAATGTTGTGTTCAATCCAAAGAGATTGAAATAACTCAGCGCATTCATTTAAAAATATTGCAAATATTTCAAAGGTGAAAAGAATTTTGGGTTTAAATATTAGATAAGATTAATTACATGCTTTGCGGTGCACTTTTTGACCTGTGAAATTGACCTTAACCCTTCTCGATCGCCAAAAATAAAGAAAAAGGACAGAACAGTTTTTGGTTGATATTTAACCACCACCACCAGCGGAGGATTTATATATAAATAGTCAATTATTTCTTGATTTTTTTACACAAATGTAGTGTCAATAAAATTGTATAACATAAATACACGTCATTAATTACATATTTCTTTAATTAATTTATTTATCCGTCAAGGTAAGGCGATATCACAAAATATGTTCTTCACACCTACCTATTATAATTTACGATGGACGATTAAGCTGACTTTATTTATGTACGAATAGGGTGTGTAACAGTACCCCAACTAGCGTCATTTGTTTTCGGTCGAAACACGATCCTGCTAAGTTTCATTCGCCACAAAACGTCCTCATTCACACCTAACTTTATGGCTAATTTGAAGATTTTTATTACAACGTGAATAGCGTTTGTTTTATTACTTAAATCTTCACTTAAAAATAACATTAGTCTTTGTTTATTGAAGCGTAAATCATGTATGCTATGTTAACGGGCATAAATAAACTTTTTACATTTTGATTTGTATTTGCTATAGAAACCACTCTATTTTCTAGTTAATTTGTCAACAACGATATTTTTAAAACCGCCTTTTTAAATTCAACTGTAAATTCATTGGCGATAGCGGTCGAAACACATATGAAAGCAAATATAGTTTTAAATATGTAGGTACCTGTTATCTCCATAGGGACAAACCATAGATATCGAACATATTTTCACCAAAGAACTTTATTTTTTGTCTAACCTAAACAATTCACAGTATATCAATGTTTGCATATTTATTTACAGAAAATGTTATGTTAGGTCAATCACGAAACTGACGAGTGTTTTATCTAAAACGTAAAACTTCAATAATTTAGGCGACAATTTATGTGTTCATCTCGTATTCTGGAGATAAATCAAGAACAGTGAGATGCATGGGCCTCGTGGCTAAAAATATTTGGACTATCCCTCGCAGCTGGGGCCGCACGTGCTGCCGCCAAACGGAAGGGCGGTCGCGAACATGTTACTAACTGTAAGGGCTCTTATACACTCACTTTAGCTGTTATCCCGTTGCTGGGGTTTTTCACGCTCATCCCTGTGACATTTGGCTGTTCGGATTCAAATAAAAAAATAAATTATTTTATATCGTTAGATATTTAAGTAGTTACTCTAAATTTAAAAAAAATATTTTGTTTCCTACATGTTTTTGTATACTAAAATTGTATTTCTTGTCGTGTTTATCAATATGTTGAGTTTGCTTGCGTAGTAGTAACTATATAAAAAATCTAATTAGTGTGTTCTTCTTTGCGTGGCGATGTCAAATCTGGAAACGCAGAAGAATGATATTAACAATATTATAATTCCTATAGTACCACTGTTAAATCCTTTCTTGCCGGAACCAAGCAGTAACTTAAAACACAACAAGACTGTTCTTATTATATTATTACATTTGCATGTCAGCCAATTAGGTAGATATTTTCAGAAAACTGAACATGGGAAGAGTTAAAGTTAGTTTTAATTTTGATCACAATTATAAATAGCACAACGATCAAATTTGCATGATGTGTGTGTGTAAGAGTCTTTAGATTTAACGGCAAACTTGCGGTCTATGATGCAACGTGCAGGCGGATGCAGCTAGTATTTCGCTGACTGTGAAATTTTATGGAGTACGTTACTTCTAAGAGTATATGCAATTTAAGGAAACTTTCTACTTTGTCGATTAAATGCATGCCAAATGTTTGAAAACGTTAATTTTATTCAAAACAATCCTGACTGTTTCAATGTGTAAATCGATATTCGATTTTGCAAGACTAAGCAATGAAAAGCAGTTGCATAATCTGAGAATATTTTATAATCTGTCAGTGCCTCATATTCGCAAACCACGCATCGTATCCGATGTGCACGCGATGCTTGCGCGTAATCGATTTGGGCGTGCGAGTGCGGTGCGAGCAATACTTGTAAACGTTCCAATTGCTTCCTCTTCCGCTTTCACAAAGAGTCGATGGCGCAGATGTTGATATTGCCTCTATTTCTGTATTGTTGTTAGAAGCAACCGCACCCAATATTGTGCAATCGCGAAATTCTCTTGGCTAGCTAATTTTACCCAAAGACGAAAAGGCGTCAAAGGCATCAATAAAAGCGTCTTTCTTTCTTATCTAAGATGTTGTTTCTAACACTGACGGTAGATTTCATTCAAGTCGCCTAAAGGCATCTGACATGACTTTACCGATATTTAGTGGTAAATAGCTTGCACACTTTAGTTAACGAAACTGTCAACCAGTGTTCAGGTTTCCTCACGATGTTTTCCTATACTGTGAGCAAGTGATGGTCTATACAGGAGTAAGATTGGTATATAAACTAATGTGAAATGAGTAGGATACGAACCAGGGACCTGTCGATCACTGCACGGACCGCTTCAAAAACCCATAGGCGATCTAATCTGAGCTTACAGAAAGAGAAACAGTTTTTTAAGTAGGCCATAAAATAAAATAAAAACAAGCTCTCAAAATTGTTTAAAATGTATATATTATTACCTACCTAATTTGTTCTCAGGCGAATTTATATATTCCTGTAAAAAATGTTTTTTTTCGCATTTGAGTCCGTTTCTTGTGTCATTTCTACAATGTGCTTAATTTGCGCTTCGTTCCTGTTCCTGCCAAGCATGTTTGTCAAAAAACGGTTACGTACATTGTGGGGTTTGGCTTGGCTTGTGTCTAGGAAGTGGGAAGTAAACCATCCTTCGAAAGAACTTTAATTGAAGTCGCTGGCGCTCCATCTTCATAAATCATTCAATTCAGTTTATTAACCTGCTTCGGGCAAGAATTACGATATTAATTACATGATCGTGATTAAAATCCGTCATAAAATGATTTGATTTATTTGTTGTTTAAAGTTAAATTATACTTTTACTTCATTTTGTGATCTGTCTTTTAGCTTGTAACCAATTTGGTGGTGCATTGGTGATTTTATAGTTGATCTGCTGTTACAGTAGAAAATCGAATAAAAGCTAGTTACTCTTTATTCCCTTCGCTTTCAAAGGTCCATCTAGAGGATAGTGGTAGGTACTAAGTAATATTTTGAAAACTAAAGTTCTTTATCGCAATTGTACAGCTAAAATCAGATGAATTGGGATCTTATTTGTCAGTTATCAGATGAACTAGGATCTCCCTCTCATTTGAGCGCTTTTTGATTTGCAACCTTAGTCAGAATCAGAGCCCAGGGACCACTATAAATAACTAGATACATATTCCACTTGACTGTTATTGTTCTTTAGATATTATCTTATTTCTAGATTATTTTATTTATAAGAGAAACTTATTTATTTGTTACAGAATTCTTCAGGAAATTATTAGACGAGTCGCGACGAAGTTTCCACAACATGTTCAAACGCACGTATGGCATCATATACGAGCAACATTCCTACGTCTTCCAAGACCTCTTCAATCAGCTCGAAAAGTAAGTCTTTTGGTCTTCCTTCTCTCTCTCTTCCTCGATTGTCGCCCCCTTACGTTTGGGGCTGTGAAACACGGAATCAGCGTTAAAATAAACCTTACAATTTTGAAGATTCGACTGTGATTTATCGACCGCCTGCCTGTCTGATATCTGATGTCCTCTTTAGGAATGTTATTTTTCCCTTTCTTATGCTAAAATTAATTTTATGATGTGCGCCAAAATGACCATAGAAACCACCTAGACGGAGTGGTCACTACGCCCGTCCGCTATCTGGAGGTCTTGGGTTCGATTACCAGCTTGAGTATATACGTTTGTAATAACTGTGATTGTTATCACAGGTGTTAACTGTATCTGCCGTTCTGAGTATATTGTGCTAGTTTTTTTGTGTTTGTATCCATCAGATCCGAGCTTAGTGCTAAGTGTGGGGTTGAGTGTTGTGCATTAATAGGTAGAAGAACTTAGAAAAAAAAAACATTTTTTTTAAAGCTTGAGATCATTTGATTCTTTTCCAAAAATATAGAAATACATTTCAATCAAACACAAGACATCCTAATCAAAGCGTTGTGTTCCAGGTACTACACGAAAGGTGACACGAACTTCGAACAAATGATGGACAAATTCTTCTCCATTCTTTATGAAAAAATGTTCGCGGTTCTCAACGCGCAGTATAGTCTCGATGACAAGTGAGTGTCCTTATAGTTATCCTTACATATTATAAAAAGATATCCTCCTGTCACGTCTGTCTGAAGTCGTTAAATTCAAAAACCACTAAACGGATTTTTGTACGGTTTTCTTCCATAGATAATGTGATTCCTGGGGAAGGTTTAGGTGTATAACTTATTGTGGTTTTACCACGGAACGGGCCGCTAGTACAATATATTCTAAAACCTTTTGTTCGGGGTTTCATCTTTAAAAAATGATTTAGTTTGCAGAACCAGCATTCATTGCAATAAATTATGACACGATTAGTTAGTCAGTTGATCAGTCAGTCATCATAATTTTAAGGGAAATCTCTTTTTTGTATAATGGTCATGTTTAATATTGCTTTTTTGTATATTGGACGAGTCGCGACGGAGTTTCGACAACATGTTCATGTTGCATATGGCATCATATACGAGCAACATTCCTACGTCTTCCAAGATCTCGAATATTATACCCTCGAAAAACACCGGTTAATATTTTCTGCTCTCCACAGTCAATGTAGAAAACAATAAACACTCCAGTTTAATATGCCATTAATGAGTAACTTAATCGTACACATCATAAATCTCAACAGATATCATCCATAAGCTCAATAATCGAACGCGTTCATTGTTTGCCTACAGTAGCAGAGACTGGTTATTCTCTAATCATATGTACCCAGAAAAAGTTAGGGCATTTGAATGCTTCAGAACACTATGAACACACAGTCTTGCTCTGTTGTTTTTATAGGCTTTGACAGTGACGTGCGTATTTCATATATTTTCTGCGTTTTGCGTTGTGTGTCGACGGACACCAAAACGACGGAGCGCGATTGAACAATTTGGCATCTTATAATATGTACTTACACGTTGTGTTATGCGTGAGTCAATAACTTTCTTGTCTGTCATTTTAATGATATCGACGTGGCCTATCTCCAAAGCAAGAATAACATTTTTGCGGACATCTTCCAATTTTTTTTTCTCTCAATATTTTAATATTTTCTTCATTATTCTCTTAAGCGTTTATCGGGTTTATTCCCAGTCTTAACCGGCCTTAAGCGTTGCTTTCCTAACTCACACTCGATGAATGCTCGTTGAGAATAACCCCCAGCAGCTTATCAAAATGCATTTCTCCGTTCCACTTTATATCCTATTACAGTTTTTAATCGTTTGTTTACATGTCCGTAACACTAAAGCTGTCCAACTCGAGTGTTTTATAGAATAGACGGTCATAAACACACTTGAAATATTTTTATGGATGTATTTTTGCTAATCACGAAAAAAACGTGCGTGTAAGGGAACGAAATCCTATTATTACCTATTAGCACAGAACATTTACATACAACACAACATGTAACATGCTGTATATGGATGTAACTTTTCCAAGTTGTATTTTTTTACGATTTAAAATGTAGTCACTAATTAAAAACAAAAAATACTTATGTCGATGAAGTAATAATACTTATTTTATGTACAATTTCAATATTCATTTGTCTTTTTGTAAATTTAAGTAAGTACCTATATGATTTTAATTTTTGCAGTCAACATGAACGTGCAACTTATCATAAGGTTAAAAGATCAATGAATTCATAAAATTCACGGTCATTGACTGGCGTGATATGTCTTGAGTATGTTTTTATTCATATACTTAATTTTTATGATAAACTAGCCTTTGCTTGCGACTTTTCGACATTTAATTAATTCCTTATGTACCTGTCTTGTCACTTACAAAGTTTATTTCGTGCGTCCACTCATAACTTATTATTGTCTTTGCTTCTAAGCAACGAATAGCGACGAAACCTATACCAGATTTTAAGATACACTAACTAATATACAACTGTGAAATCAAATTTTCAAATTCCATCTAGTGGTTTTTACCGCGCAACTATTGATGTGCAAACAAACATAGCCCATACTTACAGTTTTATTACTTATGTATAGATTATGTATAGATGTATAGATTAATGTGAAGCAAAGTCAGAACTGAATAAGTGGCGAGAACTAGTGGACAAGATCATTAAGAGTCACGATCTTCGAGCAGCAAGGGAACGATCATTGAGAAGTAACGTAAAAAAGTATTGTTATCCATTACTGGTCGAATAAACGATTAATTTTCAATTCCAGGTACTTGAAGTGCGTGAGCAGCAACATGCGCGACATCCAGCCATTCGAGGACGTGCCCCACAAGCTGTCGCTGCAGCTGCGGCGCGCGTTCGTCGCGACCAGAACCTTCCACAAGTCGCTGCAGGGCGGCGCCGACGTCGTCAGGAGCATGAAGCCGGTACGTCACTGCAACTTTATCGAAGCTTACTCGCTATTGGACGCTACGTCGACCTTTATTACTCCATTGTTTAGTCGCGCTCCTGTTGGTACCTGTTTTCTATAGGTTTTGACATTCACACGCACGTCGCGTTGATGTCGATCGGAATTTTATACAATGTCTGCGTTGTCTATCGACGGACGTCAAAATGACGGCGCTCGACTGAGCAATGGGGCATGGCTCTAACTGGAGAAAATAAGGTGACAGTCCAAGGCCTACAGTCGAAACAGTAATAGGACAAAGAGCTTCCAGGTGGAATCGAACCTCGGCTTCGGGCGTTGTAAAAATGGCCAGAGCGGTGTATTGCTCAAAATGCCAATCGAGTTGGTACGTAACAAAACTTTACCGATTTTTTATAATACCTAGCAGGCAAACATGCATGCTGATGAGTGGTCACCGTACTCTAGGAACGTCTGCAATATCAGAGGGTTCTCAACGTTGCCGACTTTGTCGCCTAAGGTTTTTCGACACAGTACAGTGTAATTTTTCTACCTCTCTCACTGTGTCTCTCACCCTTGAAATCGGAACATATCAATTCGCAAACACGCCACGCCATTCAGCTGGGAAAGAACAGAAAGCGCGTATAAATGTTAATGTAATGTATAATTAAAAGAAGCGGTCCCAAAATGGTCCCTTGAGTAACCCCTTCACTTATCTGCATGAACCAAATATTTATATATATATAAAGATATATAATAATGTCCCACATGAAAGTCCCAAGTATATGCATTGTAAAATAGCCATTTGAAGAGCTTAAGATGGTATAATTGACAAAAAAGGTAATTAATTATCCCTGGGTGGTCCGTTCATGCTAATTTTTTTTCTTAATTGTTCAAGTGTCATTCTTCCTATTTCGTCACTTACCATCGCGCATGGTCAATTGCAAGCTCAATTCGATTTACCAAACACGTCTCATTGCAATTTAGTACTTATCACTAACACTATAAGATCCTACTGTAGTGATATTTCCGTCTGATAGCAGCTACTCATATTCATTGCAATTTAACACTTATCACCGGCTCATAAGGTCCGAGGAAATTTTCGTGATTTATGTTGCCCCAAGTCATGCGCCCGAGACCGGCGAGAACCATGTACGTAGTTCCCATTATCCAGAAATGGTCTGTCACGTGTCTACAAGTGTCTTGCAAGTTGAGACTTCGTGTTTAACATGGCAACAGGGGATTTTATCTAAATTAGCAATGGAACCTGCTTTGTTTATTCATTTATTAACATTTTTATCGCTCTTGTCAATGTTAAACGATGCGTTGACACAATTACGATAATTTAAAGAGCCAGACTTTACAATCTCGTAAGTATGAAACTGGAAAGCTAAATCTTAGACTAATACTTACTTCCTTACTATTATTAGATACGAGAAATCTATTGTTGTTTAAGCGTTATCGTATAGCTTACGCTTATAACGTTAACTTCCCACGACGAAACCGATCGTGATGAAATTTTGTAAAAAAATTTTTTCGGCGAGAGCCACTATAGTAGCAAAACCTAGATTTTTCTTTAATCCAATCTACATGTTAAAGTCTACTTATCCTATTAGCTCGATATATTAATTTAATGACTCAATAAAATTAAATGACATTTAAAACGACAGGTGGAGTTAATTTGGGCTTTTAAAATCCAGATGTATAAATAAGTCGGTGTAGATGTAGTCGAAATTATAGATGCAAATTAGTCTAAATCAATAACTCGCCAACGCGTTTACAAAACGACATCTGTGAATAGGGCGAATACACATAGAAAGTTGTTCACTTCGAATTAATTTCATTTAAGAGATTTTTTAGAAGTGGCTCCGAAATCTATACTATTATTATAAAGAGGTAAGCGTTTATGAGTTTGAATGTTTGAGGCGGGTAAACTCCGAAACCATAGAACCGATTCCAAAAATTCTTTCACCATTATAAAGGTACATTGTACAATATTGCTAGAGGCTATCATTATTTATCTCAAAACTCCCACGGGAGCGAAGCCCCGGGCAACATCTAGGCTTGTATAAATGTAATTAGTAAAAATGTTACAAGTATTTTGATGTAAAATAGTGTCGAAAACTTTCCTATATTGTGGTACAGGCGCACTCATTAATCAGATGTATTATCATAGTCATATCAAATTGCCATGCAAATAAATTACTTAATTAAAAAGCGTTTACTGATAATGTTACTAATTTCGCTCGTCAATTGATTGGATTAGAAGAGGGGTGCGGTAGATCTGTCACTCAGGTCACAGTATAAAAGAGAATTGCTTAGGTAGTATAATACTGTGGCGATGCGTACACGCATGTCAAGCGTGAAGTGTGTCGACCGCGGCGTGTACCTGCATGATTGGTCGCCATAAAATAAATACATTAATCTGATAAGGTTAAATTTCTCAATTTATCATATTTGTGCTCATTGATCCATACTAATATTATAAATGCGAAAGTCTGTCTGTATATCTAAGGCCGGAGTTAGCCATGAACCATTATATATATATATTTTATATTTATATTATTATAATTATATATTTTCGTTTCATCAGCACTTGATCACAATCATAATATGTTTCAGTATACCTTTTGACCATGTACTTTATTGTGTACTTACATTGTTATATTACTGATAAAAAATTATACATAAATTTATATTTAAAAAATGGTAAGCCCTTCTAGCATAATAGGAACCGACACTGTTTGAATGAGTTTCTTTCGGCATTTCTTCTCATCAGTGGTCGTTCCGAATTGCTAGTAGTTTGTAGCTTTGGTAAATATCATTTAATTTAGAATATGTGAAAAAGTGCCTGTGAAGGCCTAATTTCTGAATAAATTATTTGATTTTGATTTTGAACGTCACTGGAAAGTTTCGGATGGCTTTATTTCCAATATAACATTGACCTATTTTATTTATTGGAAAAAAAAGCAATCGATCGCAAATCCAAGTCGTGTCGCCAACATTTTTTTCATATTCTTGGGGTGGGCAGCCCCACCTTGTCCCTTCCCTTCCAGCGCACGTGGCTAAAATTAAACTAAAAAAAAAAAATTAAAAAAAAAAAAAAAACACTTACATATTTATTGTCACAAGGTGTGGTCACGTCCTAAAATTGTGTTTGAGTCATATATCTCTCGAGTTCGTACATTGCTCCCGTTGGCGCCAACGACAAGCTGAGCTGTGATTAAAATAATCGTTAATACAGCTTCACATTGGCAAGGACATTTGGTATATGGTTCAGTGTAAAGATAGTGTTAAACTACTTCGCTTCTACCTTAAATTCTCGCCAGTTTTAGTCCCGCTGGGCAATGTGATTTTCGATATGCACTACATTTTAAATCAATGCAAAATTTGTTACATATTTGAATTGTAAAGCAAATAATTTTATCTTTATTTATACAATACTAGCTGCGCAACGGGACTTCGCTCCCGCGGGAATATCAGGATAAAAATGTGTGTATTATTCCAGTAGGAACTTCAGGATAAAAAGTACCCTATGTATTAGGCGTTCCTGGTTTTATTCTATTCCTGTGTCCCAAATTTCATAACAATCCGTCCAGTTGATTATTTTATTTTAATTTGTTAATGCCTACACTATCCAGTTTATAATAAACTTTTTATTGTTGTTAAATCACAAACAGTACTATCATTTCTGCATCGAAATAAGTTACGGCTTTCTGTGTTTTGCTTTCTTGAATTTCTGTGTTTGGTCATTTAAGAAAGTACACATAAAACTATTTTTATTATTTTACTTACTTTGACTTCCTACACACAAAATAAGAAATATCTACTCAAAATAACATTACGCACCCCTCGCCCACCCTCTTTCTGGCTGCTAGATACATCCAGAGGAGGTAGGGACAAAGTAACCAAAAGATAAGCTTATGCTGCGTTAAGTAAACAACGCCTGGTAGGTCACGTCAGAACCTTTTTTGGTGATAAATTACTTGTACACCACGTTAGGGAGAGTAAATAGCAAGCGTGAGTTAAGAATTCCACAACTTTGTTACTAAGTTAAACGATATTGAATTGTATGTGATGGTTTTAAGAGACAAATTAGGATGAATTTAAATAGCTTTTTATGTTGCCCTAAGTAAGGTGTTTTAAGGTTATGACCTCAAATGGAACATTGTAACCATTACAAAAGTATATCCATACATTAAATTGAGGTGATTTTTACCGGCTTTTATTCAACTTGCAATGTATGTAGGTATGAAAGTCACTGTGTTCGTTCGGGTGGAATCTTGCAACTCAATTTTGAAGCCCTGGACCGGACTTTGGGCTCGACGTGTTCTACGGCTGAGGAAAGAACCGCGAAACGGTGACGAGAGACATTGCATACCTAGATGGATAATAACACAACCGAGAGCGGAGTCAGTAGTTAATAGATTTATAGTAGGTACTATACTATCAGAAATTAGTTTTATATTGATTTAGAACATTGAATTACAAAAATAAAAGTAATTTATCCGCATTTCAATCCATGAAACAATTACCTACAAACGTCGTAATGAAGAATTCAATTAAAACATGCACTGTTACTATCAAGCATTTTATTACCGCGTTTATTGTAATAATAACTTCATAATTGTTAGTATATTTTATTGCGGTTCACTGGCCTCTAAGAAGTCACATAACAACATATCTAGTTATTCAACATTCACCTCTATGTTGTGATGATAATGGCCAATTTGCAATGTTATAGTTAAAATATTGAAGTTATTTTGGAGTCTACTCCCGCCTTCTCTCTTGTTCCGTGTAGGTACTATATGCAATAATATGAGTTCCACTGAAATTATCAATGAAGATTATTTAATGAGGGGCATTAAATTGAAATACAGATTTTTGTATTTTCACATTATCAGCATCAAATGAAAACAAACAGTCCAGTTTTCCATTTCGATATGGAAATTCTGATAGCATGTACGACGCAAAAATGTCCAATAACCATTTGTGGGAGACTTACATTTTTCTGAAGAAAGGTTTCGTTCTTATAATTGGGTTTTGTCACATGTTTATTATTTTGTAAGTTCGTTCACGTTCAATTTTAGAACGAACACACTGTTTAAATATAGCGTGAAATAAAAAATACTTTGACATACGTACATCACGAATATATAAAGGTGCCGTTTTTGACGTTTGAGTTCCCCTACCTAGTACCCTAAAAAGCTTTGATGCCATTAAAACTGCAATTTGCTCGAAAGAAAAACAGGAACACTTATTTTCCGACGCGCTACTGAGAACACCTGCAAAGAGATTTCATCATTCACTTCTCAAACATCGGTGAGTACACCACTCCCCGTGAACCGTCTAAATATAGCGCAAATTTTATCAAGAAGTGTTTTTAATTCGCTCCACTCAGGCCGATGATCTCATATAAACCGAGTTTTATTGTACTCTTTGTTGATGCATTCAGATTATCTCTCTATGTATTTTCCCGTGTTCGGATGTTACTTTCGGGACTGCGACGCCGCGCGGCCAGAGTTCAGCGTACAAAATAAACCTAAGATTTTGAATATTTTCAACATTTTGATGCTTTATTCAGACTATTTATCGACAAATAATTTAAACTGGCTATGTCCCGGGACTTCGCTCCCATAAAAAAAAAATCGCGATAAAATGTAAGTCTTTGTAGTATTCCAAGTTATATTCTATCTATGTAACAAATTTATGGAATAGGGTAAAAATGAAGACGCTGGCAAAAGAAAATACAATAATTAAAATACTAGGATATCGTCTTTTATATAAGAATAAAATGTTATGCAAAAATACGACTCGCTAAAATTTAATAATCTAAAATAATCGGGACGACTAGCAACGCTGGGTCGTACATATACTATGATACTGAAGATATGTGCACAGATTCTGTAATTATTATGTTCTGTTTCAGTTGGAAGTGAGTGAACAATGCGCGCGGGCGTGGGCGCGGCTGACGCAGTGTGGCACGTGCGGCGGCGTGAGGCCGCTGGCGTGCAGCCGGTACTGCCACAACGTGGTGCGCGGCTGTCTGCCCGCGCACGCCGACCTCGCCGACCAGTGGGACGCTTATGTCGGTGAGTTCTTGATACAGGCTGCCAGGGTAGGCTGAAGGTCGCGTGATTTTTATTAGATGGATTACTGCACTATATGGATTCACATTGCTGTCTTGATAATGGTTGTCTGGGAAAGAACGCCTTATGGCGTTAATTCCAGCATTTGTAATTTGCAAGAAAGTTTGTAAATAAAAAAATATATAATTATTAAAAATAAAACAGATCTTTGATACTTTAGATGACTGCTTCGATGTTTGTCTTCTCGACTTCTCCTGATGTGATCACAGTTTTGATTATGAGTTGCTAACTCTGATTTATTGAAAATTAAATAGGCAAATAAGTTTATCCTTCATTCAAATATTATACAATCTGTATATTTTTATCGACTTTCGTACTACTAAGTACACTAGCACTATATACAGAACTTGCTACTAAAACTCCCAAATGGCGTCATCATACCATTATCGAAAACGGGATTTTTCCGATTCCAGACGCCGTAGACAAAGTGGGCGACCGATTACTAGGACCGTTCAATATTGCTATGGTCGTCGAGCCAATTGACATCAAGATCTCCGAAGCGATCATGAGTTTCCAAGAGCACAACCAGGAGATATCCAAGAAGATATTCTCGATATGCGGCCAACCAGTCCTCGGGAACAGCGGGGGCACCGGGCCTTTCAGCACACCTGAAAGGAGTAGACGATTCGCCAGAGCTATCCCGGATTTCGACTGGAATCCTAAAGCAAATGACGTCGATGACTTCGAAATTGAAGCGTCTTTTGAAAGCATTATCCATGAAGATCCAGCACTAGTCAGTTTAAGAACCCCTGAAGGTATAAGGAAAGCGACGAAAGAGATGGAACAGCAAGCTAAATCGAGGGAAAGGTTTCTACAGTACATGAAGGGGACTATTAATTTGGATGAGTATGAGGAATATGAGGAACACGAGAGAAGGAAGCGGGAGGCGGCAGCAGATTCGGAGCTCGAATACAGACCTTACGAATTCGACGAGAGGAGACCGAAGAATAAGAAGCCAGCTGCAAAGATTGATGAAGGGCATGGTGAGTTACCTTTTCATTTTTATTCTTTTGACGCTGAGTGGATTATGGCCAGTCGTGCCTCATTATATAATTTTGATTCCATGCTAGTCTAAAATGAAAGAAAAACGTAGAATATACCAGCTGCTTCTCCTATAGCGTTGACTGTAAATGTATAATTTAAAGGAAAGGGCTGCAAACTCCTGAACCTAGCAAACTATGTCGCTATTTCAGAAACGTAATCCACCAATACCTTATCCAGCTAAACGTGCCCTTCAAATTTTCATAATTCTCGGCTCTGTCGTATCCTTGTAACCGAGTTTGTAAATAGTGAAAAAAATATACCTTTTTCTGAAAATCTTCCAGCTTTCGTTCCATCTCTTACATTTAGCGTTTAAATTCGTTCCAGGTGCAGATTGGGGCGCTCCAGCCTTGGACAAGCTTGTGAGAGACACCCGGTCCCGGCTGCGCAGCTCCCGGCGCTACTGGATCCAGCTGCCCGCCGTGCTGTGCTCCGACACCAGCACGACCACGGCTGCTTGCTTCAATGGATCCGCTGTGGGCAGGTAACGACACTAGACAACCTGATGGCAACTCGCCGCACTTCTATTCAATGTACAAAAGGAGCTATGTACAAAATTGTATTAAAATCGTTCGAATAGGTTATGCAGTAATATTATTTCTACCCTCAGTTTCATTTTTGAAAAAGGCGATTCTGAAGCTACATAATTGTTATTTTTCGGCGAGGTATATCAAAATATAGCGTCTGACATTCAAATTGCAAGGATCAATATCCTTGGAATTTGAATGTCAGACGCTAAGAACAAGATTATGATAAATCGAAATCAAATCATTTATTCAGAAATTAGACCTTCACAGACACTTTTTCATGTCATATTCTAAATTAAATGATGTTTACCAAAGCTACAAACTACTAGCATTTCGGAACGACCACTGCTGAACTTTAAGTATAAATTTATATATAATTTTTATCAGTAATATGCACAATAAAGTACATAGTCAAAAGGTATACTGGTTGTGATCGAGTGCTGATGAAAGATAAAAATATATATGTATAATCGCATGACATACTCGATCCCCATGAACATAATAGATATGTTACTTTCGGACACTTGAAAATCACAAATCACGTATATATAATTTAAAAAACACTGCAATTGAGCGGGAATCGAACCCAGGCCGCGCCCTTATAATCGTTTGGAACTTACTTTGGGGCTAACTCAATCCGTGTGCTTTGTCCGGTCCGTATACGTATAGAAATAAGGAATGTTTGTTACCCGTGTCGCAGCTACAGCCGCGCCGCGGCGGGCGAGGGCAGCGCGGCGCTGGCGTCCAACCCGGAGGTGCGCGGCGCGCCGCCGCCGCCGCGCGACGCCGCGCTGCGCGCGCTCACCGCGCGTCTGCGGGACGCCTACAACGGCGTCGAGGTGCAGTGGAAGGGAGACGGTCAGTGCCGAGACATGCTCATTTTTTAAGGCCAAACCAAAATACGGAACGCTCATATCAATCAAATCATCATTTATGCATCTGTCTGTCACAGCCGACATTCTCCGAGTCTATTAGACGCAATCAGTGTTTGGTAAGACGGTGTAATCCTATGACCGCGTAGAGAATTAAATATCTTTTTCAAATATGGTTGATCTTCGGGGGTAATTCCATTACTTATTAATTGATTCGAAAAAAATTCGCTAAGTGGCACTAATTGTTTAAATTTTCGCGCTGCTCTCTTTCTGTTTGATTCGAGAACAATTTGAAAGATAGCTCCAATTTGAAAACAATACAAAATACCTATGTATATATATATAAGAATTCTACAAATTATACGCTTTTCACACAAATTCAACTCGCACTTACCGGTTTTTTTTACCAATTTTAATAGCCAATTGTAGAAACGAGTAGGCACATTGATTGTACGAAGGCCGCTTCCCAATTACACTACAATATTCATTATGAATAAAATTAAACGTGTACTTACCGATTCCAGACTTGCCGCAGCCGTCGGCTTCGTCGCGACAGGACTTCGCGGACATCGGCTCGGGGTCGGGCTCCGGCGACGACACGGACGACACGGAGGACACCGGCGACCTCGACGACAGGGACTATCCAGAAGGTGAGCTTACTCTATTTTTTATGGCTTTATGGCTGTCGTTTTCCACGAGGACTAACTAATATGCACAACTACACAGTTGTGTCATTAGGAATATTTTTCCCATATTATTTGTTCGGTGTAACCGAACACCTATGACGTCGGCCGATCGGTCGACGCTCTATTACTTACTTTTAGTGCACATTTGCAACTCCACGGAGCGGGTGAATTCTTTAACATAATTATTATAATTAATTGTTTCGTGTAAATAAAGTGAAGTGCTTTACACCGGCCTTTACTCTCAACATTAACATCCAACAACACCTCACTCCCCGAACATTGGTCCTTCGAGCCGGATTTGAACCAGCGACCTATGGATACCCATAGACACAATCACATACTTCATCACTTGTGAAAATAACGTGAGGATACCAGTATGCGTAATCTTCTTCTTTGTAGTCGTATTCCTCATGACTGAGGGTCGTGGTCATTACATGGAATGAAACACACGTAACAACTTTCTTGGCATTATTAATGGAGTGGTTTGCCATTGCCTTCTCCATTTCACACACAAGTTAATATAATCACGAGTGAGTAAACAAAACAAGTGTGCAGGTTTCCTTACGATGTTTTTCCTTCACTAGAAGCAAGTGGTGGTCGACGAAAACTACTATACATGAGTCAGATTGCTATACAAACTCATGTGACATGAGTAGGATTCGAACTTGGGACCTTTCGATCCACAGGCGGGCGTCTTAACCATTACACCACCACCGCTTCAGTATGCGCAATGCGACTTTGCTATTTACCTACATCTCAACTTCGGGCCGACTCGCAGACGCAGCTAGCCAATCACAGTGCGCCATTGTGACGCAACGACAACCATTCCGTAATGTGATTGATCGATCGATCGATCCGAATCGACTTCGCACTTTACCCTCTGCACACGGTTGATGTTGAGTGTGTATGAGACTGCTCAGTCTTGTGACTAGATGGCGGTAGAGTCCTGATAGTCAAAGAAGATAGTACCTATATTAGCACAGTTTAATAAGATTCATACAGTTGTTCGACGGTTTTGCTAAAGGCGAAATAGCCGTCACGTCAGGGTTGTCACAAAATTCAAGACTTGGTACTGTAATAGATTCTTAATTTTATTTTCCAAAAGTTAATGCCCTTGAATTAGCTACAAAAGCGTCACATGGATCGTCACATCGATTTCGATATAAACATGTGCTTATATATGTACTATTGACTTATACTTCTTTCACAACAAATATAATATAGTAAAGCGCGCCTTAGTAAATACAAAATTACACTTATAGATATCAAAACAAAATGTACTTACGTATTTATCGCAAAATAATTCTACGAGTCCTTATCACAGTTTGTTAATAGAACATGATATCTTAGGTTCAGGCGAGTCCCCACCCGAGGACCCGATCTCGTTCACTCCGGCGTCGACGTCGGCGCCGTTCGTGCCCGCCATCGTGGAGTCCCCCGACACCAACAACGTGAAGGTGCGCGGTCGCGTGGAGGAGGAGCCGGCGCCGACGCAGCCGCGCGAGCAGGCGCCGGCGGCGGACGCGGCCGAGCGGCCGTCGCTGCACAAGGCGCTGTTCGCGTACGCGCTGCCGGTCGTGTGCGCGTGGTTCGGAACCATCGTCACAGACCTCTTTTAAAATTAGAACGCGAATGGAATGGAATCTGTTTTTTTTTTCACTTTTCGGCCAGTCATAAAAGGTATCGTATTTTTTTTATCGATAGCAAAATATAGTTTTTTTTAGTATAGGAATCTGTCTTGTCACGTTTTAAAAGTGGTGTTCTTATAAAAGTTCGTATTTATATATTTTTTTTCATAGTAAAATCTTTGATGAAATAATACTAATAATATAAACGTGTGTAAGTGTATAAATAAAATACACAATAAAATAAGTATACGCTATGGTCAGTGACGACGATAAAACTACATTTTATGATAATTTATTTCTAAAAAAGAATTAACATTCAATCAAAATAACGAATTAATTTCGAATTGGCTGGCGAGTGACAATGACTACATCCATTTGCGGTAAAATTATTTAAATAATGCTTCAGAGTCGACAATGCTGGAGAGACAGCCCTATTCAAAGTAAGACAACTTTAGTAGGGCGCTTTAAATCTACGAAAAATTATTATCAGATCTACTTAAGACGATATAGATTTATAGACGATTGATGTTTTAAACCATGAAGGAAAACGTACAGTACTTGCCATATATTTTTTAATAATAGCAAATTCATTAACAACACATTTTCCTTGCTGTTTTAAACGCAAATTAATCGTTAATCTTTAAAATCACATATTTTCATACAAATGTAACAGGTTTTATACTTGGTTGATCTGATAGTGGTATTCGTGGTCAAATGATTTGACATATATGCGAACGATATAAAATTTCTGAAATCTTTTTGAAATTGTAAAAATAACACGTGAGATCTCATTAGGTTTTCTATGGATCCATTAATTTTATAACGTTCCACAAAAACAGCAGTTTTTCAATACATACATACAATACATAAATTACAGAATCATTTATAAATTACAGAAAAAAATCATTTATAAATTACAAAATTAATGAAAACCTTTTTTTTTGTCAAAACATTATTTGAAAAAAGAATCGATATAAATTAGATAGGTACTTATTGAATTTTTGCAAATTGAGTTATACGTAATTTTTACATAAGTAAGATTTAAGTCAAGATTCTTACACAAAAACGAAGCTATTTCGATGACTGAATGATATTTGATGTATGTATTGATTAAAAACTGCTTAATTCGGTGAAGAGCGTTGGTTGGTTTGTATATAGCCTAGTCAGAGGAGAAATGGCGCTTCTGCGCTACTGTGATAATAATGTGCGTGGACATATATTGTGGAATTTGTGGACTATCGTGGAACTTATTTATTAATTATTAAATATTTTTAATAACATTCTAGTGATCGACAATAAGGCCCGCGAACTCAGCCGTGATTGATCACATTAATTGTATTTTTGTAAAGAGGAAATAATCACGAAATTAATTTAGAAAAAATGCAGCCAAATTACGTCGTATTTATTTAATGATTTCTGTAAATATTTATTGTAAATTATTATTGAATAGATAGTTAATCTATTTTTTATTCGTTCTGTAAGCATGTATAGAGTTTACAGATGTTTTTGTGGGTCCCATAGATATCCTGAATTGTATCAAACATTTATATTTGTATACGGATTTGTACAGTTGTTTTCGCATTTTTGAGTGGAATTCATTTAGCGCTTCTTTATGAAAAGATTTTAAAAACAATACAATAAGTTATTAACTAATTTAAGACAATATTACTAAATCATGTTTAACTTTTTCAGTTTTTAATGTTTAACGAACGCTGAATGCAATAGGTATATGTAACGAATGAAAATAATAAAAAAGAAAAAAATAATTTTAAATCTATGCGGACGTACAACTGGTGTAGGTAGTTTTGTATGTTTATAATCCTAATGAAATTGTAAATAACATTAAAAACTTAATTTCTAAACTTAAGAGACTGATTTCTTTTCGATTTATTTGTTTACAAAAAAAAATATTGGATTAAGGATATTATTATACTAACCTTTAACCGACTGATGTATACATAATTCGCGAATAGTTATTTTATAATTTTGCGTTGAGTCGGGCGATTGTACATTTACACTGTAAAATTTTTAATATTTATATGACAAATAAAAAATATCACTGCCATTGAGATATTATAAAACAATATGTTTGTACTATCGTCAAAGGGTTAAAATTATGATTTAAAGATATATTCATTGCAATTTATTCATATTTTATTGAAATCCGTATTCAAAGATGTTGATCGCCCGCAGCTGACGCTGTTTTTATTGTAATATTTATCGTTTTGGCTTCAGCTTTACTTTTGCTAGTGAATATAATGAATTGCTAAACAATCTGTAAATATTGATAGGAAATGTGACTAGTATCGTTGTTTCGATAAATATATTGTACCCGATGTCTAGCCGGTGGTACCTAAGTATATTGAGAATCCTCGCAGGCTTTTGATTTTATATTGGGCGATAGTTCATCGCGCGACAATAATGCAATTTACATACACAAGCAATTTTTTTGTTGTTGTAAAACGCGTACTTTGCATTTTTCTGAGCAGGTTAAAGTTACCTAACGCGATACTGGCGCCAGTCATTTCTAATTAGACATATCCAACAGTTTCGTATATGTTCCGCGTATGAAAATATGAATATCAAAAATCTATCGACTAATAAAAAACCTTTGGTCTGGTTGGGCTCGTACTCATAATTTTTTCGGGATAAAGGCGTACGCACACTTTTGTACTAATTTATTTAAACTAAGCGCTACCGTTCGATCGATTTACATAATTTTAGTACAAGATAATGTAAAAAATAATGGCATAAATTTATGCTAGTTTAAAAAAAAACTTGCATCATGCGGGGACCAAATACATTGTAATGTGCCATCTTACTTAGTTTTATTTAAACAAGTTATTTAAACTTGCACAAGCTGTTACAAACTTACGGTCCGAAAACATTTAAAAAACAATTTTCAATTCTTTTGAACCTAATATCTGAAACTCAAATCATGAAATAATTAGTACATACATTTTTTTTTAAATGTTTATTTAAAAGAAAACATTTTAGTCTGTAGTAGAACGTTATTGGTAATTTAGGTTAAAGCAATATGTTATTGTTTACCTAACACATTTACGGTAGGATGACTGTATGAATGCTGTAAATATTGTCTTTCTAGATAAAAAATTCTTAAACATAGAATTAAATTGGGCCGATGAGTTGTTTGTATACTTACTTACAAAGTGATTAAAATATGTATACATATACATATGTATACATTTCTAGTGATAGGATGAGGAGTGTTAATCAAAGATTAATGTAAATCAGTACAACTAATTTGGTAAAATTTGATACTTAAATTCCTGTTTTAAATTCTGTCGTCCCAATTCTTAATGTTGATTTGTTATGCCTATATAAAAATACTATGTACTTAGTCTAATTCATTGCATGAACATGTTGAGCCGACTTGTGACTATCTTCGTACATTGCTTCATTATAATGTGAACTATGAACGGAGATTAATCTCAACGTAAGATGGTAGATTCATGGCTCCGTTGCGCCACGATGCGTTGCCGCTCCAACGTTTTACATACAGTCAACAGCACATCAAGTTACCCTGCTTGAACCTCTATGGCGTGGTAATAGCGGCGAGTTTGCAATGCATTTGGGTAGGCTGATGTGCTGTTGACTGTACATAATAAATGTTTGACATTGACGAACTTTCATCTGAATATTTTCTCCCAGGGTCATTTCACATACATTGAAGTACGTTTACACACGCTATTGTATATTTATACACTGCTTTGATCTGTAGCGCAACGCAACGGAGCACAACGAAAGGCCTCATTTTCAGGCTAATTAACATGTGCACGCAATTTGATAATATCCAAAATGTATTGTATACTTACCGTACTTACCTTGCTGCTAGAAAGGAATCACTCATCGGTCCAACGTGCAAACTGTTGCTAGTAAATGTAGTTTTTATACTGTTTGATGAATAACAGGGTATCGATGGTTTCGAATTGAAGATTTTCGCAATACAACAACAACAGTATCACATTTTGTATTGTTAAAGTATCAAACAATAAATAGAAATAAATAATACGAGTTTGTAAAAATCTAATAGTCATATATAAAAAAAATTAATAAAGTCATATTGTATAGACCTTAGGGGAGTCCGCTGTAAGACAAATAGACGTAACGCGTTTTCTTTGTCTCAGTCACACACCTCTTGTGCGTGACGGATGGGTGAAACGCACATTTCAGATTGCGACACGTGACCAAGCATGTAACTTTCGAACTAGAATCAAGTAAGTTTAGTGCCAGATCATGTGTCATGTTGTTGAGTTGGACACGACGGCACAGGTGTGTGACCGTAACCTAGTATATACATAGACAAGGGGTGAGCGTAGCCACATGAGATAGAACTATATCACATAATTGTTACGCATATGTATGCGTAATAATGTGTACCACTGTGCGGTCCATCTATACCAGGACGCTGTAAAGGACAAAAACTCATATACACGATGTCCCATCACTTCTCGTGTACACGAGAAGAAATGGGATAGAATATAATATATTAGATCTCTATCGCGTTTCCTCCCGTTTATCCGTCCCATATGGTTAAAACCATAACAAAGTCTATCTTGCCGCTTTGTATGAGATAGAAAGTCTATCTCATTTAGCGACGTTAGCTCATTGTTTAGTTTCCTTTTTCTTTGGTCGACGAGCTGAAACATGTTGAACACGAACTAAGGCTACGCGTTACGTGGCGGACGTTCCAAGATGGCGAAGTTCTAATCATTGCAACACTCACGTCAATGAGATAATTCTCGTTTTCAACGAGATGTAGGTACAATAACATTTATTTTATCGGTTGTCACACGTGTTTCGGGAAAAAATCTAGTCAGATGTACTCCGGAGAGTGTAAGTCGTGGTGCTGTATGCATGGACGGTCATTTTTCTCATTTGCGTGTGACTGACTTAATCGCTGAAATTCTATATGCCAATTGACCGATTTAAATTGCACTAGATTTGTTGAATACTTTCGAAATTTTCTTCATTACAGTCATAGCACAAGCACAAACCAAAATTTCACAATGTATTAGATGGGTGCAAAAGTTTAAGTATAAAATTACGAGGTACAAAATGTGATTATAATTAAATATTCAAATGCGTCTACAATATGGTATATGTGTCGATCATTTGATGTGTGGAATTTCAGCATTTTGATCCTTGTACATCTGTGTGGTACTTGTTAAAATGAAGCACAAGCTTTGTGCGTAATGCGATCCAGTGAGTTGTGGTGTGACGAATGTGCGAATGGTAGAATAACTAAATTTTTTATAAAGATATATTATCAAATAGATATATAACATTTGTGTAAATAAATACAACTATAAATGTGTAATAGTGTTGTTTTATTTAAGTATTTTTAAATTAAAATGTTTTCATCATCATCATCAGCCTGTAGCAGTCCACTGCTGAGCATCAGGTCTCCCCCAAGGTGCAAATTGTTTTGTAGTAATCTTTTACAAAAACATTATATCACTAGCATCGGGGGTGATAAAAATAAAAACACAGGTGAAAAATAACACATATCAATATTTATATTGTTGGTGGAACTAACAATACAAAAACCGAACTGTAGGTTCCACTTAGGTCCAATATCTCTTAATACAATTAAATAATAAAGTGATTTTAGTTGTACTAGTACAAGCTGGTCTCAGCTGATATTATAAATGTGAAAGTAACTTTGTTTGTTTGTTATGTTCTTCACGCATTATCTACTGGACCGATTGTTATAAAATTTGGTACACGGATAGAAAATAACCTGGAATAACACATAGGGTACTTTTCATCCCGACATTCCCACGGGAGCGAAGCTAGTATTAAATAACAACAAAAATACTTATCATTTTATTTACAAACATACATTTTACGCAGTCCAACGTTCAATCGTCGTCTGATTCAGAATCATCAGTTTCAGATCCGGATTCGGAATCGCATTCCGAATCGGATCCGAGCCAGGTCGGCAGCGGCGGCTGCTCGATTAACGTCTTCCATTCCGTTAACTTATGCAGATCTGGAAATAAACTACTATTAAGGGGCCATCCATAAATTACTAGCTGCCCGACCCGACTTCGTTCGGGTAAAATCATAATAAACCTTCCTCAGGAATCACACTATCTATTGGTGAAAACCGTACAAAAATTAGTCTTTAGTCGGTAGTATTTGAATTTATCGCGTTCATACAAACAGACAGACGCGACAGATCGATTACGCGATGTGTATAAGGATAAAATATTCTTACCTAAACTATACATATCACTAAGATAAAACTGCTTGTCCTCTTTTTCCAACACTCCCCCATACAAATACAATGTCGACTTTTGAATCGCCATCATAGCGGACATCCTGGGCGTTGGTCCGCGCCGAGGCTCTGTCCCGGCCGTGCGCTCGGCGGGACGTGCCGCGGCGGCGGGCGCCGAACCCAACTTCATTGTAAACACTTCATCTGTTACCACTGCAAGGGAAAAAAAAGGGGAGTTAAAAATGTCTTTAAAAATCCTACTAATTGACCGAGTAAGGTCTGACATTCTACTCGGGGCAAATATACATTTTTTGCAAGTATATATGTAAATGTATGTATGTTTGTAACGCGATAACTTTCGAACCGTTGGTCCGATTTTGATGACATTTAAAAGGGATGTAAGATATGCCAATAGAATTTTATAGTTTGTGGGGCATCAAATCGGTTCACTTGTTTTTGAAATATTCACAATTTTGTAAAAATGTATTGTGTTCGCGAGGTCTAAGTTCGCGGCGAACAACTAGTATTATTAATGCGAAAGTATGTGTAGACGTGTATGTGTTACATACACACACACATCTTTGTTACTCTTTCACGCGAAATCTACTGGACGGATTGAGGGTCACAGGGCAAGTGACATATTTGGAAAAAACGTTGCTTAATGTGGGCAATAGAACAAACGTCAACAATTAATGATGTATATCATCCTAAATTGAACAAAGAATGCTGAATTTGAAACATACCTGTAACAGCTTCTTCTTTCTTCTCCTCACTCTCCTGCACTCCACTCGCTATTGCACTATCTGTAGCAACTTTATCTCCTTTCAAAGTCACGCTGTGCCATTTGCCAGTCTCCAGGTCTAACATGAGGAGTTCGTCACTCATCTCGCCTCTCAATTCTTCCTCTGTCTCTTCTACATCCTGTTAGTGTAAAGAAAAGCAATATTTAACAAATAGTGGCCTGTACTGACGCTACATAATAAAATAAATAATCATAATTGAACGAGCGAGCGAAGTCTACAAATCGACTTGGGGCAAAAATACATTTTTGTATGTTTGTCTGTATATTTCATCATCATCATGGGGTGCCATCTTCGAATTGAAGTTTGGAGGTCAGCATATGTATATTTGTAACGCGATAACTTTCGAACCGTTGGTCTGATTTTGATGAAATTTAAAAGATAAGTAGGATCCGTCAATATAATTTTTAAGTTCGTGGGGCATCAAAATCGTGTAAGTCGTTTTTTGACATGTTCACAATTTTGTAAAAACTCATCAAAATTTATTGTGTTCGCGGCGAACAACTAGTATATATGTTTTTAATAGCTACAACATGTGCTCACATTTAGTAATTGAGTTTAGTTAACTTTAGTACAATATAACATGTATGTACGTCATCAACTATGACCTAAAGAAAGACGACAAAAACTCGGAGTACACGGCTTTGCCGTGTACTCCGAGTTTTTGTGAGATTATGAGAACAGACCCAATTGATGTGGTGGACCAAGAAAACTACGTAGACGACAGACAGAGTAAATAAATGAGATAGAAGATTTCCAAACAATTTTCCGACACAATCCGGATAATCTCATACAAAGTGGTAGAGAGATTATGAGAAGGTATGAGAGATTATGAGAACAGACCCAATTGATGTGGTGGACCAAGAAAACTACGTAGACGACAGACAGAGTAAATAAATGAGATAGAAGATTTCCAAACAATTTTCCGACACAATCCGGATAATCTCATACAAAGTGGTAGATTGAGTAATGAGAAGAAACGCGACGTCTCGTTTCTTCTCATGTATTTCAAATAAGCACATCTCTTTCTTGAAATAGAACATATGACGGGGTCTCCTGTCTACAGGGACAAAACTAGACAAAAATATAGTATATCTGTATACTAACCCATCAATTCGCATTAGGCCCGCGTATCCATCCGTAGGGGAGACCAGTGTCCCAGCAGTGGGGATGATAGTAATACTCACACTAACGCCCCCGAAGACGTACCCCCTCCCGTGTGCGGAGGCTGCAGCCTGCCCCGCGCGGGCCGCGGGCGCCCGCACGCCTCCGCACAGGCTGCGCCACGCCAGCGCCCCGCTCGACCGCCCGCTCAGCTTGAACAGGTCTGTGTGTGTGTTCGTGCGCTCGGTTCTCCCTTCACGGACGCGAGAGAAACCGCCGTAGACCAATATCTGGAAATCATGTTGATTTAAGTCTAAGGCGGCTCTTAGACCATCAATTATATTATGCAATAATCATTAATAAGGGTGGTTAAAATTATAATATATTACGTACCTTGATTGATATATTATTAGAAAAAAATTGTAAGAAACAATAATGGTAAGCCCTTCTGGCATGATAGGGACTAACACTGTTCAAAGAGTTTCTTTCGGAATTTCTTCTCAGCAGTGGTCATTCCGAAATGCCAGTAGTTTGTAGCTTGTGAGATATCTATTTGATATAAAAATTTACGTAAAAAAGTGCCTGTGAAGGTCTAATTTCTGCATAAATGATTTGAATTTGTAGATAGCAGATAAGATTATTGATGTAAATAAAAAAAAATTAAACTGTATCGTTCCTCGGCTATTTTATACTATTTAGTGATAAGTGTAAACCGAAATTGAAGTCACAAAAACTCACCCCATCGCTCCCAACCGGAAAGAGGACACAAGCTGACCTAGCGCTGGGCCCCCTACCAGACACGACCACTTTACTCCACGACCGCGTGTCCAGACAGAACGCGTACAAGTCGTCGAAGTAGCGGCACTCCCTCCCGTCGTCCGCGTACCCCCCAAACACTATGAGCCTCCGCCCCACTAACGCCATCCGGTGCCCCGAACGCGGAGACGGACCGTCTTTTGCTACTACCTGAGAAAAAAAAAAAGTTTTTTACAAAATACTTAACATAAAACATATAGAATATAGATAGAAACAGATAGAATAGATAATTAGATCGAGAGTTATGGAAACAGGAAGTAAAGAAAAAGAGGCCTATGTCCAGCAGTGGGACGCAAAATATAAATGTAAAAAATAAATAAGAAGCGGCGGCATTTGCTTTCTTCATCATTGGTCCCAGCTTATTTCTTTGTATGTAAACCAATCTCTGTTTAAGACTGCTGGGATAGTTACCTACCTTCTCCCATTTCTTGTCAGCCAGAGAGAAACACCATAAATCTTTGTAGTGGTGAAACTGTGTCTCACTTGGGCTGGTGAATTCTCCACCAAAAATCCATAGCTCCCCTCTGAAGAATTAAAATCAGAAAAATAATTGAAATTATATAAAATTATAAAACAAGGAGACTCATGTTAAGAAGTGACTCATGGACAAACATGATGCAGTGAAAGGGAAATTGTAGATCAACAAAAATGTAAATTTATATAGGTGAATTTCCATAGTTATGAAAATTAACCACCATTTAACTTGGAATAGAGATCTATTTGGAGTTACATAATAAGCACTAAACTAACACAGATTGTAGTAATATTTTGTAGGTATAGAAATAAAGAATATCTTTGAACTCCTTTGGCAACTTTTTGACCATGACTAGGTTTTCCATACAGCTCTCTCTACCCATGTTATATTGTGTTGATCTATGAATTTAATTGTATATGTACATCCAACACAACCAATCTATGTACATCCAACATAACAACAACCAATTTACAAAAATTACTCTATAATTTTTGTCTTAATTTGATTTTAAGACATACTTATTAGCAGGTGTTGCGACAGCTTGATGGGCGCTCCGAGGCGGAGGGGCTCCTGGGGCTTTGAGCTGCTTCCATGTGTTGTTGGTGGGATTGTAGAACAGCAGCTCGTTGTACACTTCTGTCTGGACAAACATATGTTACAGCAGATTTGTTTGAACATGAGAATAGTTCTTTTTGTATTTTTTCAGGTAGTGCTTGTAAATTTTGAGGAATATTGCCATATTTAAATATGTAAGCACTAACACAGTACTGATTGATTACGATGTGTAGCTCTAATCTCCAGTGAATATATTAATTTCATCAAAATTCATTCAGATTTTTTTTTATTTTGGCAATTCGGATGCATGTAATGTGTGCAATAAAACTGAAGATTTGCTTCATGTTTTGTTGGAATGTGATCAGTACTCAAGCTTAAGAAATAAACTCCTGCGTGATCTCTGTTTGGGCAATGGTGAGATCAGCATTACGATGAACAAACCGTTGTCTCAGGAGGCCAGATGTATTTATACATTCTGGAGAGGGGTGATGACACAAAGGCAGACATAATAGCAAATAAAATGGAATTTCCCCATGTGGCTGGCATAGTCGCACCAAGCAACTGAAGCCTTGACAAAAAATAGATTTAAAAAAAAAAATTAATTAATAATATATAACATTATTCTTTCCACAAAATACATTTTAAAATTTAAGTATTCACATCCATGGGGTTAAGACATTCACAGGCTTTTCTCCATATGGAAAAAAGAGTCAATTTACTTTAAATGCACAATTCACTGCAAATTTGGGCAAAGTTTGGCAATTTGAAATTGAAATGTTTATCACCTATTTAAAAAAGTTTTTACTCATTTATATATCAGAAATTTGGTGTTTTTGAAAGAAAATTAAAAGTGTACCCCACAATAATAATAATTATTATTATTATAGCTTTAATTCCATTTCTGGTCCCCAAGGATAAAAGCCTCCTCCAACTTTTTCCACCCACACACCCACAAGAATTATTAATATAATTAAAATTTATAAAAAGAGAGATAGGTAATTAAAGTGTTTAATTATTTTAAAATAGAAATAAAGTAACATGATGATATATCCTTTGATATTGACGATGAATAAGATCCTAGTCTCATTCCATATTTGAGAAATTAAAAAAGAAACATGAAATTAAAAAACACAGTAATTCATTAAAAATCATTAATTACCTGTTGGCCATTATGATATTCCCCGCCAAACATGATAAGTTCATCTTTAGTAGGATGCGGAGTAAACGTAGCATATGCTCTGGGTGTAGGCGGACCGAGCAAAGGTTTTTCTGTCGCTGCTGAACGTTTTGCCTCCTCACGTTCGATTTCAGCTATCACTTTGGCTATATCCTCCTAAAAGTCACCCTTACTTCTGTATTTACCCATTTTATTGCAATGATGAATCGAATAATGATAACAATGAATGCTGTTAATAGCTAAACTAATAAACATTATTTATTAACAGCATTACGATTTTTAGCATTCTAATAATATGAAGGTATCTCAAAATAAAAATAGATCCATATTAATATTATAAATGCGAAAGTCTGTCTGTCCCACTTTCACGGCTAAACCGCTGGACCAATTTTGATGAAATTTAGTATGCATATTTCAAACAGGCTACTTTTTCCAAAAATCAACCCCCAAATAACTATAACGGGTGAAAGTTTAGATGAAAATTGTCTGTTCTGATTTCGCGAATAAATTAATGCGGGCGACGCCGCGGACAAGAGCTAGATAATTGCAATGTTTTTAGGCATAACTAACCTCACCCAGATTAGCGAGTTCTTTTTTCAGTTTATTGGCCAGTTTCTTGTCAGTTTTAGCAGCGGTTTTCACAGCACCACTAACTTTATTTTTATTCTTCTTTTTACCCATTATGTATATTTATTTATTGACAATGGAAATACAAAAAATCAACAACAAACAATTCAATCTCGCATGGCCGGCCCGGTACCGCTGATCATAGACTAGATAGATTGAGTGACAGAAAAAGGGAATAGTTCCAATTTGATCCGGTTACATTGCATTTGGGTTACATTCGTCCGTGACGTCTATGGTCTATGATTTTCTGTCTTTTTTGACATAGACATGTCTTGCTTGACATTAACATTGACACTTCGTTCAACCTGTCGACCGACTGTCAAATTGATTTTGTGTTTGCTTTGCATTTTTGCATTGCAAAATTCTAAGTATTAATTTCGTGAAGTGAAAATTAGATTTGTATATATGATTAGCAAAATATTTATCATTATTAATGAAATTTACTTACTAATGTAAATAAGACAAATACTATTTGTATAGAAGACGCATAATATATTTTTCAAAATGAGTAGTGCAAGTGGGTCCTCGGTGAGTTTTAATTTCCTTACCTTATAATTGTGTTGCTGTTCCTGTCCTATATATATGTTTACACAGCCTTTACATTTACAGCAATCACCTATCGTCCAAGAGTTCAAAATACGCGTGCCAAAGAATGTGAAAAAGAAGTATCATGTGATGAGGTTCAATGCAACACTTAACGTAGACTTTGCAAAATGGACACACGTCAAGATGGAGAGAGAAAACAATATCCGAGAATTCAAAGGAATAGAGGAGGAGATGCCCAAGTATTTTTCATTTTAATTTAATTTTTGTTATGTCATTGCCTGTAAATTTGAAATAGGCACTAATACTCATTTGGTTTTTTACTGTTTAAATGTTGCATGATAAATTAAATACTAGCTGTTGCCGCAGCTCCACCCACAGTAGCCTATGTTTGACCTAAGGTCAATAATTATGTATAACAAAATTCATCAAAATGGGCCCAGTAGTTTAGCCATGAAAGCGACAGGCTGAGATAGATCAGAGATTGGATTTATGTTTCAAAGTCCTATTTAAGACATATTCTTCTGGATTACATTGTCAACTGTAGGCTTATAAGAGGTTTAAAACTAAAGTCTAATCTAAATGTTGCCCTACTTTCTCTTTGACCATTGTTCTCCTAACTTTCATATCTTAAAGTTTTTGGAATGCTTTGCCCAAGGCTGTTGTACTATTGTTTTTCTATGGGCAATGAAGATATTTTCTGTCGTATTCTATTTATACCACTCTTTTAAATATCTGCTTGTGTAAAGATTTACATATATATACACAATAGTATGAAAAGATATTTTTACTTAGAAAAACAATTAGTGTTTACAAAATAGGTAATCCATACTAATATTATGAAGAGAAAAGATTTGTATCTTTGTTTTTCTTTTTGTTAAGAATAAATTCAAATTCTATTGTACCAATTTTGGAAAAATTTGACATAGATGAATACTACTAATCTACTTTTTCATTATGATTTTACTTATATATAAAGCTTTCAGATACGGAGCTGGTTCAGAATATGGCCGAGATGTCAGAGAGGAAGCGAGACGCAAGAGATTTGGGATACAGTCCCGCAAATACAAGGTTGAGGACCAGCCATGGATTCTGAAAGTGGGAGGCAAAACCGGAAAAAAGTGAGCAGTCATTAACATGTCAATCTATTCAAACCCATTGAAAATTCACCCAAATTACTGTAGCATAAAGCACAATTCCATGAAGAGCCTATTGACATGAGGTTTGAGTCAAGACAGATAAATATCTTTTTCAGATTGACCTTCAGTCTTTTTATCTATTCATGTTTTAGTAATATCATTGACTTTGTATAAGTCTTAATATGTAAAAATTTACTTTTAAAAAATATAATACTAGATATTGCCCGGGGCTTTGCTCCCGTGGAAATTTTGTGATAAAATATAGCCTATAGCAATTTTGGATAATGTACCTTTCTAATGGTAATTTTTGGAATTGATTTGGTAGTTTCGGAGATTATCCGCCTCAAATATACAAACTCACAAAGTCACAAACACTTACCTCTTTATAATAAAAGTATAGACAATTGAAAATCCATTACAATCTGTAACACTAATAGTTGAGTTGGCACTTGACTTTTTGAGAACAAACCAGTATTTTCATACTGGGTGCAATCCCATGTATGCTTATAGGATATTTTCCGGCAGAGATTTATCAAAAACAAATAAAAATATAAATGGCTGAATGTGTTCTAATTTCATTTTAATAACACACAAATGGCCTATTGTCTTCAATTACTACCTTCGAGGAAAATGAATACTAACTTCTAATTCTTAGGACTATTTTCTACAAGTAGGGTTCTTGTCTGGGCCCTTTGCGTGTGCAGAGTCTGAGCCTCTGCATTCGAATTTATATTGATAATAAAATACATTTGTTCAGGTTCAAGGGTATCCGCGAGGGCGGTGTGTCAGAGAACGCAGCCTATTACGTGTTCACTCATGCGGCTGACGGTGCCATAGACGCTTACCCTTTACAGGAGTGGTAAGTACTTTACGAAGCCAAAACAAAGACACGCCTTATTCCCACTTCTTTAACAAAATGTGTGTGATACGCGGGGCAGAGGCAGGCAAGTGGGGTAAGAGTTACTGCCATGGCGCCGCCTTTGTCTGAGCAGAAAAAGAAATAAGCTCCCACCCTCGCCACTTACTGTGCACGTTTCATTATACCTGTGCATTAGTTGATACAGCGGTCTTATATATTTGGCCCGTGGCTATATATATGTATATATTATAATCAGCACTCGGATCACAATCATAACCTGTTTTGATATACCTTTTGACTATGTACATTATGTACTTTTATATATTATTAAAAAAAAAATTGTAAGAAACAATAATGGTAAGCCAATCTGGCATGATAGGGACCAACACTATTCAAATGAGTTTCTTTCGGCATTTCTTCTCAGCAGTGGTCGTTCCGAAATGCCAGTAGATTGTGAGAAATAACTATAAATATAAAAATTGACGAGGAAAAGTGCCTGTGAATGTCTAATTTCTGAATAAATGATTTGATTTGATTTGGAAATCGCGTCGATTTTATTCAAGTCACCTAAAGCTATCTAGCGGCAAGCAGTTGCGTACACAAGTGAATTATATTGCCAAACGTTGTTTTTTTTTCTTCGAAAATTCGAGAAAAGAGAGTAATTATGTCAATGAAACACAACATAACACAAGTCTCGAACTGTGTGATTGGTCCTAATATGTTTATTTATTTAAATTATGAGATTTCAATTTTCAGGTATAACTTCCAGCCTATTCAGCGGTATAAGGCTTTATCTGCGGAAGAAGCCGAACAGGAATTTGGAAGGTATTAACCACATGAACCATTGCTTTTCTGTAATTAATTAAGTTAAAAATCAGGATTGTAATTTTTTTCTTATAGTATTTTTGCTAACATTAATGTCATGCCAGCTCCACACTGTCACCGAACTCGGACACAGGTCGACGTGAATGCGTAAACATTGCGTAATTTGTATGAGTGCTTTTATTTGCTGCAATTAAAAAACCAGCAATGTATACCGAATCCGCCAAGGTTCGACAAACTTTTCGACGATATTGTTGTGCCGGCACCAGATTTTATTTGTATCGCCAATGTATATTTGCCATGACACCGACATCTAGAGGAGTAGACACATACAGATTTGTTAAATTTGGTGACATACCCACAACGTTAACACTATCGGGTCCAATTGCTTTAAAGCCGTCTAGGAATCTCCTGTAATACAGATCTAGTGTTGCCGAAAAATGATTTCATCGCTATCGGTAGTTGGCCTTGAAAAATATAAAAACTATCGGTATCTAAACTCGTGAACGAACGGATGACACCAGTCAGAACTCACCCTGATATCACCCCATCACGATTGAGAAGGGGAGCTCAGATCGATTCTCTTTTTGGGAAATTTTCACGAAGTTTATTAAGGAAGTCGAAACCCACAATTGAACAAATATTTGACTTTTTTAAACAAAATTCAACTTTAAATACTGTAAAGATTGTTTACATATTAGGACTCGTAATAAAATAACAGAGTATATTGTGTAAAACGGAGTTTATTGTATAATAATGGCGATATATTTGCACAGGCGTAACAAAGTGATGAACTACTTCTCGCTGATGTTCCGGAAGCGCATGCGCGGCGACGAGGCCGCCGACGACGCCGACGAGGACAGCGACAAGAAGACGAAAGGGAAAGCGAAGAAAGGTATGTCTAAAGATAGATATTTACCAAAAAAATGATACAAAACATTTGAATTTGACAAAAAATATAATATTACATAAAATATAACATTTGTGGGTAGAGTTTCATTTGTTTTGTTTATCCTTTCTTACATGTATGCCGTACAAAAATAGTATGTTTTATAATACGGCTACATCGATTTGTCGTGTCGATATACGTTTATCGTGAAGACAAATTTAATCGATAATTGATCCCATGTAGGGAAAACGATATATTTCTCTTCGTCGACAAATTTTGTCTTTTCTATCGATAAATTTATCGACTTGTCGCATGCTAGCCCTGCTGGTTTCAAATTAGTTGACAATAAAAATAATTTTTATTGACTTTTATACTATTGGTTGTGAATTTTATAGTCTCTATATGTGGGGGAGTCGGGACGGTCCGATAGTTACTGAATATGTTAGTTTAATATTTTCTTACTAATATTATAAATGCGGAAGTAAGTTTGTTACCTCTTCACGCTCTATCTACTCAACCAATCTTCTTGAAATTTTGTATACATTTAGTTTGAATTATGGAGAAGGACATACCTTTAATCCTGGAAAATATTACGCGAGCGAAGCCGCGGACAAGAAGCTAGTTTATCATAATCATGACAATCAAAATCTTGCGTCAAAAATTACATTATTTTATAGAAATTTATAGTATTTCGTTTTGTCAAAAGACTTGAAGATCTCGGACATGGACGAGCTGATGGAGTCGGGCGACGACTCATCTGACTCGGAAGCTGTGGACAAGGAAGACTCTGACTCAGGCGCCAAGAAGGCCAAGGACAAGAAGAAAGGTGAGTCACATCACAGTACGACCAGTCCTCGATCGCCTTTCACGTTGCATCATATATACATATACATAAAACCATTCATATATATTTTTTTAAAGTTGAAGCGTGTTTTGGAACTATAGCACTTTATAATAGGTTCTTGACGTCGACAGAAAGAGACAAAACATTATTTAGCTCATACTATGCAATCTAATTCTGTTTTACTATCGAGAGTGCTATTGCTAACGCTGGTTTCAGACTTTATAGCTAACACTGGTGTCAGATTTCAAGTCGCCTAAAGGAGTCTGGTATGTCTTACGACTAGCGCCATCTAGTGTCAACCGACTAGCGAACAAACTTATGCCTTTAGTCCACGTTATTAACCATATTTGATACCTATCTAAGAAAGAAGTTATTTAATTTTTTTTCATCTGGCTTGGTGCAGGCGTCGCTGCTATTGAATTTTATCAAGAAAATAAATTTTAGTAATTTTTGTTAACGATGCATTCAAAAATTGTAAACGTTTATATGAGTCTGCCGCCCATAACGCGGGAAACAGTCATATGGCTGTACTTTGTGTTTGTCTGTCTGTCTGTCTTAAAGTGTAAAAAAATGGTTTATTAACGAACTACTTTATTAAAATATATTTTTTTTCATGCAGTCCGCCCCCCAGGTAAATGCAGGATACATTTTGCTGTAGTTAAAACACATATTTTCATATTATGTTGTGCTAGCACGTTCAGAATCTGTTAACATCCCTATTAGAAATATTGTGGTCTATTGAAGTAAATAGATTGTAGTTACAGAAACCTAAATCCCACTAATATAAAGGCGAAAGTTTGTGATTATTTTTGTCACTTCTTTATGCTAGAACGACTGGGAAATTTGGCAATGAAGCCTTGGATTAACACATGGGGTAATTTTTACCCCGCAAGTACGCGATTTGATTAAAAAGTAGATAGTATATAGCGCTTTATAAAGTAGATTACGGCACTACTGTAATAAAATTAGGCAAGTTTTTTTTTTTAATAATTACGCGGGTAACACCGTGGCGTGCATTATTAATAGTGCATATTATAATATTATAGAAATATTAGCTAATGTTGCACTTAGTTTAGTGAATTAGTTTAGTGAATATAGAATTATACACACACATACTCAATCGAATCTAATAAGAACTTAATTTTGAAAATAATAATGAGATTAAAAAAAAATGTGGAATCGGGCGGAAAATTTCGGCCGAACTGGCATGGTCTCGATAGCTCAGTGGTTAAGAGCACTGTCCCGGATAGACAGGGGCGTGGGTTCAACTCCCGCTCGATTCCAGATTTTTTAAATCTCATTAGCATGTGTTAAATGTATGACAAATCCATTTAATAAGAACTTGATTCAATTGACTATGTGTGAGTCGGCGAAAATAGTTCGGAGACGTATATGCTTGAAGCCAAAGTCAAGCGGAGTAAAAAGAAACTTATTTCTTTGGTCTGAGCGATTTCCCGGTTTCTTCATCAGCCTATAAGCGTCTCAGCCCTGGATCCGCTGTAATACTTTTTCTTCGCATGGTCCTCGGTCTCCTTAGTTGTCGTCTCCTATCTAGATGTCTAGGATATCAAAATGAAGCGCTGTTTTGAGATTGTAATATGTGGCCCTATTTTGCCTTGAACTGAATATCGTTGTTAATTAAAGTTGCGGCCACGAAGAAGAAAAAGAAGGTTGAAGACGAAGCATTTGAGGAAAGTGACGACGGGGATGAAGAAGGTCGAGAAAGGGATTATATATCGGACTCATCGGAAAGGTATATTTCTTTTATATTACTCGCTCTTTTATAGTATGTACCTAATGGGCAGTGGTCACCATAACCTTTGGACTCCTGATCACCAGGTCTATCATAATATGAGATTTAACCTCCTAACTAATATTATAAATGCGAAAGTAAGTTTGTTTGTTACCTCTTCACGCTCTATCTAGGGCTTTCATCCCGGAAAATTAACACGGGCCAAAGATAGTTAATATGTTAAATGCGAAAGTCTGTCTGTCTCGCTCTCACGGCTAAATCTCTATGTCCATTATAATTTCAAATGAAAATATAGTATTCTATTAATGTGCAAAATATATTACTAACGTGGGCTGAATTGCGGGCAACAGCAATAGCGTTTGTTCTGTCCTTTGTTATTTTAAAACATAAAAAGACGAATATATATTAAAATAACATTTTGTATTTTTTTTTTCAGTGAGTCCGACCATGAGATGAAGGCGAATAAAGAGCTCAAAGGAGTCGCGGAAGAAGATGCACTCCGGTAATGTCTTATCGAGTGTGTTATTGCTAACACTGGTGTCAGATTTTATACAAGTCGCCTAAATGTATTTTCTTTCTAATTGAACAAATCGGATTTTTGTTGCTTCATTATGTAATGGAACTTCACATAATGAAGCAACAAAAACCAGTATAGTCACACCTTAATTTGCTTAGATCATATTTTATTAATAAATAAAATAAACTGATATAAATGGAATGGTAACGTGCGTCTAGGTAGGACCTCAATATTATTAGAATCTATGTATGCATGTATACAAACGTCTTAAATATATACGAATCAGGAAACTGCTGACCTCCGACGAAGACTCCGAAGAGGAACAGGAACAGAAACAAGAGTCGGAGCAAGAAGACGAGCCGACAAAAGAAGGAGAAGAAAGAGCTAGCAAGCTCACCAAGAAGAAAAAGACTGAAGTTAAGAAGGACAAAGGTATAAATAAATAAATAAATAAATATTTAGGACAAATCACACAGATTGTGCTAGCCCCAAAGTAAGTTCTAAACTTGTGTCATGGGATACTAACTCACCGATACTATATTTTATAACAAATACATATGTAGATAAACATCCAAGACCCGGGCCAATCAGAAAAAGATCATTTTCCATCATGACTCGACCGGGGATCGAACCCGGGACCTCTCGGTTCAAAGGCAAGAACTTTACCACTGCGCCATCGAGGTCGTCAAAATATATATAGCCACAGTGTAATTAGATTCAGTTGTTCATCTGCCTTGGTAAAGGCGACACAGCCGCCAGCGACGACTATGCGGTCAGGGTTGTCACAAAATGTGAAAAACGTGATATTGTGTCTATTATTATTTATTTTTTTTCGAAAAATTGTGTCGCTTGATTTAGCTTTCGTCATCACGCTACAATGGAATCCCGGTTAGGTCAAGATGGAAAATTATCTTTATCAGATTCACCTGAGTCTTGGATGTTTATCTATGTATGTATATGTAATAGAATATAGTATCGTTGACTAATTCAACGATCCTATGACACAATTCTCGAACTTACCTTGAGGCTAACTCAATCTGTGTGATTTGTCCGTATATATTTATTAACTCGTAACACGTCATACGGAACGTTGGGAACGACCTCAGCCTTAGTACAACTTCGGTTATAATCTTCTCTTGTTTACGAATCGAGATAAACGAAAGATATTCTTTCAATGTTTCTTTTATATTTTGAAGTTGTGAATGATGTAATTTGGGATGATATATAATTCTTCCTAAATTGGATTTAGAATTTAGAGAAAACACAACATTTATTGATTACAGAAATCTATCATGTGTATTTGATCGTTTCAAATTCAAATTACAGTTGCGCTCAGCGCTGCGTTGAGTGTGCACGTACATCGGGTCTGTTATCGTTTTTGTGGCGTAATATAAAACTACCTTCAGCTATGGAAAATAATAGTGACGGCGACATACAATTGAATAGAAGTTTGGAAGTTCAAGAAAAAACGAGCAGGCAGGAAAGTGATGTTGTTGAAGAGATAGAATGGGATGACTCAAACTTCAGGAATACTGAGAAAAGGAAGACTAGGGAAGATGAAAGTAATAGTGAGGAAGGTTTCCAAACTGTTACCCGCAGAAAGAGGGCAGCGAAGCGTTTACTGAGGAGTAACTCCCACAAGGGCCAAGTTGAACCATCAAGAGGAGAATCGCAATATATTGAAAGATATGAAGTATGTATTACTTCTTTGGAGATTTTACCTAAGCAAATGGCTATGGCAAAGTTGCTGAGAGGTGAGAATATTTCAAATATTTTGAGAATAAAATATAAAAGCCCCTATAAGGTTCTCATTCAAGTAGAAGACGAAGAGACGGCAGAAAAACTGTTAGGTTGTCAAAAAATACTTAATATGGGATGTAGATGTCAGATGACTACGGAAACCAGTTTTTGTTATGGTATTGTGAAAAATGTTGATTTAGATATGACAGAAAAAGATTTAGTGGATGTTGTAGAATCTTCAGCAGAAGTTGTCTCAATTAAACGTTTAAATCGCATTGACGCAGATGGAAAATGGGTACCGAGTGAAACAATAAGACTATGTTTTAAAGGAACCATTTTACCCCCATATATAACAGCATATGGATGTAGATTCAAGGTTGATACCTATATATTCCCTGTAACTCAATGTTCCGGGTGCTGGAAATTTGGACATGTAGTCAAGTTCTGTCCCACGAAGAAAATTGTTTGCCCTAAATGTGGAGAGAACCATGAAAATTGTGAAATTAAAGAATTTTCATGTGCCAATTGTAAAGGTTCCCACTTGGCCCTAGACAAAATATGCCCCATTTACCAAAAAGAGAAATTGATTCGCTCTATTATGAGTAAGAATAATACCACGTATAGAAAGGCATTACTTATTTATAAAGAAGAGATGGCGGAGAAAGAAGAGTCAGAGTCTGAGATCATAAACTGGGAAATGGAACCGACCCCTGCACAAGCAACTGGTATGGACACCAGCGCCTCACAGCCTGCCTCTGTCCCAATTTCCGGTACTTCTCAAAATACTTATAGCAATGTTGTAGGGGCTAAAACAATGGTCCAGCAAACGCGACTAGATAGTGAAGAAACTCCTGCCTCATATAATAAGAAGAAAAACGACAAAAAGAATAAAAAAAGGAAGAAACGAAGGGAAATCTTTGCAACACGGAAAAATGTTCTATGGAATTCGAGGAAGTCGAAATGGGTAATAATAAAAAACAGGAATCACAACGAGCAACTCAGCAAGAAAGAAGATCAAAGTTTAGAATAATTTTTGAACGTTTTAAAGATATATTATTGTCTAATGTTTCGGTGGGAGAAAAAATTTTTTTGTTGCTTCAGTTGATTGTTGAACAATGTAAAGTTGTTTTAAAGGATATGTTTACCGATGGAGAGATGTTAGGCAAAATTTTTAAACTTTTTAATGGATAGACCTATTAAAAATTTTACTATTAATATATTACAGTGGAATGCACAAAGCCTCAGACCCAAATTGGCAAGTTTTGAAACATTATTGCAACAAGAAAAAATACACATAGCCATTTTGAGTGAAACATGGTTAGAGCCTGAAGCCTGTTTGAAGATCCACGGATATAATATTTACAGAAGGGATCGGCCTGATACCTATGGAGGAGTTGCCATCATAGTTCACAAATCGATTTCAGTACAGGTATGTCCTTTGAACTTAACTAACTCGGACATAGAAATTTTGCATATCAAAATTCTTAACTGTAGTTCTTTGGAAAATGTGTTTTCTATCTACTGCCCGCAAACTGTCGCTACTGGCCCTTCCGATTGGGATAGTATATTCTCTTTGTATTCAAAGAAAACTATAATCGCTGGGGACTTTAACGGCCATCATACTAATTGGTCATATAAGACTGATACAAGGGGAAATCAACTTCTGGACTCATCACTAGAGAACGGGTTTATATCTGTAAATGATGGAAGTCCAACAAGGATTAAACTCGTCAACGGGATCCTCCAAAAATCGTCACCCGACATAACATTTATTTCTTCAGACATTGCACTTAATAATACATGGCAAGTAAGCAACGAAAATCTAGGTAGTGATCATATTGTTGTAAAAGCTTCTTTGAGTTATCAGGATCATATTCATTTTGTTAAAAGTAGGAATTACAAGAGTGCTAACTGGGAGGCTTATAGGGACCATTTAAAAGATACTTTCTGTATACCTCACCTCAATTTCGAAAATATTCAAGAAAAATATGATTATTTTCTTGAGAAGGTCAACGAATCCGTCAATAAGCATATTCCCTTTAAGAAGGTATGTACAGATCCCAAGTCTAAATTTAAGCCAAGGGACTACTGGAACTCTGATCTCTCTAAAGTTATTGCCCAACGTAGATTAGCGCTAAAAGAATTTCGGCGTAATCCTACTCCTTCGAATCTTTCACTATTGGAAAATAAAATAATTGAAAGCAGAAAGTGTATTCAAAATGCTAAGTTCAGATGTTACCAGAAATTCTGTGACAATTTAGATGGGCAAACGTCTCCTCAGGAAATGTGGAGGCAAATGCGTTGGATTAAGGGATATCAAAACCAAAGATCAAATATATCTGACGAAAATAAGGAGAAGTTATTATGCTCTCTTACACCTGATTTCGTAGCTAATAGAGAATATTTAAGTAAACCTACTATTACGAGTAATAATACACAGTTAGACTCTAAATTTACGTTGAGTGAGTTTAAAAACTGCTTGAAAAGAAAAGATACAGCTCCCGGCGACGATGGAATAACATATTCCATGATTTTTCACATGCCTGATAATGCGAAGTTGTTTTTATTGAATATTTTTAATGACATTTTCTGTACTGGTCATGTACCCCGTCAATGGCGGGATATTAATATAATTCCTATCCCCAAACAAGGTAGTGTAGTGACAGAAAATCCAAAGTTAAGACCAATATCTTTGATTTCATGTATCTGTAAGATTTTCCACGCCATGATTTCAAGAAGACTCGAATGGTTCAGTGAGAAAAAATCGATACTATCCGTAAATACAGTAGGATTCAGACGTGGACATTCTTGTTTAGACTGCCTTTCACGACTTGTCACTTATATTCAAATAGGATTTGCTAAAAGTCAACCAACACTAGCTTGTTTCCTTGATGTAGAAAATGCCTACAATAATATATTAATAGGAAAGCTTATTAATTTGCTTGATGAACTTAATATTGGGGCTAATATTTGTAATTATCTGTGGTCGTTTCTTACCGAGAGACACCTGTCGGTGCCAAATGAAAATAAGGATAAAATGGTTACCAGATGGACTAATAGAGGCTTAGCGCAAGGTGACCCTTTGTCTCCTCTTTTATTTAATTTGGCCACTTATAAAATTTGTCAGCAAATACAAAATGTTATTGTTGGTCAGTATGCAGATGATTTTGTATTGTATTTCAGTCATAAGGATTTCAGTTGTTGTGAGGATGAAATTCAAGCCGCTTTGGATGTAACCGTATCTCTTTTAAATGATTTGGGATTGGAGCTATCTTCAAGTAAGACAAAACTATGTGTATTCAGTAGAGGTCGTAGGCAGCTGGTACCCAATGTTAAAATAAATTCGGTGACATTATCTTCCAGCGAGTGTATAAAATATTTGGGACTATGGTTGGACAAAAAACTACTGTGGAGCAAGCATATCAATGAAGTAAGCGAAAAATGTTTAAAATTTTTGAACATTTTAAAAGTACTAACAGGGTCATCTTGGGGAGTACATCCTAATCATATGCGAAAATTATATTTATCACTTATTAGAAGCAGACTGGACTATGGAAGTGGCTTGTTTGGAAATAGTGCTCAAACACATTTAAAAAAATTAGACAAGGTTCAAAATCAGGCTTTAAGAATCATAGGAGGTTTCCTTAAGAGCACGCCCATACATGTGATGGAGAGTGAATTAAGTATACCTCCCCTGTATATAAGAAGAGTTCAGTTGACATACAAACATTGTTTGAAATTTCAATCAATTTCAGAAAACGAAAGTGTAAACCTTCTTGATAAGTTAAGTACTCTGTGTCAATTTAAATACTGGAAGAAAAAAAAGAAACCACTGCTAGTAGAATGTTATGAAAAAACCAAACATGAGATTATCCATTCATCTGCTCCTCTGGAAATGTTTACTTTGAATATTTGGGTCTCAAGCATAGAGTACAAGATTGAGATTAATTTAAAAGCCGTCAAACAGGCAAAAGCGTCTTACGACGCGAGTGTCCTCAAGTTTGAAATAATGAATGAAATCCAAGAGAAATATTGTGGATGGCACATGTTGTTCACTGACGGGTCGAAAAGTGATGAAGGGGCAGGTGCGGCTTTTTACGACTGCACCACCAATTTCTCTGAAGGTTTTAAGGTCGATCCCTGTCTGTCTATAATGTCCGTTGAACTCATTGCAATTTTAAAGGCAGTATCGTACATAAGAGGGCTGGGTATACAAAGATGTGTCATCTTCACTGATAGCAAAAGTGCGCTTCAACACCTGGCTCGATGCGCCTCTGGAAATAGCAGAGGTATATCGATAGCCTACGATATTTTGGCACTTTTGTATGAAGTAGTTCAAACCGATGTTGAGTTAAGATTGCAATGGGTTCCATCTCATATAGGTTTGGTGGGCAATGAGAAGGTTGACTCATTAGCAAAAGAAGCAAGGACCAGTGGTTCTAGCACTACTATTTCACCGGATTATGTAGAAAAGTTTTCTAAATTCAAAAATATTACCTACAATTTATGGAAAGAATATTTTAACCGTAGATCATTGGAGAAAGGAATTTGGTATAAAACGCTACAGAGTCAACCTCCTCAAGTGCCTTGGTTTAGTAATGTAAAACTTAGTAGAAATTTAATTAAAGTAGCATTTAGACTTCGTTCTGGTCATTATTTATGTAATAAGTTTAAATTTATGATGAAAAAATCAGATACTCCTAACTGTGAAAGATGTGGTGTTTTAGAAGATGTACAACATATACTCATTGATTGTATTAAATATAAGTGTGAAAGGGATCAACTAGTGAGAGAATTAATGTTAAACTACAATGATGTGGGACTTGCCCAGTCAATATTGTCAAAACCTAACTCGATAGTTGCAAGAAAATTTTACGAGTTTGTGTTTATATTTTCTCAGAAGTAGATCTCTTAATTAGGGTACGATAGGGCTGACATGCCATTAAGGAAAAAGCCCTGTAAAAAAAAAATAAAGAGGAAAAAAAAAAAAAAAAATTCAAATTAAAAATTCTTTATTCAATTTAGCATGATATACATCACTTATTGACGTCATAAAATTACCTAAACAAAGACCACAGCAGACTTCCAAAGCGCAGGCGCAGAAGAAGCTTCACCGCGGCCTCTTCTCCAAGGACGTCAATGAACAAATGTAGGTCTTATAAAAAGGTATAAAAATAAACATATCTTCTAGAGTCGAGTACGGAGTTCAGTTCGGATTCAGACACGGACCCGGAGAGCGGCGCCAACAAGAAGCCCAAGAAGAGCAAGGGCGCCGCGCAGGACAAGAACGCGGCCAATACTTCCGGTGAGTCGCTTAATGATAATACCAACATGTTAAACGATTTATGTAGCTTTTTAATTTTTTTACAAACTTTTATTTAGCTTCAGTACTGTAACTAGACGACGACACACATCTAAAGAGTTATGATAAAAATAAAATTCAATTATTTTATAAGGCGCGATGCATTCACGCATTTTTTTTTTGTATTAAAGAAGAACAACATTTTATACCAGCCAGTCTCAATTATAAGAAATTTTAAATAAATAAGTATGTAAAAGTGACCGGTATATTTTGATATAACACGACTGAATTGTTTTTTGATTTGCTGATTGATGTTTGTATCCAGTGAGATTCGTATTTATTTCAACAGGATTAATTTTTTCTCCTAAGGGTACATAAATACTCATAAATATTCATACAATATTTCCGCCCGCATTTTCACGTACTTTCACACTTTTTTTCACCACCCCCATTATAGTAATTTGGTTGATTTGTGAAAACTAAAGTAGTATATGTTTGAACTGGGGCCTTTGACTACATGCATAACAAATTTCATCAAAATCGGCCCAGCGGTTCAGCTTTGAAAGGGGAACATACAGACTTTCGCATTTATAATATTAGTATGTATTGGTTAAAATGTGTAACGTGTAACATATATATGTGGTGTAGCGACTGGCAGCGCGGGCGCGCTGGCGGCGCTCGCGGCCGCGCACGCCGCCGCGCATCACGCGCCCGCCAAGCGCCCCAAGCTCGATCCCAACTACGTGTGAGTATATCTAGGGATACTACTGACTTTGGACTCGGTGGGCAAACTGGTGGTGGTGGCTTACACTCATATAGACGCGGTGGGAAAAATGCTGGATGTGGCTTACAGTCATTTTGAATAGGGGGAAGAGAAACTGTAAAATTATAAATAAATAATAAAATTGGGATACTTTCAGCTTTTTCGTAACTAGATAGGATTAAATCGAATATAAACCAAGTAAGATAATTAACAAGTTAACATTTACAGACAACTAGCGATCCGTCAAAAAGTAGCTTATGGGAATAACCTGAAGGTTTCGTCTATCTCTGTGCCATATATCATCAAAATCCAGTACTTTTTGAGTTTATTCCTTACAAGCAAAAATAAAAATATGAATTTGACGACCTCCGTGGCTTAATGGTCATCATGCCGGACTGCTACACTGGAGGTCCCGGGTTCGATTCCCGGTCAGGTTAATGATCTTTTTCAGATTTACCTGGGTCTTGGGTGTTTATCTAGTATATGTTATAGAATATTTGTTGAGATAGTATTCCATAACACAAGTTTCGAACTTGCTTTGGGGCTAACTTAATCTGTTTGATTTGTCTCTATATATATTTATTTATTTAATCTTTTCTCTTTATAATATTAGTAATTAGTTAATAATTAGTGCGCCCCAGGGCTTCACTTCCGTGGGAATTTCGGGACAAAAAGTCGTCAACTACGTGTATGCAAAATTTCAAGAAGATTGGTTAAGCTGGTAAAGCGTGATATTATGGATAGTACGGATTACAACATAATTTTTCTTCCGTGCGTGAAACATCTCAATTTCTTTTTATAGCAACGAATGCGGCGTAACCGAGGAAGCGGTACGCAGATACCTGGCGCGCAAGCCCATGACGACCACGGAACTCCTCACCAAGTTCAAGTCCAAGCGGTCGGGGGTCCGCAGCGAGCGACTGGTGGAGACCATGACGCAAATACTCAAAAGAATCAACCCTGTCAAACAGAATATCAACGGGAAGATGTATTTGAGCATAAAGTCGTGAATAAATTGATTTTTAATATTTTTGTTGTTTTTTTTTATGCCTTTGGAAACAGATGTGATAATTATGTAGGATTTTTGGTTTTTTTTTCAACTTTGAACAATTTGTTTTGGATAATACAAACACGTGTTTTTTTTTAATTGTTAATTGTAACTAAATTTATGTAACGAAATACCTATTTCAGTTAAAACATGTTTTCTCTCTCAATGTAAAATATAAAGGGAAGAACATATTTTATGACTAAAAAATTTCATTACAAGCCTCTGCTAGATTAACTATTGTAGTAGGCTGTATGGGCTTAGGTCAATAGATCCATTTGCATCTCCATAAGGATAAACAAGATTTTTTTTTTTATTACTATTGTAATACTTCGCAGACTTAGGGGATGCTTTCGAATAGGATATCACATACTTTAATTTGGTTTTTGTTGTTGTATTTTGTAACACTCACACGCTTTGTTTATGTCACCGTGTAACTAATGTCACTGTCGCCGAACTCAAGACACATTGCGTAGTTTGTATGAGTGCTTTTATTTGACGCAATGAAAAATCAGCAATGTATACCGAACCGCCCAAGTTTGGCAAACTGTTCGACGACAATGTGGAACCGGTACAACATATACAGTTATCTTTTAATTAAAGTTTCTTTTCCGGGTCACCATTTTGAATAAAAATGAATAGAGTTCATCTACCTACAATAGATCAGTACCAGCAGGTCATTCAGTTGTTCCTCTACTGTGGCAAGTTCCTTCGGAGGAACAACTGACTGCCACATTAGGTCTTTCAAGAGTATTATATGTAGTTACCTACCTCTTGAGACCCTTTATTCTCAGTAGCTCCTATACAAGTACCTTCAAAGATAGAAGTATTGCTCAACGGAACAGGTATATAAGTTGAGGCTCGACTCTATGCTTTTTCGTAATTTTTAAACGGAAATAACGTCAAAATCCTAATCTTATCTGACATTATAATTACACGAAAATAAGTTTGTTACCTCTTCACGCTATATATACTCAACCAATCATTTTGAAATTTTGCATAAATGTACTTTGAAGTATGAAGACGGACATACACACCATCATCTCGGAAAAATGACTGTTCCCGTGGGAAATTAACGCGGGAAAAGCTAAGTGTTATATAGTTTTGAAAAATCACATGATAACGTAGATAAGTGACAATGTAGAAATGATAAGTAATTACAATTCATCATGATACTCGATGGTTTTCGATTAGTTTAGTGTGTGGTCAGCACTGAAGAGGGACTGTCGTCTGCAAGCGCATCTCTATATTTGTAAATAGTGATTAAATAATTAACTAAGTGGTTTATAATGGGCGATACACTGCATTATCGTGAGGTTTGTATGCACATTGCACACTTATTCACTGTTATTTTGATTTATTAATTTGTATGTATATCATTACAATAATATACAAATGGCCTGTCTTAAAATAACTAAGAAATGATTAAGTTAAAAATAAATTACACATTTCCAATGATAAAATTATTTATTAATTTATATTTATACAACACTAACAAAAATAATCTAATAGGTAGTTTTATGTAAATAAATACTGAAGCACTTTCCCAAAATCGATATGCTCCACAGATATACCGCCAAACTGTGCTTGCATTGTTGTGTTTCATACATATAGACGTATAGTTTTAGCGCCTTGCTAATATAGTATCTGATAGCGATATAGAACAGATTGCGTTAAAAATCATTTTGGACAAGCCTAACTAGAAAATAAATTGAGGCAGATTTATAAAATAGTTATATAGGTATATTATAAATATGTCTTTATTCATGTCAGTTAATTAAAAGTTTAAAATAAATAGAGCTAAATTAAGATTAAAATAAAACAAAGGATGCTTGAGCTAGGAAGAAAAATAATCCCGTGTTTCAGGCAGTAATAATATGAAAGTAAGTTTGTTTATTTATTTGCTTGTTTGTTACCTCTTCACGCTCTATCTACTCAACCAATCTTCTTGAAATTTTGAAGAATTCCTTGAAGTTTATAATATGGAAAAGGACATAGGGTACTTTAAAAAAAAACTGTTCCCGTGGAAATAATCACGCGGGCGAAGCCGCGGGCAACAGCTAGTTTAATATATTTATCTGTCAGCATACAGAATAAGAAAGTGGTGAAACAGGCCCTTACAAAACTTTATAGGCCGCAACAACTCTTAACCCTGAAAAAAAAGATGTCGACGTTATGGAACGGATCATCTCACACCTGGGCGAGATGGGGCTGTACCAGCGGTGGCTGGTGGCCGCCTTGCTGCCGTTCATGGCGGCCTGGTCGTTCGGCTACGCCTTGCAGATGTTCATAGCCGTCACGCCGCAGAACCACTGGTGTTTGGTGCCTGAGCTGCAGAACCTCACTGTGGAGATGAGGTAAGGAAATCTGAATGTAGAAGGCGCCCTGGTACGGCCGCGACAAATTACGTAGGGAACAATTTGCTCATGCTAATAGCTTTTTATATCGGTCGTTTCGGGTCATGTTACAACGGCTCGTGTTGGCGAAGTTTTCCGTTTGAAAGAAGGACGAGTAATCACACTTTCGCATTTATAATATGAGTATGTATTTCAGACGGAATCTCTCAATCCCGTATACAGACGAGCCACCAGGATGGAACCGCTGCATGATGTACGACACCAACTACACCCAAGTACTGTCCACTCTCACTCGACCACCCACTGGCACTCCAGTCGTGCCCTGCAGACATGGCTGGGAGTTCCTCTTCGACGACATACCTTACTCGACTGTTATCAATGAGGCAAGTTTAACTGTAGGTACTTACTTAATATTGTGAAATGCCCTTGCCCTCAATAGCGGTTGCAACAGTCAAATTATGATGTGGCGTGGAGGAAAACTTAATTTTATTACTACCATCTTCAAGAACTATGTAGGTACATGTCTGTGAAGAAGGTTCAAACTAAAAAGGACACGTTTCTCAATGGTTTATACAGCATAGAGCAGACCTTGTGCTCCGAAGCTCCAATGGCGTAAAAAACCGTTGGTAATGCTTTACAATAAATAGAGTTTTTTGTCCACCTAATCTCCCAGGTCTTGTAGTTACGAATTGCACAATACATAGTTCGTTAAGTAAAGTCTAAGTAGAAAATTCATGGGAAATCTCAAGAAAAAATTTAAAATGTTAAGAAAGTTTAACTTTTTTTAATACTTCGAAAAGGGATGGCAACAACTGGCGAGCGATTAAAGTGTTTTGAAACAGAAAGGGGGGGTTCCACTGCTGGGTAAAAGCCTTACCCAGCAGTGGAACTTTATATAGCTACTTATATAAAAAACGGATTGCGCTCCGCGAGTGCCGGCAGAAGTGACAACTAGAATTGTTGTGTGCATTTTTGAAGTCTTATACGATTTTTTTGATCCTGACGCGAGTTTAACATTTTTTACCCATCGCAAAAAGTGCACAACGCCGCTAAAGAAGTTTTCACTTCAAACAAATACGATGGTAAGTAAGATAATCTGATGGTAAGTGGTCACAACAAATGTTTTTATGTTTTAACACGAATGCACCATTCCAGCGTGAGTGGGTATGCGAGCGCGCTGCGTACGCGCCGTTCGCTCAGTCGATGTACTTCGTGGGTTCGCTGATAGGCACAGCCTTCTTCGGCTGGCTTGGAGACGCGTTCGGCAGGATGCCCGCTTTCGTTGGTCAGTATTATAGCCCTTGAGTCCTATTGGTCCACATACATTTAGCAGAGTCGATACGCTAAGAAGAATTAGTCAATACTTATACCTATATTTTGTCTCTGTTTAGTTGTCTTTGCGCATTGCAACTTGCCCGTGTAAACTTCATTGCTGGTTTTTCCTTGAAGTAATAAAAAGTTCACATACAAACTACACATAGCAATACTGCCAGTCAAATATAGTAGCTTAGGGAAATTCATAAGATTAAAAATGTTTACTTCATAAAGCTTGAATTCTTTGATTATGGAAAAGAAACCATTCAAATGAATGTAATTCACTACCTCTTTTTCAGGTGCCAATATACTAGGGTTGGTTGGGAACATCGCAACCATTTTCACTGTGGGCCGCTGGGATTTCGCCCTCGCTCGTCTGGTCGCAGGCCTGTCTAGCGATGCGGCCTACTTCATGATATACATCATTAGTAAGTCACCACTTTCTTTCACCTGCAGTAAATACTATCACCTGCCTAAAATCTATATTATTATAGGTTATAGTACTTTTTGGATTTGCCCCTTCTAGAGGGCCCGAGAGGGAATGGATACCATTCCCTCTCGGGTCTAAAAAAGTAGTGGCTTTGTGTTGTCAAGGAGTCTACTAGAGGAAACTACTGAGAAGAAAAAGAAACTGACCCTGTGCTTCGAAGGTTTACGGCCGAGAAAGTAACCAGAATAATATACAGATAAGAGACAGATAGGTTTTTTAAATCCTGTTAACAAGTTTGGATGTGTGTTGTGGATTGTTTGAGAAAGATTATGGGTTTCAATTACATTGGATGAATTTCGAAATTTGGTTCACGAGTTGAATGTAACCTAGAATAGCACATGGGGTTTTATTTTGTCCCGAAATTCTTACAGGAGCGAATCCCCGAACCGCAGCTAGTAATATACTGATATGTTTGTTTAATTTCCAGTCTTAGAATTCATCGGATCCCGCCACCGCACGTGGGTGAGCAACTTAGCTATGGCCATAGGCGGCGCGGGCGCACTCATGTTAACCCCTTTGCTAGCTCTATGGATGAAGAATTGGCGGACTCTGGTTATTGTGACGTCATCTCCTGCTATATTAGCACTGGTGACACCGTGGCTTGTACCTGAGAGCGTCAGGTGAATATCAACTCTTTGATTAAAGGCATAAGTGTCATATTCGCTTGGGCAATATACACAGACTATTGGATTACATGACTGCCAATGAGCGTCAGATGTTAAAGTATAACTTAATATCAACCCACTGCTCTACGACGTAAGGTTCATGATAACTAGCTTAATATGTTGATTGAAGTGGAGCTACCGATATATTTAAACCCTACAAAACACCGTTATATTCGTTCAATGGTTCCAGACCTTAAGTACATATTCATACTAAATATTATATATGATATGTGAAAGTGTGTTTCTTTGACATCCTTTCACGTCAAAGCAGAACAATAAATCAAAGTGTTTCTAACGCCCGAGGACGAAAGGAAGGGTGTTATAATTTTGCATGGAGATGGGTAGTGGCTTAGGTTACATTTTACCGCAGTTAGACCTATAACATACTTAATCTTACGAAAATCTTACGAAATACGAAATCATGGAATTAGTACGTACTTGTACGAAGTACTTATTAAATCCATGCAGGAAATATGGCTGTTTGACATTTGCAGATGGCTCGCCTCGACTGGCAGAGTGAACAGAGCACTCGCCATCTTGAAACGATTCGAGAGGATCAATCAGAGGAAAATACCGCAAGATGTCATCAACGAGTTTGTTGTAAGTTATTTACATAGATTGGAATAGTGAAACCAAATTGTTTTTGTCATCTATTATATTTGTCGTCGTCCTTTAGAATAACTCCGATTACAATATAAAATCTAACACATCTATAAGACATTCAGAAATCAGTGATTTATAAAATATGTAACTGCATTACGCGGTAAAAAAATACTTGCATTTTTAGGCACAGTAGCGCCATCTACATTACAATGCGCCACTGATTATAAAAAATTATAACCAAATCCTAGGGGAATTGTGTACTTTCGGGATGCAAAGGTATCAACCACGTCAAATTTCATAAAAATTGGCCAACTGTATGATCGTAAAGAAGTAATAAACATACTCACAAAATGCCACCTTTATAATATTAGTGCGATAACAACAATTGTTTATATTTATTATTATTTGCAGAAAAAAGTATTAAGTCTCTCTATATTATTTGACGACCTTGGTGGCGCAGTGGTAAAGTGCTTGCCTCTGAAATGAGAGGTCCCTGGTTCCAACCCCGGTCGGGTCATAATGGAAAATGATCTTTTTTGATTGGCCCGGGTCTTGGATGTTTATTTATAGTATATGTTTTGTTATAAAATATAGTATCGTTGCGTGAGTATCCCATAACACAAGTCTCGAACTTACTTTGGGGCTAGCTCAATCTGTGTGATTTGTCCTAATATATTTATTTATTTATTTATATTAATCTACTTGCAGATAACGTCAAATAAAAAACGAGTGACAGACGAGTCACTCGCAGCAGTATTCCGAAGCCCAAAGCTCAGGAACTGTATTTTAGTCCTAATTATAGCAAGCATAACCTGTTCTTTGGGAATCGATGCAGTCATTCGGATGTCGGAGAACATCGGGTCGGATTTCTTCACCACTTTCGCCGCGTCGTCGCTCTCTGAGCTTCCCGCTTTGGCTCTGGTGACCGTTACTCTGGACAGGTTGGCTTTATTTTTATTTCGCAAATTTGTAAAACTTTATATTGTAACGCGATAACTTTCGAACGGTAGGTCCGATTTTGATGAAATTTAAAAGGTATGTAGGATCTGCCAATAGAATTTTTAAGTTTGTGGGGCATCTAAATCGATAAGGTCGTTTTTGAAATATTCACAATTTTGTAAGAATTTGTTGTGTCCGCGAGATTTACGAAAAACAACTAGTTTAAAGTTAATATAACTTTAATTACTATAATAGTGCAATTTATCCTAGGTTCGGCCGGCGAGCGGTTATTGTATTGACGTTTGGCATGGCGAGCATATTTTCGTTCATCTGTGCTTTCATTCAACGAGGTACGTAACATTCAACCTTACATATTTCATTCATTCATCATCAGACCTTTATGTCCCACTGCTGGGTGTAGCCCTCTCAATTTACGTCATTCACCTCTTTCCCGTGCTGTTCGAATTATATTTATAAAACAAATAAATACTAAAGGTTTTTATTTGTTTTGTAAATATAATTCGTTAACATTTAAAGTTTATTCGCAAAAAATGCCACCTCGTCCTGGACCCAATATATATTTTCACGTATTCAAAGTTCACATTTCGTCAATTTACTCAAAATTTTATGGAAATTAGGTTTTAAGGAAATTCACAATCAAAAACTTTTCACAAGCAGTACTAACTTTAGTCTTTATTATTTCCTCCCCAGGGTTGACCCAAGTGGTGCTGGCAGTCACCCTCCGCTTCTTCATGAACATGACGATTAGTGCGCTCGGGCAGCTGAGCCCCGAACTGTTGCCGACCCCTGTGCGCTCCAGCGGAAACTCTCTAGTACACCTCACTGCATACATGGGAACCGTGCTGTCACCGTACGTCGTGTACTCGGTAAATAACACGAAACTAAAATAAAGGGAAGAAAACAGGCGTCTCGCCTTATTCTATCTCTGTTAAAAGTTAGGCAATGATACGCGAGGTTGAAGCAGACGGGTGGGGTTCCAACAATGCGCGCCTTTTTCTGTAAGGAAAACCAAATTACAACTCGCCTCTTTACGTGACTCTGTGCATTGTAACAGTGCACAAGGGATTCCCGATCCTTCTCTATTTTAATTTGGTCCGTAATAAAAACACTTTCATCAACATATCGAGTGTGTTACTGCTAACACTGGTGTCACATTTTATTCAAGTCGCCGCATATGACATGACTTTTACGACTACTGACCGCCATCTAGTGGCAGGTAGTTGCATACACACTAGTGAACTAAACCTGTCCACCAGTGAGCAGGTATCCTCACGATGGTTTCCTTCACCGAAGCAAGTGGTTTTATGAAAACTACTATATATGAGTCAGATTGTTATACAAACTTATATGGCACGAGTTGGATACGAACCTGAGACCTTTCGATCCACAGGCGGGCGTCTTAACCATTACACCACCAAACCCAAAACATTTGCAAATCAACTTATAGAGGAACTGCTGATAGCTCCGACACGAGTTCATTGGAAGGAACTTCTGACTTTGTCACGGTTCCGGCATGAGATCTAAAGGGACCACTACATTCCAGGGCACAACCTGGCAACCCCTGCCGCTGGTAATCGTTGGGGTGCTGTGCGTGACCGGAACGTTGACCTCGCTACTGCTGCCGGAGACCAAAGGTCAGCCGATGCCGCAGACGCTGGCTGACGGGGAGAAACTGGTGGCCCAGAATATGCTGTGCGGGTGAGTTCTCTCTCACCATTGTTTCATTCGTGGCTGTAACGCCGCGAAGCCCGGCGTCATCAGTATAGTAGGGACATTTGTGTTTTTAAAACTAGAACAGATAGGTAACTACATAAATTATATTAATGAGGCTTAACACGAACCTGTTTTAATTGAATGTTACTGACGCTTGAACGACCTTTTACCGTTTCCGATCCCCTGTCGGGTCACGATGGAAAATGATCTTTTTCTGATTGGAAATATCCAATACCCGGGATATTTATCTATATATGTATTTGTTATAAAATATAGTATCGTTGAGTTAGTATCCCATTTATCACAAGTCTCGAACTTACTGGGGCTAGCTAAATCTGTGTGATTTGTCCTAATATATTTATTTATTTATTTCACACCGCAAATACCCCAGTCTGGCTGCGACCACGGCGACTACAAGGTCGTTGAAACATCAGACATCAAATAAAAAAGTTCGTGCTAAGCCTCATTAATATAATTCGTATTATAGTAGAGACATTTGCTTCGCTGCTGCTGTTTTAGACCAAAGATCAGCCGATTTCGCAGAAACTGACTGATGGGGAGAAGCTGAAGTATGTGGATAACCCCATTCAACAGTCATCTCGTTTTTCAAAGGCCTTATAGAACTTAAGCAAAATAGGTTGTTAAATATTTAAAAAAAAAACTTCTTACAATTTGTTTCGTATTCGTTCACAGACGAGCGGAAACAGACGACGAAGGCGAAGAAGTGCTAACAATCAAACAGAAAATGTGATCTCAAACTTCTCACGACTAAATCTATAGAAATCTTGTAGAAAACCTATAGTTTGTATGAGTAATTTTATTTATCACAATAAAAAATCAGCAACCACAGTAAAAAACCAAAGCCGTCAAGCCAAAGCCGTTTTTCCGCGTTAGTGTGACGTCTGCATAATAGTTGCAAGACGAGCATTATTTTTCGCCGTTTAATAACTAGAAATCGATACAATAGGCCAATCCCATAGCCAATAATCTATAGATGCCTAATATAGATGCATTCACATAATTGAACATGATAATTTAATGTCACTTTGATTGATCATGTTCTTTAGTAACATTTATTTTTTTGTTCTCATTAAAGTATAATTAAAACACTTTCATATTTCGACATTTGTGACATCACTGGTGCCCACTGTCATACAAGCCCCATACATTTTTTTGTTTTTGACACATGGAAAAAAATATGTGATTTGACTTGATGGCAACTACCCATAAGTTAACATATACCTAGTTTGCGTCCAGAATATATTTTAACTCTAATAGATATTAGAGTTCCTACTAAAACTAATAACTGCAATAATACTAAAATTTAGAAAATTTCGAACAAAACACTTGATCAACTTACAAGATCTAAAGAGATTTTCTGTCATCGACTAAATAAGAGATTGTGAAAATTGAAAATTAACAACACATTGTTTGTCACGAATTTAATACTTTTATTATAATCCGATAAATCTAATATCTGATCGCAATCGCGCCGTACAATTCCGTGTACTTAGAGATAGTTATCATTAAAATTTTTGCTATCTTACTTCCTCTTATGAAACAAAAGAGCAAAATGCCAAATTTGGACGTAAAAGGCCACTTCTTCATGGCCTCCGTCTAGCCGAACTCGTCTATACGGACCGATAAAAAGCCGGGGCACTTAGAAAGAAGAGGACACCGCTTCGGCACAGATTACATAAAACTTCCCCATGCTTCGGTACAACTTTTGACGGATCCGGTATTTACTTATTTCCTGTGAAGAAGTGAAGAAAGGACTTAAGAAGAAGTTAGGAAAGTGTGTATTCGACTTGCCACTAGATGGCCATAAATGGTTAGATGTCTTTACTTTAGGCGAGTTGAAAAAAAATTGACACAGCTTTAGCAATTGGCTACTTGACTGTGCATAAAATAAGATGCATGGTATTAAAATATCCAAATACAATTATAAAATGTCAATTTAATTGATAAGTTTTATTTTAGTTATATTTTTTCGTCTCATTAGACTATATCAGAAATGCTTTTTGACTCCAAAATCCGTGACGTCACATTATTGATATTACTTTTTAAACAAGCTACATATAAGATTTTGTTTTCGAGATTAGAAAAAAGTATCGGATTAGACCAGTTTGAAAGTAGCCAATTGAGAATATAAAAACAGATATGAAAGCTTGTAATCTTGATAGCCTTGAAACATTATCTGTGATCGTCTCGCAACATAGTCTTGCCACGTTGGCGATAATCCGGTAGAAGGTATTGTTTATAATTCTTGGGGTTCCGTAGTCAATAAGATATTGTTACTTTCCCACCCGTTCAGAAAGTCTTAGTAGCAAAACGTCCAACAAAGCGAAACATCTAATGAGCAATCTGCCTAGTTAAAACGTCTTAACTATATCAAGAGGACTTTATGAGACTAATAGAAGCCAAATCATTTTTTTAGAACTTTTAGAACAATTTATTTTTAAGTTTTTTAAATATTATTTTTATGTGTTTAATTATTGTAATAAATGTAAAATTATCACAATTATAGTATTTAATAACATTATAATTAGGTATATTTAAGAATAACATATAATTTTCACTATTTTGTCGTACTAGACTATAATTTGTATAATTCCAAACTTGATTTGAATTGTTAATCAGATTTTCGTTGTGCTGTCATAACAATAAATTGTATGTACTTACCTACTTAGTTAGGTAATAAAAAATGAAATTTGTAAGTACAAACTGTTTTAAAATTATTTATTTCACGGAAAAATGAATTATCATTCAGTGGTGCGATTAGAGGTATCACTACGGCACGACTTATAACAGGACTAAGTAATTACTTTTAGTACATATACCTAAATGATTTACCGAAATTATAACCATAAATAATATTATGACAAATACGCAATAAGAGATTTCATTATATTATGCAAGAAACAATTTTAAATGCTTATATAAACTCTCAACGAACAAAGTGTATAGAAATTGTACAATCCAAAATTTTACATTTTTCTCAAATCGATACTTAGATCAGAACAGAATATGTGATAAAATGATAATACAGACGCGCTCTTATCATTATTTATTAGGTATCAATACGACTCTGCTGGATCAGTCTGTAACGAGCATTTTGAGGTGACAGTGTGACGCGGCCATTTGCCATATTCGAAAATATATTTACTATGACAGAAACTGAGCATTATCATGAGGTGATTAGTTTTATGTAATATATACATATATTAAATTATAATTGTATTCATTTTGTTTAATATATCTAATATTAAACAAAATTAATATAATTTTTTTGTTAATGCCCAAAAATGATGATTATGAAATATTTTTCATATAAAATAATAAATATTATACATAAAAAATCTATCCAATCCATACTAACATTATAAAGAGGAAGTGTTTGTATGTTTGGGATGGACATATTTACTCCAATTAATTATTCATCCTTATCAAAAGTAATATGATTTGAGCTTTTTGATGCAATAAGTTACGATGATACTGCGATCGCTCAGTCGAAAATACGAAATGCGTCTGAGTTACCTACTTTCGACTATACTATCGGGCGGAATACCTGAAATTGAATCAATTTTTTTTATTAATTTTATTAGGGTACCGATGGCAAAAAATTTAGAATTCATGACAAAAATACCCTTAGGCATAGTTTCGTCGTTACCAGCCTTCTGGGCACGTACCTACCCGCGTGAACCGTAAGGCTGTAAGTTTAGGAGTTTCACCCACTGTGTCTCTAACTAGCTGCTGCCTACGACTTCATCTTCGTTTTTTCACAATAAAACCTATGTTAATCCTGAAAGTCTACTCTATCGCTGCCAGTTTTCATCGAAATTGTAGCTTTTGATTTTATTCGTTACAAACGGAAATAGAAATATATTTATAATAGAGTGTGTGTGTGTGTTTTTGACTGAACGAACGAGGTCTACAATTCTATTTGGGGCAAAAATACATTTTTTTTATGTATGTACTTATATAGATTTGTAACGCGATAACTTTTGAACCATTGGTCCAATTTTGATGAAATTAAAAACGTATGTAGGATCTGCCAATAGAATTTTTATGTTCGTGGGGCAACAAAATCGGTTGAGCCGCTTTTTAAATATTCACAATTTTGTAAAAAAAAAAAAAACTATTGGATTCGCGAGGAACTTCGCGGCGAACAACTTATGAATAAATTATATTCTATCGTAAAAGCAAAGGCGCAACTTGCAGGCAGCTAAAGCCCTCAACACAGAGAAGGGAGAAGAGGAAGATGACGTTATGGAGCGCATCATCGTCCACATAGGCGACATGGGTACATACCAGCGCTGGCTAGTGGCGGCCATGCTGCCGTTCGCAGTCGCCATGGCGTTCAGCTACAGCGTCCAGATGTTCATAGCTGCCACGCCGCAACAACACTGGTGCAAGGTTCCCGAGCTCCAGGTCCTTAGCGTAGAGTTGAGGTGAGAGAATATATCCACTTTTTGTATAGTATATTGTGAGGAAAGTTTATAGTTAGTTACCCTCGGTTCCGGTGCTCAATAGCTGTGAAAGAAACATGGAAAACGCTCAGATGATAGCGATTGTGAGGTGAGTTTATAATTACTAGAATTACTGGTAAAACGCTCTACGTATAATGTGTTTGGCTGTGTGTGGTTGCGATCTAAAATGTTAACCATTCCATATCTTCCCGTGGTCGATGTCGTACGAATAAGTGACACTTAAATAAATACATAATAAGGCTGTATGTATACTAACTTCAACATTGTTTGCAGACGCAATCTCTCCGTCCCATTCACAGATGAGCCACCAGGATGGGACCGCTGCATGATGTACGACACCAACTACACCCAAGTACTGTCCACTCTCACTCGACCACCCACTGGCACTCCAGTCGTGCCCTGCAGATATGGCTGGGAGTTTCTCTTCGACGACATACCTTACTCGACTGTTATCAATGAGGTAAACCTACAACAGACATTTAAAAAATGTATTTTGTGCAATAAAATTTAAACGAAATTATTTTTGTTATAAGATACTTATAAGATGGCGATATCTTTCGACCGCACGCAAGGAATTTATTATCTGAAAGAAATTGCTTGATAACAAAGTTAAGTATAATTTTTGTGACTACTTACTTTTGTTATTTTTAGAGTTCCGTGCCTCAAAAGGTTATAGGATCACTTTGTTATCCGTGTTGACAGTTATCAAACTGTCAAATCATCAGATTGATGACAATTTAAGATGTTGAAAACTTTGCAATTTCAGAGGAAACTCAAAACCCTTCTTCTTACTACCCATTGACCTAGAATCATGAAATTCGGCATGACCAAAATTATGTAAACTATGGCTTGTTTGAAAAAAAAATACCATTTAAAATTTTCGAGTCAAAAATTATGAAATCCCGTGCAGTGAGCTTTCGGAATTGCGTTACGTTTGATGAAGTAGTACTTTGTACGAGTCTGGCGTTGACCGAAAAAATATATATGATTTTAGCTTTTTGATGCAATAAGTTACGACGATACTGCGATCGCTCAGTCGAAAATACGAAATGCGTCTGAGTTACCTACTTTCGACTATACATTATCGGGCGGAATGCCTGAAATTGAATCAATTTTTTAAAATTATTTTATTAGGGTACCGATGGCAAAAAGTTTAGAATTCATGACAAAAAATACCCTTAGGCATAGTTTCGTCGTTACCAGTCTTCTGGGCTTGTTTGAAAAAAAAATACCATTTAAAATTTTCGAGTCAAAAATTATAAAATCCCATGAAATGCATGAGCTTTCGCTGGCCCAGCGGTTATGGGCCTGGAATTGCGTTACGTTTGATGAATAAGTACTTGGTACGAGTCTGGCGTTGACCGAAAAAATAGTTTTTTTTATAAAGAATATTTTGTAATTACAAATTAGTACGGAACCCTCGGCGCGCGAGTTTAACTCGCTATTGACCGTTTTTTATTGTTAACAAACATATTTTGAGTTATATTATTCTGAAAATTTTCTTTATGTACTTTTTAAATTTGCCGTATTAAAAGTAATTGCGTTATTACGCAGCGCGAGTGGGTATGCGACAGGGCTGCGTACGCGCCGTTCGCGCAGTCGGTATACTTCGTGGGCTCACTGTTTGGCGTGGCTTTCTTCGGCTTTCTCGGCGACAAGTATGGCAGGCTACCGGCTTTTATCGGTAAGTCGGTTGAAAACATTTTACAATATAATACTTAGACATTATATTAAACTCCAAAAGTGCCGCCCACGCTGGTATGGCTGGTACGTTCCTGTGTAGCCAGTAAATTACGTAGGGAAGAAAATATACCGCTTTTCCTTGGAGAACTTCTAGAAGAAGCAGAAGAATATTCTTGGCATAATGGAAACAAAGCTGGGTTGACTTCAGATTTATATAGGCTTGTTAACTATAATACAGCGAGTCGAATTATTTAATGTATCTTATATTTTCCTAAACGATTTTTAGTTGTCTACTGAATGACATATTTACCGTCTGATAAGCATCTAAACAAAACCGATAATAGGATTAGCAAGCTACTTACTTAAATGTAATTAGATCATGACTTTGTTATTTATAGAGATATGTTAACAATAGCTAAGTAAGATATAGCTCGTAAGTATGGTAACAAAATCTGTTGTACCCTGCAAGCTACATAGGTTAATATTAGCTAGCTGTAGCGTGATTTTCTCACAGGAACCATTCTTTTTTTTGGGCTTAATTCCTTATGACCTTCTCCCAACGTAGTGCTCGTATATTATTGTATTTAAAATTTTAACAAGATTAGTAACAAACAGGTAACAATTAAATAAACTTTCGCATTCATAATTGACCGAGCGAGCGAAGCGAGCGAGCTCTACAATTCGACTTGAGGCAAAAATACATTTTTTGTATGTATGTATGTTTGTTTGTAACGCGATCACTTTCGAACCGTCCGTCTGATTTTGATGAAATTTAAAAGGTATGTAGGACTTGTCAATAGAATTTTTACGTTCGTGGGGCATCAAAATCGGTTTAGACGTTTTAGAAATATTTAACGATTTTGTAAAAACTTATCAAACATTTATTGTGTTCGCGAGGTCTAGAACTATTAGTTTTATTCATTGATCTACAACACTTCTTTCCTCTTTTTATTTAATGTTAATGTTTTCTTTCTCTTGTTTTATGGACTGAATTCCAGGAGCGAATATAATCGGGTTCATAGGCAGCATATCAACGATCTTCACAGTGGGAGCGTGGGACTTCGCCCTGTCTCGCTTCGTCACAGGCGTCTCCAACGACGCCGGGTACACCATGATATACATTATAAGTATGTTTTAGTTTTAATCATGAATGCTATTTTGATGACGACTTCTGTAACCTTGTCTATGTCATGCCAGTCCTGGGTTCAAGTCCCGGTTAGAACAAGATGAAAAATTACCGTTTTCAGATTTAGCGATCATGGCTTCCAACCTTCATGAGAGAGATATCTACGATATTGATGGGACATCTTAAAAGTAGCTACAAGAACGTAGACAAGACAGTAAATTTTTATAGTGAAACTATGTAACAATACTTATTTACCTACATTAGTTAAAGGACCTTGTGGCCTTGTCTGCTTCTTCCTGACGAATAAACAACTTTTCTTCTTCGTTTCGTGTCGTTATGACTACCTTATTTATTAAGTGAAATGGGGTATTGTATAATCTGTGGTAATATCAACATGTGATCACTCAAAAAGCTCTACAAAATGACAATATTTTTACTATGTACTATGGCATGTCCTGGCTTCGCCCTGGTAAAACCATAATAAAAAAGTACCCTATTGAAAGTTACTCCTAAACGAGTTGTCTATCTCTGTGTCAAATAACACCAAAATCTGCCCAATAGTTTTTGACTTTATTTACAATAGTTTTATCGACACGAAATACGATACGATATATATCGATACGCATAATGTATTATTTTTGTTTGTAATGAATATTAAGTTTAGTTTGATTTGTTTACTTTTTTTACTATAGGTACTTTATAATTTTTTTTAATACTTATTTCTAGTTTTGGAGTTTATCGGTGCCCGCCACCGCACTTGGGTCTCCAACGCAGTGCTCGGAATAGGATGCACTGTGGCCCAAGTCCTGTTGCCGTGGATGGCCATCAAGATGGCCGACTGGAGGACTCTGACCGTCGTGACGTCTATCCCCTTCGTATTGGCCTTGGCCACCCCTTGGATTGTCCCGGAGAGCGTGAGGTAGCTAATAAAAAATAAATCATTACACTACAATCAAAAGAATATAGGTATAAAGTTTTTAGTCGCAATTTATTTATCCACTTTAGCCTTGTACTTTTACATGTTGTATTTTGTATAATAAAGCAATAAATTTATGTATATTAAATCAATTGACATACTTCAGCCGTTTTAGTCATAAAGTAACACAACTCCAAATAGTTGACAGGACATTTAATCGGCAATTTTCATACTTACATCATTTTATTAATTCCAGATGGCTTTCTTCGAGTGGCCAAGTCAAAAGAGCTCTTAAGATCTTAAGAAGATTTGAAAGAATCAATAATACGAAAATACCTCAAGACGTCATAGACGAATTTGTCGTAAGTTTCGTATAAAAATTTTCAATTTTATCCAATTAAAATATTTATAATTTAATTCGCTAATATTTTTAAATAAATATTGCAGGCAACGTCAAACAAAAAACGCGAATCAAACGAGTCCCTCACCGCACTATTCCAAAGTCCTAGACTGAGGAACTGCCTGTTCGTCCTTATTCTGGTGAGCATCATCGCCAGTATCGGTATCGACGCAATAATCCGTTTGTCAGAGAATATTGGCTCCAGTTTATTCGTCACGTTTGCCGCGTCGTCTGCCGCTGAGTTGCCAGCTTTGGCTCTGGTTACTGTTACTTTAGACAGGTGAATAGTATGAATTTAAAACTTGGAAAAACATAGCTTTCATATATTTTTTCCGATCAATATTAGAATTATTTATACCGTGTTAGGTGAGCGATTCAAAAAGGATTTATTTATTTATTTATTGGCACATCAACAATATAAACATATACATTACATTTTTACATTAAATCTTAAGTCTAGTTCTAATGTTTACATCCTTTACAGACGTGCACGGCATTCACTACAACTTTGATTACGTTGATACTTTCACATGCAATAAAATGTATACCTAGTATACCTATATAGATATCTAGTATAATCAGGCCTGATACTAATAGGATCGTGGCCTGATACTAATAGATCAATGAAATAAAAATTAAAAATAATTCTCATTGATTTAAAAGGGCTCGCGCGGGGCCCTTCTAAATCAATGAGAATTATTTTAAATGGTAATAATTTGGTACCATTTCGTAGCATCTTTAATGTATCTTTGTAATATTAAAATTTTGTTCATTTTCTGTGATGCATAATAGTAAGTATGTCGTGAATAAATTTATTTCTATTTCTAATTATTTACGCTCACAAGTCATTTATTTATTTTATTTTCGGGTCCCTTACAGCGACATATTTATAAGATAATGTTGACATATAAAACTATGTTTATACAAGACTGTCTATTATTGTTATTGCTTCCTAATTTTTTACATTTTTGATCATATCTGCTCTTATAAATTCCAGGTTCGGTAGACGCGCTGTGATCGCAGCTACGTTGCTTTTAACCAGCGTATTTTCATTCATGTGTGCAGCAATTCCAAGAGGTATGTTGTCCCGGTTTGTTCATCAGCCGTAAAGCGTCAGAGCCCAGGATCCGCTATTTCCGCCAGATCCGAAAATTTAAATTACTTTTTCTTGACACCTTCGCGAGGTCTTCGGTTTACAAACTTTCAAAATATAGTAATTGGGGATTGATTTTTGAAAAAAGGAGCCTATGTTTGAGCGGTAGGTAGTCTTTAACTATATGCGTACCAAATTTCATCAATGATCAATTCGTGAAAGCGGAACAAAACAGACAGACAGACTTTCGCATTTATAATACTAGTTGTACGCCGCGAACTTGACCTCGCGAACACAATAAATTTTCACAAAATTGTAAACTGTAACCGATTTTGATGCTCCACGAACTTAAAAATTCTATTGACAGATTCTACATACCTTTTAAGTTTCATCAAAATCAGACCAGCGGTTCGAAACTTATCGCATTACAAACATACATACAAAAAATGTATTTTTGCCCCAAGTAGAATGTTAGACCTCGCTCGGTCAATTAGTATGGATGTAATTAGGTACGTGAACGCGAAAGTTTAATAAGCACTATTTGTATAGGTATATTCCAAGCGATAGTAGCCGTGACTCTGCGGTTCTTCGTGAACATGTCGTTCAGCGCGCTGCTGCAGCTCGGCCCCGAGACCCTGCCCACCCCGGTGCGCTCCAGCGGCAACTCGCTCATACACCTCACTGTCTTCCTGGGAACTGTCGTGTCGCCGTACGTCGTTTATTCGGTAAGTCACTGTTACAAAAAATATTGCATGCCTAAAATGGCAATCTGTTGAAACTCATTAAAATTTACCATTCTTGTATGTATGTATGTACAGCACATACAAAGATTTTGCAATAAATGCTTTTGATTTTGACTCTTGCATCTGATATTTTTCTCTTTCGACATGAATAAAATTTGACCCCAGGGTTAGCAATAATACACTCTTTAAGAAAGAAAACACCACATCCGACGCCAATTTAGTTACTATTGTAATTCATTGCAAAATGTGAGAGCTAGCGCGACTATAGCTATGGGAGCTAAATTAAAGGTAACTTTCGGAAAATAATATAGATATAGTATCGTCTTTCATATTTTGTGCCAACCCTGATCGCATTGTCGTCGCTGGCGGCTGCTTCGCAAGGCCGTCAAACATAAAAACATTTAGTCTTCCAAAAAATTTAAATTACTAGTTCTATTTTATAAAATTCTCTATTTTATAAAATTCTTCTGAATTCCAGGGTACGATATGGGTTCCCCTGCCGCTGATAACAATTGGCGTCATCAGTATAGTAGGGACGTTGGCGTCGCTGCTGCTGCCGGAGACCAAAGGTCAGCCGATGCCGCAGACGCTGGCTGACGGGGAGCGGCTGGTGGCCCAGAATATGCTGTGCGGGTGAGTTCTCTTTATTATTACATTCGTCACGTTACAGGCTAAGTTCTTGACTGTTTTAAGATTTATAAAAGGATACAATTTTAAAGGTGATTACCATCAGGCAAGACGCATGCTGGTTTGCTCACTATACTACAACAAATCGACGATTCATTGACGACGAGCACCAAATGATTTATCTTATCTTTTTTTCTTTACAGACGATTTGAAATTGACGAAGAAACAGAAAAACTACCCCCTCTTAAAGAGAAAAGCTGAAGTCTGATTTTCTATTAACAAAACATAACTATAGTCTCATTTGTCAAAGAATATATTGCCCATAATACTTAAATGCTAATTTGGATTTCCGTGCACGTATGTAGTAATATTTATTGCATGCGTGTGTAGTAATTATTGTATGACATTGTGTGTAATGCGTACAAATTTATTCATACAATCTCTGCTGCATAGCGCTGCATACGCTTTCAGTGTGCACGGACCTTTATGCAGATTATCTCCAATTCCGTAATGGTTTTGTACCTAGAATATTTATTTACAGGATATTAATTAGTGTATGAAAAAATCGGTGATAAACGAATAATAAAACTTCATGAGTAAAAATATTTTTTTATTTATTATTTTACTCCGTCTGCTTATTTCATAACATTTCTTGCACTCAAGATAGGTTTTAACATTATTATTTATTGATTAATTAATTTTAAAAAATATTTGTTAAATTGATGTTAAATAAAATCCGTGACTTCCAAATACACATTTATGTAATACGATAAAACTTAAAATTAAGTGCTTCAAATCAATAAATTCGTTCATTTTAAGTATCACTGTGATTTTATACTTTAGAATTTTAAAGCTTAAGTAGCCTACTTACCTATTATGATGCGACTCAGTAGTTTTCTATGTCAAAATAAACCACAATTAATATGCGCATAATTTATAACGCAAAAAATATTTCACGTTGTATTTTTCAGTTTGTAACTTTGAAAATTGTTTAAGAGTTGTTGTTGTTACATTAGAAATATAGGTTTAATATTCATTCATACCCATGTTTTCGAAGCGTGTAGATTAGGTAGGTAATATGGGTACATTATATATTATATTATATATCACAGAGTAAAAGTTTTATGATATGGTACTATGTATTATTGTGTATACTTTATATACTGACATTACATTACCTACGCGTCATTTTCTTTTGATCTACTCACAACCCTGAATAATTTGTCAATCCATGTTTTAGGGTTCCGTAGCTAAATGGCAAAAACAGAACCCTTATAGATTCGGCATGTCTGTCTGTCTGTCCGTCCGAGTGTCACAACCACTTTTTTCCGAAACTATAACTGTTGAAACTTGGTAAGTAGATGTATTCTGTGAACCGCATTAAAATTTTACACAAAAATATAAAAAAAATTTTGAGGGTCCCCATACATCAAAACCATACGTGTACCATATATTTTTTTCTAAACTGAATAGTTTGCTTAACTTACGTTAACTTCTAAATAAGATAATAATAATAAAAATATATGATGTACATTACTATGTAAACTTCCACCAAAAATTGGTTTGAACGAGATCTAGTAAGTAATTTTTTTTATACGTCATAAATCGTAAACTGCAATTTACCTTTCATTCAATCAACGCAAATATAAACATATACAAAAACCTTTAATTTCATAAACATAAACCTTATGCCCTGAACTATTATTTTCTAATAATAAATCTGTAATTACTTGCTGCTGCGAAATCCTTCATGGGAGAGTCCGACTCGCACTTGGCCGCTTTTTTATTCTCCTCCAACCACAGCTGGTGTAACTGCCTAATTTGAAATAAATATTTTAAATAAAGTGTGTGCTTTCTTTTTTTGCGTAGAAAGTAATTTCGCGATTTACTAACGCCATTTTTTTCCCCAAGTGTAAACACCTACTGTCATTTTTATTTTGACATTTAGTTCGCTTCTCGCGTTCGATGGGAACCATGAATTAGTACGTACTCCGTACAAAAGAACTTACTAATTCCATGGTTAAAACATACCAAGTTGATGCATATCATATATTTTTCTTTTATCTGTGGTGCATATAATTCATCAGCTTATGAGAAAATTAACATTAAATTACTTACCTACGAGTACTACTAAAATTATCTGTAAATACAGATAATTTAATATTATCTCTTAACATAGCATAGCACCAAAATATCCATCACTGAGCAAATCTATTTATTGCAAATAATTATTTAATTGAGTCAGATTTAAACATTAGTCAACGCAATTCAGTTGAACACCTAAATATTAAGTAGTACTTAGGTGTTCAACTGAGTACGCCCATGTCCTTGGAAACGTGTTCATTTCTTATGTAACAAAAATATTGTCATTTTAGAAGAAAAATATAATAAAATACCTACGTACAAAACTAATTCATATATAGTTTCTTAATTCATTAGTTTCTGTACTTGTAACGTAAGTAGCTAACAATTTGCTTTATCTAAAATAATTTATTTTTACTATCCACATATGGTACTAATTATTATCCACGAGAAAAGGTATCTCATTGAAGTCAGTCGCACAAGATGTTTCATTCGCTCATTTTGTTATACCTAGAAGCGCATAGTGCGTCTTATAGTTAGGCCCTCCATAGGTACCTTAATTGTGAAAAGTCACATTTTATTAGGCAAGATCAAAAAACTAAACGTATCTTTTGTATGTTTCAACACCTCAATCGCAAGTATAAAGTGTCTATTAACTCAAATGTTCATTTAAATTTTATTTTAAGTATGTGTTATTTACATGCGTATTGTAATATATAAAAGGAGCAATTTGAAAATATAAACCGACTCAACACAGTTTGAGAATAATATACATATAGAATACAGTCTCTAGGTCGTTCATAACTCTGCCAGTAACAGGGAGTATGCCACAGATTTAGTAACTAAATCTCGTAATATAAAAACCTGTGGAATATGCCCTGGTTATGTGTCACTATATTATGTGGAATTCGCTACGTGATAAGAGATTTGTCGTTGCCATTCTTCTGCCACATCTCAGTGTCTTCTTTCGCCGGCTTCTTGTAACTGGAATCAATAGTTTAAACAAGTTAAATAAAATCAAATAGGTAAGCTGAATTTCAGTTATTTTATCTTTCACTTTAGACAAAGGAGTTTATTGCAAAGTATTATAGTTTTCCATTACACAATATAGGTCACTAGTGTGCAATTATGTATAGAATAGTATAGAAATAAGTTTATTCAAAAAACTACAGACACACACATAACCAAAAAAATAAATAAAATAAAAAATAAAAAAGTGATTTTATAGGTGTGGTTTTGGGTGTGTATCATCGATGACAACAGACCCGCAGAGAGAGAAGTCGCGCACGAGTCGCTCGCCGTCCGCCACGCTCTGCGGCATGCGGCGCCCGCGCGTCTCCGGCAGCAGCGCGCCGCACGCCGCCGCCGCGAACGACGTCGCGCCCAGGATCACCAGCGGCAGCGAACTCCAGATGAGTTGCTGGAAGTTTCTAGCTATTAGGTATTATCCTCGGCACATAAGTTGAAACAAAATGGCGACCGTCAGCGCAGGTTTAATTAGAGATAAAAGTGTTATTGCATTTTTTCGTGGTTACTCGCGAAATTCAATTTATTCGTTTATTTTTTCATAAATAATAAGCACTAAAAATCCTTTCTAATACTTTCATCATGTGCCGAGGATTGTCTAAGTATTATAATTCTTATTCTTTTTTTATTAGATATGTTATTTACATTTTTTTTCTTTTAGTTTATAATTTAAAAAAGAAAGAATATTGTGTACATAAAGCCAAAAAATATATAATAGTTTGTCCTATACGGAAATTGTTAAACACGTAAAAACACTTCACAACTTAACGAATACACGCATATTTTTATACTGAGCTCACCATCACCATATATATACCATTATTATAAAGAGGTAAGCGTTTGTTAGTTTGTATGTTTGAGGAGATAAAGTACGAAACTACCAAACCGATTTCTAAAATTCTTTCACCATTAGAAAGGTACATTATCCAAGATTGCTATAGGCTATATTTTATCTCAAAATTCTCACGAGAGCGAAGCCACGGGCAACGTCTAGTTATTCATAAAGTTATATACTCTGTACATATATACTATATACTCTGTACTCTGTTAATTCATAAAATACTTTAAGCTAAAGTATGTTTTGTCACTGTCGCACTTTAAATCATAATTTGGTATTGACAGAAGGAGACTTAGTTTAGCTAAAGTTCCTTTGCTTTATTTTTTCGTACTTAAATACAAGCCAAGTATAACTAAGTTATATTATACAAAAGGATATTATTTGAAGCGTAATGTTTATAAATTCCGAGCTTTAAGGCAGTATTGGCACTCGCAAGTCATACTTACGGAATAAACAACATATGGTGACATTATGGTGGCGACATATCCGCTGACGTGTATGAGCGAGGAGCCGGACGCGCGCACCGCGGTCGGCAACAGCTCAGTGCTCCACTGGATGGCCGCGTTGTACGACATGTTGATGCAGAACCGCGCCATTATGGCCAGTGTCACCTGGGGTATGCCTGGATCGAATATTTTTAAACTTAAAACAACAAGCCAGTGAAATAAAATACCGTCTCGTACAAAACGACAGGTTGGACGTCTTGAAACCGGACAATTGGGACAATTTTTATTTTTTAAAGCTTTGTGTCATTCGTAATAGTTTATATCTACCTACATGATATTAGAATAGAAAAGAAATAAGTTTATTCAAAAAACTACAGACATACACATAACAACAAAAAAAAAAAAAAAATTACGTATAGGCGGTCGCGAAGGGCGTTTTAAAAAAGATATTTTATTATTACAAATTAGGTGTTTATTCAAAAGAACTCAATACAAGACTAATTTTAGATATTAAAATAAAAACAACTGCAATAAAACTGGGTTATGGCGTAATGGCTGAGTCGGCGGTTCGCACCGACGACGATTGCTTGAATTGGCGGGCTGCGTCAGCAACTTAGCATGGTTATGGCATGCTAACTCCTCCCTCCTTAAGATAGAACAGTGTCCCACTGGTTCGCTCGGGGGTATCTCCTGATGCTGCTGGCAGGGGTGTTGATTCTCTACATGTGAAGTATTTGTATGTCTTCCAGATCAGAAATACAGCTCCAATGCAGTACAGCAAGATGGTGGTCCAGCTTGGAGTGAAGGATACTAGTTGATCCTTGTAATCATCTTCATCTAAATCGTTTGCTCTATTTTTCAGTTGATGTAAGCTATCCAGTGAAATGTCTTCTAGTTGTATTTCATATTTTATTTCATTGTTCGGTTTACTTTGTTGCTCAGGTAACGGGATGACGTCATGTATTGTCACGGCGCTACTATGTGTTTGCAGTGTTATGTTGAGGACTTCGGCACGGCATTCGTTCGAGATTGAGATGAGTTGCGTCTTAGTGAGAGTATGGTAAGTGACGTCGCTTCCACACGTTGATTTCAGTACTTCATTGTTGTTGGTGATGACGAGCCAACTGTTGGGAGAGATGTTCTGGAATTTTCCGTTGGTCAGCTTCATCTTCGCATATTCACATTTGGGGTGTGCCGGTTGATGCTGAATTATAGATGTTATGCAGTCTCCGTTATCTTCAAGTTGCTTCATGATCAACTGCTTGCAGACTTGTGTTTCATCCGAGATGTGGCGACATTCTTCATTGATGTATGTGTACTCTCCGCTACCAAGTACTAGGTATTGGGATTTAGGAATAATAGTAATATTTTCATCATTTGGGATGGAGTATATATGGATTAGGTTATAAGGAGTTAAATCTACGGATGGTATTTCTAAGATAAAGTTTAACGAATGTCCGGTACTATAAGCCTTGACCTCTATAGATTTTTCTATTTTTTGAATATTTTCTAAGCTAATGGGAGCAACAGCTGTAAAACTAAAATTACTCTTCAGATCCAACATATCTGTAATAAGATCTTTCGAATGAATTATACTAGGGTGCATGATACCTATCTGTGCAAATGCCACAGCATCTTCTAGTAACATAAGTTTATCTAAAATTATTTGTAAACTAAAATCGATCTGTATATGAACCTGTAATAGATTAAAATGTCTATAAACTGTGTTAGAGTGCATACTAACGTTTTTTATTATCTCAGCTAATTTATTTTCGTTTTCATTAATTTTATTTACTTGGGTTGAAAACTCTGAGATAGCGTTCTGAGCTATTACAACGGATTTTTCTTGGATACTATGAATTTTATTTCTAAGATTATAAATTTGTTGTTCTATTTTAACTGCGTCATTATAATCTAAATTTCCGGTTACTAACTTAACTACAGAACCTATACCGTTAAACAAACCACGCTTTGTCTTACTAGGTGGTGCTAAAAATGTGAGCTTGTTATAGATGATATCAATTTTATGCTCAATTTGATCTGTGTAAGTTTTATGCAAATCTTTGGAGATGATGTTAGGGTCTAACATATTAGTGCTTACATATAAGTCTGCTAGTTTTAAGGTGGTTGCATAAAGGTAAGTTATATTATACGTACAGACTAAATTAAATGTATCTAATTGTCTAAGAACTGAGCCTTGTTTTAGTAATAGTAGACCGTTGGAATGATCTATTGGGGTAATGTTCATGGTGGCTGCTGCTGAGAGCACGAGGGCTCCGGTGAGGAATGCCCTGGAACAAGGTGAGGTCTTCGTAATAGTTTGAAATGAACTCTTATAGATTTTGAATTAGGGTGGTTGCCTATTATCTCAGCCACGTTATTAGGGTGTAGGTGAATGATCTTATACGGACCTTTAAATACAGGTTTCGTTTTATCGTTGCGTGCTGTCTTCGCTACCTGCTTATAAACCGTTTCTCCTACCTTTAGCTGAGTCTCCTCTGCTGCTTGATTCCGTTTCGCTATTACCTGTTCTTTATTTTTAGATAAGTGGGCTGCTACACACTCCTGTACAGCTTCCGCGTTCGCTCTATGCTTGAGAACAAAATCTTGATAAAATTCCCTAGGGTAATAAAGCTCTAACGGGTTTCTAGCTGCTGTATGTCCATAGAGTATCTCATGTGGTGTGTAACCTGTAGCTGAGTGTATTGAATTGTTGTAAGCTATTACAGCGTATCTCATGATTACTTGTATTGTATCATCTTTGTTGGTCATACGCTGAATTCTTATTATTTCACCGATAGTCGAATGGAAGCGTTCTATTGGGGAGTTCGAGTTAGGGTTGTAAGGGGTGGTAAAGTGAATCTCTATGTTATGAGATGCGCATATTTCTTTAAGAACATCGTTTTCAAACTTAGTGTCAGAGTCGGTAGTAATTTTAAGTGGTAATCCTAATATAGAAAATATTTTTAAGAGGGCATCTGCTACATGAACACTACTAGAGCCTAGCATGGGGACTGCTTGCGCAAATTTAGAAAAGTTATCTATGATAGTCAGGAATGTTCCACCGCCTGTGGAATACAGATCCATGAAGAGATGTTGCAAGGGTTTGGTAGGTGTTTCAGTTACCATAAGGGGTGGTCGTAAGGGGTTGCGCTCATACTTGGCTTTCAAGCATGTATCACACTTATTAATGAAAGTTTGAATTGTTAGTAACATATTAGGCCAATGATAATTCCTACGTATATGTTTAAACGTTTCCTGGATACCACGATGTATGTTCTTTCCTTCGTGGTATTTTTTAATTATATCTAACTGCTCTGATTTGTTCTCTACTAATGTTACTCGACATGTGCATCTTATTAACTTAGGGCCTCTTTCATTAAATATTGTGGTATAAACTCGGGAAAAAGTTAGGTAAAGACTTTCGTCTATGAAGTAACAATGGAAAACTCTATCAGCTATCGTGTGTTCTTTGAGAAATCGAATTATTTCCTGTTCTGTATTATTTACCGGAATAAAAACATCTTTAATAGTAACTTTAGAGTTAGTCGTCCTATTTTCAACTCTATAGGTAGAACCGGGGGTAGATCTAATGTAAAACTGTTTTTGTTGTCTTTCAATAGCGTCATCTATAATAGGGATGCCGTTGTTTTCGTTATCGGCTTGTGTATGGTTTGTGGAGACTAACTTATTAGGGTCAGAGGAAACAATGCTCATGCTATCTGAAGTAGCAGTTGGAATGGATAGGGGTAGCGCAGGAGGCTCCTCGGGAATGTGCTGATTGTTATTATTTTCAGCTTCGCGTTCCATCTCACGACGAACGTTTTCAAAAATTCTAGGGATGATTTCATCATCCTCGTTATCTTCAAAATTAACTGCAAGGGAATCTATGCTATTATGAAATATTTTAGCTCGAGATAGGGCATCTGCGTTCGTGTTTTGTGAGCCCTTCTTATATATGACATTATAGTCAAACTCCGCTAGTTTAAGCCTCCATCTGGTTAGCTTTGAATTAGGGTCTTTCAAAGACATAAGCCACGTAAGGGGACGATGATCTGTATAGATGGTGAATTTACGACCATATAAATAGGGTCGAAAGTACTTGACTGCCCACACTATGGCTAATAGTTCTTTCTCTATGGTAGAGTAACGAGTCTCTGTGTCTGATAAAGTACGAGACGCATAGGCAACTGGCTTGTCAAAGCCTATTTTACCTTGAGAAAGGACTGCACCTAAGGCAAAGTCTGATGCGTCTGTGGTAAGTATGAAAGGTTGGTCAAAATCGGGGAACTGTAAGATGATAAATAAATAAATAAATAAAAATATCTTTATTCACTCCACATCAAAATTGACGTGGATACAAATAGAAATCAAAATCTTAATACTAGTTAAGTTTAAGTAACATTGAAGGAGATAAGTTCTAGGGTTTTAAGATAATACGAGTAATAATACCATATAAAATAATCAATTTAGATGTGGAGATCTGGTGCCAACACTAGGCGTCAAAAACACCTGTATAGCAGGTCACCAGGTCCCCCCCACGGAATATGGCACATAGGTATTAAATCTACGAAATGGTACAATAATTAAAAACAGGTTTTGCGTGATAACCCCTGCATTCAGCCCTACGACGTTAGGTCTTGGCATCAGTAAGATCGGTATTACTACTGAATGCAGAAGCCAGACATTATACACAAGGCTATGCTATGTACATACTTATAACTATATTTGAATAATAAAAATTCTTTAACACTTAGATTCCAAGAGAAATCGTCGAAAGTAAGGAGTAGTCAAACTAAAGGGTGAAGCATATTCTCTGTTTCTTCATAAGAACAATGTAGAAGCCAGTTCGTAACAATTTTTTTGCATGAAAATTTGGTCAGTGCGACAATAGAAAGTTTAGCATTGAGATTTTTGTATAGAAAATGCCCTATAAAGCCAAAGAATCGATTGGAAAACATAGTATTATATTTTGGAAAAGAGAGTTTAAGTCTGTTGTTACGGCCCAAAATATCAGGATGATAAGTTAATGTTGAGTGAAACTTCAAAACAGTGCTTAAAATAAAAAGTTGTCTCACGGTAAGTACCTGCCATTCATTATATAGGTCAGATGTTGGGTATCGAAAAGGTTTAAATGCACTTACTTTGAGGACTGCTCTTTGAGCTCTTTCGAGTGTTATAAGATTAGTGACAGCAGCTCCGCCCCAAGAGGTTATGCAGTATGTGATAATGGATTGGCATAGAGCCTTATAGGTCATTTTTAGAACTTTCATATCAGCTACAGGGCGAAGTAGTTTAAAAATATATATCAATTTTCTCACTCGAGAGGATAGTAGTGAAATATGTTGTTGAAAGGTCATATTAGAGTCAATTGTAACACCTAAGTATTTAACCGTGGTCACTCTCTCCAAAGCTGGGCAACCACAAGCTAAGGACTCGCAAAGTGGGGACGAGAAGTTATGTGAAAATATCTTATGAGTGCCTGTACTCGGGAGATTAATATTTCTCATACTATAGATCATGTATGATGACTTAGTGGTGTTAAGTGTTAGAATGTTCTCTGCAAGCCATTGATTAACTCTATTTAAGCCTAACTGTGCGGATTTAAATACTTCGGGCCAACTATCTCCAATGAAGACAAGTGCAGTGTCATCAGCAAATGACAGTACGTTACCATTCACAAGCTTAAGGTTTGTAAGGTCATTTATGTATACTAAAAAAAGGCTAGGGCCCAATATGCTGCCCTGCGGGACACCAAAATGTACGGGACAATCAGCACTGACATGGGGACCAATTTTGACAAGTTGATTACGGTCGGTAAGGTAGCTACGAAATAGATTGAGTTGAGTACCACGAACACCCAAGGCTTCTAATTTCGATAAAAGACGTGGTATCGAGACTGAATCAAAAGCCTTGGCGAAGTCTAGGTAGACAGTGAGGCATTTTTGACCCGAGTCCAAAGCATCAGTAATAAGAGAGGTTAAAGTATCGACCGCTTGGGAAGTTGATCGGCCCGTGCGAAAGCCAAATTGATTCTCGGATAATAGATTATTTTTCTCGAGATAATGAATGAGACGTTTATTTAGAATGCGTTCTAGAATTTTTGAAAGTGCGGGTAGTATGGAGATGGGACGGTAGTTTTCCATTTGATCTTTTTTGCCTGCTTTATGTATAGGATAAACTAGTGCAGTTTTAAAAACATTGGGAAAGACACCGTGTTCTATAGAAAGATTGCATATGTGTACAATTGCAGGAGTTAGCTTACTTTTGTGTTTTTTGATAAGAGAAGAAGGAATATTGTCCCATCCCATCGCAGTGTCATCTTTCAAGGAGTCAATCAATTTCATAATCTCATCTTCGTCTGTATAATTGATAACAAGGGATTTAGTCCATATTGGTAGAGTAGTTGAGGGGCTAGTAGGGAGAGGAGGAGGGATCTTTTTAGCTAAAGTTTCACCGACACCCGAGAAGTATGAATTTATTTTGTTGACTGATTTAAGAGGAGGAGTACCTATTTCTAGAAGTTCTTCAGAGCTCGAATGAGGTTTATGTGAGTTAGTTATCATCCTGATGGATTCCCATATCTTTTTAGGGTTTTTGCCTGCATTGATTAGTAATTGTTTTTCATGTAGGTGTTTTAGTTTTTTTAGCAGAGTTGTCAAAAAGTTGCGGTATCTCTTATAGGTGGTCAAAAGTATGTTATTACTTGGGTTACGTTTTAATTTTTTATGTAATTTGTCCCTATTACGCATACAGCGCAAAAGTCCCGGTGTGATCCATGGCTTGATTATACTTTTACGTTTAGAGGGTGTTACAAGTTTGGAATTTTTGTCTATGCAATTGGTTAATGAGTTAACTAAGGAGGTGGCAGCAAATTCAGTGTCGTTGGAAGTAAGAATAGGGGTGAGGTCAAGGTTTTCAATGTCACGGGAGAGGGAAGCATAATCAGTCACTAGTTTAGTAACAGGTCTGGTGATGGGTTTGTGATTAGTTGATAGGGCTAACATAATAGGAGCGTGGTCTGTAATGAATGTGTCAAGAACCATAGCTGTAGAAGGCCTTTTGGATTTCACAATGAGGTGGTCTAGACAGGTTAGAGTTGGGACGCGAGTAGGAAAATTATGAGCCGGCAGAAGTTCATGATATGCAAGTAGTTCAAGGTAGTTCGGGCAACGCTCATCAAGATGTTCTTCTATGATATCAATGTTAATATCTCCGACTAAAGCAATATTTTGAAAATTTGAGTGTTTCGAGATTAGTGAGTTAAGAGAGTCGAGAAAATTGGATATACTCTTGTAAGATGGTGAACGATAGATTGCAATAATTAAGGTATGATTGCTAATTTTTATAAGAATACAATTTGCATCTGAGAAGGATGGGGTTTCGACTAAAATATTACTCAAAGTTTGTTTCACATAGACTACAACTCCCTCATTTTGATTATTATTGTTGGTGCTATTATAAGAAAGGTATCCATTTAAATGAGGAATATGAGGATTAACTGCTAGCCAGCATTCAGTAAGAACAATGAAGTCCAAATCGTAACCAATTCTAGCCAATAGCACTTCCAGCTGGGGAAGATTAGCAGATACGCTGCGTATATTTTGGGACAAAATAGTCAGTTTATGATTATATTTAGAGAGAATATTAGATACCGATTCGGGTTTACAATTAAAGGACTCTGAATTTTTGACAGAATCAATATTATTAAGTACTTGTATTACAGAATCGAATTTTGAAAGATATAAGTCAATAGGGGTAAGACTGTGGTAATGTGTAAGAATGGTACAAAACAGGGGAGTTGGCACATTATAAATTTTATTTTAGTGGGCAGATAAGTAAGTAGAGAATTGACAAAGTGGAATAACTTATAGGTAGGGATAAAAATAATGTAGTTAAAGAAATTGCTCAATGCAGGAATATAGACCAAAAAGAGACTTATAAGTAAGTGAAGGTAGTTTAGTAACAGATCAGTAATAACACCAAAAAACTGTAGTAAAATCTTCAAATAAGGAACATTGACCGCTGGATCCGAAGATAGTCATGTAGGAAGATTTATCTTATCTAGGTCGGACTCACACTCAATGCGATATATCGGTCCATTTTCCCTTTGACGGAGATAAACCTTTCCATAGCTCGTCCAACAATATGAGAATCTATTGGCAGCCGCGTAATTTCTAGCTAGGTAGTAAAGTTTTTTCGTTTTGGGAGTCAAAAATTCTGAGACATAAACTGGAGATTGAGGGCCTCCAATACCTAAGGAGCTTGAGTTAAACTTAGTCGTGCCTTTGTTGAAAGTTCTAGCAGCCTTGACTACGTTATTCTTAATAATGACACTATTAAATTCCACGACTAGGGGCTTACGAACACCCGGTTTAGCGCCCGACCTATAAACATCCCTAATGTCAGATGTTTGGATGGGAACAGAGAGGGCAGAGCCGGCATTTTTTATCATTTCAACAAGATGATCTTTTGTTTCCTTGTCTGATTGGGGAACATTCCTCAGCTCGATAGAAGAGACTTTAAGGTTACGTTCTAGGGTTTCCACTTTGGCTTCTAGAGTTTGTATATACTCGCGATCCCTCCTCCTTTCGGCTTCAAGAGAGATAATTTTTTGGGACATGTCTTCAAATCTATTGGACATGAATTCCATCGAGCAACGTATGTCTAAGTTTTGGTCTTTAATCTCTTTAAGACTATCAAGCATAGCCCTGTGCTTAGCATCTTGGTCACTTTTCCAGGTGGCGAACATGTCCATTAGAAGCTCCTTAAGATCACCTGAGTCGCCTCTGGGCCGTTTAAGACCACGCACTGTAATATTGTCACTTCTCAGGGCTGTATTGGGCGATGTGCCAGTAAGGGAATCATCAACAGCAGAGACATCTGGTAGAGATCCCGTATAAGGGGTTTTAGGGGGAGTACGCTTCATCATATTAAACTAAAAGCTATAGTACCCTATACCGTGCACTGTATACTAAAAACTTTTGAAAAACTTTTATTTCAAGCACTTACCCTGTGCAGGGCAAAAAATTAAAGTTTCACTCAACCAAACCTTCACAATCAATACTTATTGTACTTACGTTTAGGGATGTGGCAGTAACAGTATACTAGGCAAACATAATTCACAAGCCAGTAAAGTACACAAACACAAATTACCAATTCATGTAAGAACTAAAATTATATACTGCCAATATTTGAGTAAAGTCACAGGCGACCATATAGTTAAGTTGTTGTCATAGGGATTCTTGTTTATAATAAAATTTATCAAATATACCACCGAATCCGCAATTGAGTACTAGGAAAACATAAGATATTTACAGATGTTCATGCAACACAACACAAGTAATATAGATTAATAGATCTAAAACATACTTAAATCACTGTTATTGTAAATGGAGATACTAGTAATATTTAAAGTTCATAATGAGAAGAGTGGACTGGAATGGAACTGAGGACAACGCCGGGTGTGTAAGTAGCCTTTCACCTGTCACGCACGTTTGGACGGAGTGATGCGATCCGATGTGTACTAGGCGTTCATAACTCAAGCGATGGTCTTCGATTCGCACTGCGATGCACCATTACGTAGGTAGGACAGACGAAGCCGATGCATAGTATGTAATTTCACTCGCACTTACTGCTAACGGTATAGTTGCGTCGCTGTCAGCCGGCGGCGGAACCGTAAGGCAGAGTTGCTCAGGCGCACACCTAATGGGTGCGACAAGGATGAAGATATATTGCGCTGCACCCTCCGCACTGCTGCAGTATGACGAACTTGCGCGGTGATGTGTGTGTGTGTATCGGTATTACTCACTATCTTCCTTTGAGTCGGGTTCCTGCGTGTGCTAAATCGCGTTCACACACAAATGCAGCAGGATGTGGCGTGGAGAGAGGGACAGTCTGTCGAATCCCACAACTTTATGTTCTCCGAATATTCAAAGCGAATTTATTGAGATGAAATTGACACTTTTTTAGAAAAATACAGCAAAATATTTGAGGCACGTCTGCTCATAAGCGAGGTCCGAGGGGAGAGGATCGATGGGGTCATTAGTAAGTATTTGTTTACATTTGTTGAAAGATTCAAGGAATTCAGGAGTGTGTTCTACCTTACGATTTTTCTTGAGACATGAAGTCATGGGCTTAGTGAGCTTTGCGAAATCTTTGATGAATTTCCTGTAGTAACCCACTAATCCTAAGAAGGTTTTTATATCCTTTTGAGTCTTAGGAATAGGAAAGTTTAGAACTGCTTTAATTTTGTCTTGATTAGGCTTAAGGCCATCTGATGTAAGCTCATGACCTAAAAACTGTACATGTTTTTGTAAAAACTCTGATTTGTCTAACTGAATTTTGAGATTGTGAAGCTTTAAACGGTCGAATACTTGTTTAAGCTTATGCATGTGATCCTGAAGGGATGTTGATGCGATAATTACGTCATCAATGTACGTAAATACGTTATCTAAGCCACGCAAGATGTGATCCATCAATCGCTGAAAGGTACTCGGGGCATTCTTTAGGCCAAAGGGCATTCTGAGAAACTCATAATGACCTCTTTCAGTTGAGAAGGCTGTTTTCTCAATATCACGGGGGTGCATTTCCACTTGGTGGTAGCCACTAGCTAAATCTATAGTGCTAAAGTACTGAGCGCGCCCTAGTCTGTCAAGTATGTCACTAATGTTAGGTAAGGGGTACTTGTCTTCAATAATCCTGTCATTCAGTCGTCTATAGTCTATGACAAGGCGCCATTTGACCTTGCCAGAAGCATCTGGCTTCTTAGGTACAATATGAACAGGGCATGACCAAGGAGACACGCTTTCGCGTATGATACCTTGTCTCAATAAATTATCTATTTGCCTTTTAATTTCATCTCGCTGTTGAGGGGCTTGCCTATAACTACGGACAAAGATAGGAGTGGCGTCTGTTAGTCTGAGTTCATGTTTAACTGCATGTGTAAAAGTCAGAGGTATGTTCTCAGAATAAAAGATATCTCTATACAGATAACATAACCTATTTATCTCACGTTTCTCTTCTTCATTCATATGATCTGTTCTTATTTTCTTTAAATTCTCACGATACTCTTTATCAGTACTTGATTGCGATCGTATTGAATTTAGTTCGCAATAAGTATCGGGGGTTTCCTTTTCTACATATGGTGTTAAAACAATTGGGGGTTTGTTACTAATAGTTTTCTTATCAGAGTTTAAGTTTAAAACCTCAGTTAGAAATGTACCATTAACTACATTAACTAAAGCTGCGGGGGTTGTTAGACCTTTAATCCATTCATGGTCCTCATGAATATAGGTACCATCGGAATAATTTGTTTTTACTTTTACAATTTTTCTGCAATATGGTTCGATTTTTATTTTCTTAATGGGGTAGTCAAAATGAATAGGAATTATAGCAGATGAAGTTCGTAATACTTTACTTCGTAAATCAATATTACTAGATAAAGACTTCAAAAGGTCTAAGCCAATTAGTCCTTTATATTTATTATCGAATTCGAAGATGAGAAACTTGTGAGTTTTGTCACTGTTAAAGACCGGTGGTAGGGGCAAATGCGCTATGTATGAGTGTCGCGTTACCGCGTGAGCTGTTTTAACCTCGAATGGCTCGTAACCTACACACTGTTGAAAGGGGGTATTATAAATTACGTCCGGGGATATCATTGAGCGTGACGCGCCTGTATCGATAAGGAATTTACCTTGAAATTCAGGTATCTCTATGTAGGGGAGATGATCCTTATCCTGATGGTTTAATTTTATCAACTGTGGTTGTTTACCTCTTGGTCTCCTTGAAAATCCTGAGGTGTGATTGGCTGGTCTTCCTCCTGAATCGCTGAGGCGTAGTCGACCTCTTGTTCATCTTGGGAAGGGTAGTAGTCTGCAGGGTTATAATAATATTGTGGCGAATTTATGTTACCTTCATAAGGGGAATAAAATAATTCCTCGAAAGCAAATTGCGGTGGCGCTGGCTTGCTGACCGATCGCATAGTGACGTCAGATGACTTCTGAGGGTTGACATGCTGTTGGGGTATATTAGGCCTTTGGAAATTACCTGTGTTTCTAAAGTTGCCTGAATTATTTCTAAAATTACCTTGTCTATTTTTCCACGGTAGCACGGAGTTTACTAACTGCTGTTTCTGTTCGGGGGTTAAGTTATTACGCTGAGGTATATAATTATTATGGGGTGCAATTTGTGGCTGAGGTGCAAAGTTAAATGGTCTAAGGAAATGTGGATTATTCTTAAAAGTATGCTGAAAATGATTTTGATTATTCCCAGGCTTATTATTACTATCTGGCTTTTTATTTTGGGGGTGGCTACTAGAAGGGTTGTTATAATTTGAGCCCTGTCTGTAGTCAACCTTTGCTTCTTCTTGACGTGCAGTGACTATTGCAAGCTCTAATGTGGAAGGTTTGTTAATACGTACACCTACAGATACATGGAATTCTAACTGGTTTACATATTGCTCTATAGCCATATTCTCATAGTAAGATTTATCTGAATGCCTGCCTACTTGATATAAAGTATCGAGCACATCTCTAATACGTTTACCAAAGGACTCAGCATCCTCGTTCTTATTGCGATGGGTGCGTGTGAGCTCCTGCATAACTTGAATTTCGTTTCTAGGCTCTCCTAGACGTGTTAATAAGGCACGTTTAATATCTACCCAACTATTAAGTGTATCTTCGTGAGCGAGGGCATCTATGGCCGCTCCGCTCAACTTACTTTTAATTAAACAAACTAATGCGAAAGGACCTGCTCCATCATTAGGTCTAATAAGTGCCATTAAGTTATCTACTTCTTTAATATAAAACTGTAATCTTTTAGGATTACCATCAAATTTAGGCATAAGTTCCGAGATCATCTTAAAATCTGTCTGGAACTCCATTTTAAAAATAGTAAATGAATATAAAAAACGTGTATACTAAAACTTTTAATTGATTTTAAATTTAGTTTATAATCTATAGCGATTCAAAGCCTATAGACAGACACACGTGAACACTATCTTACATCTAATACGACAGGAAATAGAGCATATAGGATGTACTTGGAAAGCAAAAAGTACTCACCAACACAGCATCGTCTGCATCTCCTGCTCGGGTCTTGCAGAGTACAGGTCTCCAATTTTCCGGATTCCCGCGAGATAAGCCGCTTCACTGTTACCGCCGTAGAGTTCTTATTATCGCGGTTAACAACGATTAAAACCGTTCACCCTGAATCTTCACAAAGAGTTTATTCGCGAAGGGGACTTTATACCGAAAGTCCTAGGGTGCCACGATCCTACCGACTGCGCCAATTACGTATAGGCGGTCGCGAAGGGCGTTTTAAAAAAGATATTTTATTATTACAAATTAGGTGTTTATTCAAAAGAACTCAATACAAGACTAATTTTAGATATTAAAATAAAAACAACTGCAATAAAACTGGGTTATGGCGTAATGGCTGAGTCGGCGGTTCGCACCGACGACGATTGCTTGAATTGGCGGGCTGCGTCAGCAACTTAGCATGGTTATGGCATGCTAACTCTAAGTACAAAAAAATATTATGGGTGTGTGTCTATTAACCTCAATCCTACATGCTATTGCTCCAGATATAAATTAGTAACAATTTGTAATTTAACTAACTAATAAGTACTAAGTAAAACATCCAATGATTAATGGGATTATTGTATTACCTCTGGGAACAAAGGCAGCAGTCAACGTTAGTATACCAGCGGTCAGCATAGGGCCGCAAGTCAGCATTCTACGACCCCATCTGTAATAAATCCATTTGAAATACGCTCCATTATTGATATAAGTATATACATAGACTACAAAAACGTTACGGCATTTTAAAACCTATAAGACATCATATTATTACGATTTGGAATTATTTACAATTATAGGGACCGGAAGTTCAGCAAAAGTTTTGAATTTAAAAACTTTTAAATTTACCGCCAAGTTCGCGGATGCGCATCAGAGTTGCCAGGCTCAAATTTTGTTTTATCTAGTCAGGTTGATCCTCAAACAATCTACAGAGATACACAAAAAAACACTATCAGTCACTTAACGTAATGGTTGGTTACTATCAATCACTTACCTATCTAAAACTAAAGCAAGTAAAGTCACTGAAGGTATTTCCGTAGCGGAAGTCAGAGTGAATGTTATGAAGAAGTCTAAGCCCAGGCCTTCAGACATGCGCACCAGGCCGTCGAAGATGATGGCACAAGACATGTACACTATCACCATGAAAATCATGGCGTTCCGGAGAGGCGGACTTCGAAACACGGCGAGAAGAGATTCATTCGTTTGCCGTGTTTGACGAGAAGATACCTGAAGAAATAATAAAATCGGAGGATGAGGTGCATATTAAGTATAAGCCACCATCAGAGCCACAGATATAAAAACATTAGACGTAACGTTTTTTAAGTTTTTTACGGAGCTCATTTCACAGATTGGCTCTTATGAGCAAGATGGTTTGTCTCGTTTTCGTTTTCTCCAAAAATATTTCACTGTCAGACGTCACGTGTGTCACTCGTCTAAATAGTAAACGTCAAATTTGAGTAATAACAAAAAACATTGGTAGGTACTGATTATGCCAGAGAAAATAAACTATCAACAGTAATATAAAATATGACTTTAAATTTGAGTAAATGTACATAGTAATGCATCTATTTTCGTACTATGTGCTAGTATCTATTTAAGTTATAAAATTACATTACAATTCGTGAGAGGTCACAATTTCAGTAGCTTATGTACAATCTAAATAGTGCTGTTACCACTGTGTGGAGATTTATTGCAATGTAATTACAAAGAATTATTTAAAATGCCGTTTAAAATAGTGCAAACATTAGAGAAAGGAAAGCCTGTGTTAACGGCGGTGCCACACGAATGGGAGAAAGACGGCACATTGTTTTGGCCTAAAAACCAAGCAGACAAACTCATTAAGGTTGAAGATATATACCCTGAGGACAACTGGATCCCTATAGTTTGTGAATTGAAGAGAGATAACTTAAAAAGTTATGGAGAAGCTCAAGCGGAAGTAAATTCTATTTTATATAGAGGTGTTGGAGGACATGAACCAAATAGGAATCAGATTGTGGTGAGTATGGTTGTTCAAGCTCTCTGATACTGTAATTTTGAATAATTCATTCTTATGTAATATTCATAGTGTGATCCAATGTTTGTTTTTTTTTTTGTTTTGATATAAAGAAACAAAGAAAATGCTTTATTAGGCAAAAAAACGAAAGTTAAAATTTTACATTTGTTATACATGTACAAACTAGGGGTCTATGTCGAAAAGGATCCCATAGCTTTGTTGCATGAACTCAACACAGAGATGTTCACATTTTTTGCTGTTAAAGGTAACCTTAGTTTACTTACTAAGTACTATACTACTGAAGGTTATAAACAAAAATACAAATCTTTATCAATCAGTTTAAATTATGTCTTGTAGGAAGCCTCAACTTCATCTCAACCTCGTGACAACTTTGTCGACTTAAAGATTGAAACCACATCACAAGACCCTTTAACAGATGGCGAAGCAGTTCCTGCCTCGGTATCTGCTGGGCTGGAGCTGGTCTTAGAGAACCAGCGCCTCTTATTGGAGAACCAGGTGAAAATCATGCGGAAATTAAACGAATTCACCTCAAGGTTGGAAAATCTTACATCTCAAGGCAATAGCCAATATTTCAATAATACAGACATTGAGCATTTCAATCCTATAGATGACTTGCAGGCAATGGATAATCTTGAAAATGATTTAAAGGATCCAGAAAAAAGAAATATTTATTTTAAAAGATACTCCATCATATGTCAGGGCAAAGGCGAGGGTTGGAACTGTGCATACTTTTTAGTCGACATGTTTTTTACTCGAAAATTCTTGACCAAAGTTTCATGGTCTGGTGGCTCTCGGGGAGAGAGTAAATTTGCATTAAAAATATACACCAATATAATAAATTTCTTCCATAGTTTGATACACGATTGTGATAAAACATTCTCTCTAATGGACTGTCACAACTTTTTTAAGTTAATATTAAGAAATTCTGTCAAAAGATCAGAATCAAAATGCATGAGAGCCTCGGGCAAAAAGAAGAGGCTTAGCAAAAACATAATGTCTCAAATACAAATGTTGTTGGTACAAGAAAATAATAGTTATGAACATGAGGAAGAGGTTGGTGAACAGGCTCTGACGGAATTATCAAAGAAAAGGAGGAAACTTAGTGACAGGGAAACCTCTGAGTGTGAAACTGATGTGGAAAAAGAATAAATTGAATCCGATGGATACATTAGAGTGAAGAAATGAACAGCTGTATAAATTAAAATGGATGCCCATATTATGAATGTGTATTAAAGATTTGGTTATATTATCTATTTATCGTAATCTTGGTGTTTGACTAAGATCTATTCATTCATGTTGATTTAAAAATGCCTATTAATAATTTTTGGAAAGCAATGGTTTTAAAAGGACATGGGGAGCATGTGGTTTGGATCTTGATATCAGGGAAATATAAATAAAGACAATAGAGACTGCAATGTTATGTTAATTAATCTTAGTTACTGTTGTAATTTAAAAAAATTACTATAATTTTAAGATTAAATGTTTTGTATTATTTAATTACTTGTTGTTACTTATTTTTTAATGAATAGACAGTCAGTTTTATGCAGCTGAAGCAGCGTTAAAGTTCTAAATTTAGCTAAATTATTTCGCATAAAACCCATACTTTTGAGTGTTTGAGTGGGACACATCGATAGGCTAGATAAAAAAGAGTATAAAGATATTTTAACTACTGCATCACCTTTACACAAATGGGCAAAGTGTCTGTCCTATGGCAGTAACACAGTAAAGAGTAGGTACTTACGATAAACTCGTCGATGACATCCTGCGGCACCTTGGTCCCGTTGACCCGCTCGAAACGCCGCACAACCTCCACGGCCTGGGTGATGCGGCCGCGGGATGACAGCCATCTGCACAAGATGTGACGGTAATATTATAAACACTAAAATCTGTCACGCTTTCACGGCTAAACCGCTGGGCCGATTTTGATATTGTATTTTGGAATAGATATTTATATATTATCTGTATTGTTGACTGTTTGTATTATATTAATGTCACTTCGACGAAAGGAGGCCTATACCGAGCAGTGGGTTACGGAGGGCTGAAGATTATGGCATCGACAGACAGATATTTGTTGTACCTTTTATTGAGTGTGTTATTGCCATGGTATAGTAAGCACTCCGATTGTACGAAGTACTTACTAAATCCATGGTTATTGCTAACACTGGCTGGTGTGATGTACTATGTCAAAGGTCCCACGCATTCTGCGGCCAACTCACCTCGCACTCTCAGGTACTAGGAAAGGCACGAGCAGCGCGCACAGCATGGGCAGTGACGTCACCACGAGCAGGGTCCTCCAGTCCGCCAGCCACACCGCCAGCCACGGCAGCACCAGACAGCCCGACCCGAAGAAGAGGGCGATGGACATGTTGGCCACCCATGTGCGATGTTGAGGACCCACGTATTCTAGTACTGGTAAGGGAATACACTTATATTGTTTATGGTAACACTAGCTGCGCCCCGGGGATTCGTCCTCGTAGGAATTTCGGGATAAAAAGTACCCTATGTGTTATTCTAGGTTATATTTTACCCGTGTACCATTTCATAATAATCCGTCCAGTAGATATTGCGTCAAAGAGTAACATTCTGTCCCCGATAGATGGTTGAATGTTTTGGCTTCTATTAGTCTCAAAAAGGCCCATAATTATTTTTCTTTAATATCTTTTATGTACGTACACACATAGCCCACTTACAGTTTTATTAGATGTATATATTACCACCAACCATCCGACCCAACCATCGATCATATAAGATTAAGATATAAAGATATATATAAGATTAGATTCCTACGATTCCCCCTTAAGTATATATACTCGTATCAGCCTCAAAACACTATCCACAATGCTTACAAACGAAGTTGCAGGCACAGCAGACCTAGAGCTAATTAAAACTGTTGACAAGTTTTAATTGTGCACAAACAAACGTCATTAAAAATTGTCGTCCTGTCGAATTTGGGTCAAAGTACTCAACAGTAATCATCCACTTCAGTTTACTTCCATGATATGAAAGCTTGATGTGTGAGAGGAAATGATACACGTAATTGTAACTCTTAAACTAAAGTTAGGTACACCGATTTAACTATATTTATATAAACTTGTTTGTTCCAAGCAAACAAGTAATAAAAATTGAATTTGCTTTTCCGCTTATATATACCTACTAGCTGCGCCCCGGGGCTTCGCTCCCGTGGGAATTTCGGGATATAAAGTACCCTATGTGTTATAACAGGATATTTTCTACCCGTGTACCAAGTAGACAATGCGTGAAGAGATAACACACAAAGTCACTTTTGTATTTATAATATTAGTTACGATTTAAAATAGTCTCTGAATATGTCTCGTCGTTAAACAATTCTCATACAAATTGAACAATTTGTATGGTAATTGTAAAATTACACTTTAAGAGTCTTTTAATTAACCATTTCCGTTAATTGTGACTTATGTACTTGGCGGAAATTGGTTATTAAACTATATACGATTGAGTTCTCCAAATGAAAAGATAGTTCACATGGTTTCAACAGACAAAACTACAAGAGTTTAATATATCATAATAACTTTCATTTGTTTGTACTGAATGTTTGTAGTGGTAACTACGTCCGTCGTTATTTGTTTCTTATAACTAGTCATTTCTGTGTGAACCAACTTTAAGACACAATGTTTCGTTCTGGCCTCGTGGTCAGACTTCCTTTGTCTGACAGATCGGACATTAACTGTTTTCAGTTGGCCCACCATATAGCTAAACATGGCCTACGAGTGTCGCAACTCTTGGATTTGTCTACCCCGTAAGGAATAAAGTGTCTCCGTTTGGAAAAGGAGACCGATCGAGAAAGTAGGTAGACAGTTTTGACGACCTCGGTGGCGCAGTGGTAAAGTTCTTGCCACTGAACCGAGAGGTCCCGGGTTCGATCCCCGGTCGGGTCATGATGGAAAACGATCTTTTTCTGATTGGCCCGGGTCTTGGATGTTTATCTATATATATATTTGTTATAAAATATTGTACCGTTGAGTTAGTATCCCATAACACAAGTCTCGAACTTACTTTGGGGCTAGCTCAATATGTGTGATTTGTCCTCATTTATTTATTATTATTTATAGTTTGGACGAGTAGACTGAAAATAGACCGATCGTTCCGGAGGGCTGTATCTTAAATGTCTATTTACAAGTCCTCTTTTTAGTTTTTTAATTTCCGACACAATGTTTTATTGATAAATGGAATTGAATTTTGTCGTACATTTTTCTCTCTCTTTCATGGTGAGCATTCCCGGTTTCTTCCTCAGTTGTTAGCGTCGAAGCGCAAATTCCGCTTTCCTACATCTAATTTTCGCCCTCATATTTCTAGTTTATCATTAAAACTCTCACCTAATATGTACATCATCATGAAGCAGCTGTCATAAGACATGCCGACCAAAAACCGCGCCAGGGCAAAGTCCCACAAACCGCTAGTGAAGATGCTGGCTATCCCGCCCACAAACCCGATGAGGTTCGTACCTGAAAACAACCAATATTTAGATCTCTTTCTCTCTAACTTTCTCTCTCTCTCTTTAAGTGCGATCCCGGTTAATTTCTCAGCCGTATAAAGCGTCGGAGACTAGTGTCTACTTTGCCACGTTTTTCCTCTCCACTTCGCACTACCTTCGGCATCCCTGATTGTCGAACGATTATTGGCACGAATATTCTTCTTAATGACATCAGGCAAGCACCTCTTGCCTTTGCGCATGGCTTAGGCAAGGGGAGTATATACTCGTATCCCGTTCCTGAGATTGCCTTTTCTGCCAAGGCCAGGCGGATTTCAGAATATCTCGGAACTCAGGAAAGAAGTACGTAAAACATAAAATTATTAATCACGATCACTACACGATACAATAGAAAGTCGCGATAAACTCAAAAACACGGATTTTCACGCGGTATTCGCCAACAGACAAAGTGATTAATGTGAAAGGTTTAGGTTAGTTTTTTGAAGCTAATAGTACCTATAATTTATTATGGTTTTACTCGAGCGAAACCGGGCCGGGCCGCTAGACAACAATAAAAAGGTACCTATGTATACATATATCTAAGTACACATTTTCCGATTCCAATATGCATAAAATGTAATGTTTTAAAATTATAATTCCAATATATCTAAACATTATTGTGGATTATTATAACATCAAGGATATCGAGAGAATGCATAAAGATTAACATTTTCTGTGACGGAATGCAAAACAGTCTATTTTGAGCAGAAAAAAAATCCCCATGAACTTTGCCCAAAATTCAATTACCGGTTAACGCACGTTAATTAGGGTATTTTCCTATTTTTAATGATATGTACTTCGTAATGTGTAATTTCAGTGATATAATTATTGGTTTTTATTGGCAATGTTGATGCGGTATTTCGATGACGTGTTTTGTCTAGTAACATTTTTTGTCTAGTAAATTTTTTTGTCTCGTACAAAAACAAGCACGTGTGTGCACAACTGTGCTATTTCTGAATAAATATTTCATTGAGCCAAAAAACCTAATCTGGATTATGAACCACGCTAACCATAACCATTAACTAATTTAAAAAATACAATGGTTTCGTTAATCTGTTAAAACGTGTGAAAAGCAAACAGTGTTCTTTCAACCAAGGTTTTTAAATACACTGTAGGCTGTAGTGTTGTCGTCCATTTTTTGTTGATTTTATTTTTTTTTCCTCTGAGAAAAAATTATATTTATTCAGAAAATGGTAAGCCTCTCTGGAAAGACCTGCAGGGACCAACACTTTAAATGAGTTTCTTTCGGCATCACTTCTCAGCAGTGGTCGTTCCGAAATGATAGTATATTGCAGCTTTGATAAATATTATTTCATTTAGAATATGACGTGAAAAAGAGCACGTGAAGGCATGATTTCTGAATAAATGATTTGATTTTGAATGTTAGGATGCTCCGTAATCGGAACCGAAACTATCGGATATCCGATATAAAAATATATCCGTAACCGATGCCGATATAAAAGATTTGGATAATTTCGTATAGTAAATTCAAATTCAAATAATAAAATATATCCGTAAAAAATATATCCGTAACCGATGCCGATATAAAAGATTTGGATAATTTCGTATAGTAGTTTCTTTTATCTCTAAGAGTCAGTTCTCATTCAGAATTCTTACTGGCAATGTTGTATATAACGTGTCTCATCAACACCTCGTCAAGAGACGTTGCCAGAAAGAATGTAACATTATATGATTTTTTTCTTCCTCTCTTGTTAGCTAGAAGCTAAACAATTTCATAAAAAGAGTAATAGATAAAAATCAGACTAAGTTAAAAATATATATATATTTTTTTACTTTTCATATATATTCCTTAAAAATGTAATATGACCGAAATTATCCGAAACTATACGGATAATACGAAATAATTTCATACCCGGTATTATAATTATTCCTATATCCGTGTCCAATCCGTAATCGAAATTTCATATTCTGTAACATCCCTGCTTTCATACGTTTATGGCGTTTACAGACGATGTTGTTTCAATAAATCTAATCATTTTACTACTCGTCCGTGGTCACACAGTTTTATTGTCTTCTAGTAATGTTTTCCTGTTGTATTCCGGTCACGTACTGCCTTTTGTAATTTGTAGCTGTTATTGATTTATATTTGAATATTATAGAGTTGGTATGATAAATACATACCTACATCTTGTTTGACTGGCCAAAAAAAAGAGTGTTATGTTTTCAGAGTTCATGTTTATACCTAGGTACATTCATTTTCTTTAGTTTTCTTTTTAACTGTTTAAAAATAAAACCTGAAAACATATGTGAGTTTATTACACTATGTATAAGACATGTGTGTGAGTGTGAGGTATCATTATATTGTCGACTAGCGGCCCCTCATTGCTTCGCTCGGGTAAAACCATAAAAAAATATAACTATACTCAAACTTTCCTCATGGTTCATCTGTTACCTTGCCCAAATTGCTCCACAGAAGATCTTAATGACGCCAATGACAAGGCAATAGCTGTGGCTTACTGCTCAAAATTAATATAACATTCCTTTTTCGACTCGAACAATACATGCAGCTATAGTGTCAGTTAGTGGCAAAACTGTAACATTGCCAATAAATTAATTACGTGTTTATCCATCCTAACTTCTCCACATTCTTACCAACCAAGGCGGGCACTCGTCCGAAGTTGTCCGCGAGCCAGCCGAACAGCAGCCCCCCCACGAAGGAGCCCACGAAGAAGATCGCTTGCGCAGTGGGGCCCGCGCTGGCGGAGTCGCAAACCCAGCCTCGCTGAAAATGAGGATTCTTATACTCAACAGCGACTTGCCAAGAGTTCTGACGGCTTTAAGCTAATAATTACGATTGTAAGGCTATCCTTAAAGTTTTCAATTTAATTTTGCAGTGCATTTATTTATTGTGGAACGTTTAGTTTTTAACCTCTGACGACAGAAAGACTGGCGTGTCTGTGTATCTGTATGTCTGTCTGCGGCATCGTAGCAACCAAACGGTAGAACCGAATTTCATCTAGTTTTTTTATTTGAAATATCATTTATTCTGTGTATCTGTACTATGTCTGTCCGTGGCAACGTAGCAGCCAATGGACAGAACGATTTGAGTTGCGATTTTGATCTGATAAGACCATTGATCAATAGGACTTGCGATGCGAAGTTACATTTGAGCTCCCCGTGTTGATCCTCGGTGCCCTAGGCTGCAGGAGTGAAGACAGACTTGTTAATCGGACCCTGATCGTCAACTACTCCAATGGTTGCCAAAAGCAAGAGTTGTGTCTTTAGTATGCTGGTACTATTTACTAGATATTGTAAAAAAGACAGGTTTACTCTAAAGAATTGCGAATCACGCATTTGATTGAGCGCCGCCGGCTAATGAAAATGCAAACTAACAAACGACATTGGCTCCACAATTAGATATTGCAAAGATGAAGTAGAAACCTTTCATTCCAGTGCGACGTATCATAAAGGATATCAAGTACAGCAAAAGTCTTTTCCCTCACCTCACTGACTACGGTCTGGTAGGGAATATCACTAAGTTCGAACTCCCAGCCATTCTGGCACGGAACAGTCGGTGTTCCACGATCTGGAGGCTGCATTGTCAGCAAGACATGACTCCAGTTAGCTTCGTACGTCCTGCAGCGGTCCCATTCGAATTCTTCACCCGCGCGAGAAGGCGGCACGCTCAGGTTCCGCCTGGGAAAGATTTGGTTTTTTAGTTTTTTTTTGGTCCAATTATGATCATGTATTCTTTTCTTTTATTCGCTTGATGTAAGATACGTACGGTTTAGGCATAGTTTAGATTATTTTGACGATGGCGTCTGATCTAGAAGTCTACAGAAACTTTGTTGAATCTTCAAAAAATGTTTAGGAAATTTGACAAACTGAACTCTGATTGTGTTAGAATCTGTTTCCAGATTAATTATTTAAACGTTCCTAATTCCATGTCAGACCACGCAATATTGAAACACGTTACTATAACGTCCACATATATACGGTTTTTTTCATGTAATGTAGGTAGGTACGCATCAAAAAGGGAGACGAGAAGTGTTGCATGTTTTTCATTTCCCGTGAACCATTAGCCACTGAGATCACCGGCTGGTACAAACTTATACCTACTTCTGACCTACCTATTTTTTTCTCCCTTTATTTGAATATTTGAATACAAGACGTGACAGGAGTCAAATGAGGTTTCCCTGAACAATGCAATGACGGCAAATGATAAGGCAAATTTCATTCAAGTCGGCAAAGTAGGTGTGTCATTGGACATTGTTACACGGCTGCCCACAAAAAGAGTATGTTTTCAGGGTTCATTTTGTAGAAATCGTCTTTATCGTTGACCAGAGCTAGGACTAAAATATTTTTTTTACATTTACATTTAAATAAAGGATGAAAATCACGCCGTTTGTCCTTGTTATGTTTTTCACTACAAATCTTAAACTTATATTAATGTATTTTTTGCAAATAAAGTGAAAACAATGACTGTTTCTGACTTTTCAAATAATAAGTTATTTAAATTCTATTAATCTCTTGTCTGAGACTTCCCGGTTTCGTCGGCAGTCGTCGAGGGTTGTCAAGGTCAGTTTTCCTACTTTTTCGCCTCCACTTTGCACATTCGTCGACATCCCTAGTTGTCAGACCAATAAGTTATTTAAATTACTAGTAAATAAAACATAAATGTTGTATTATGTATTATATACATATTTCACATTTTTTATAATCTTGCAATGTAGTACCTAACTGTCTCGGGTGGAATCTTGCAACTCCATTTTGATATCTTCAGCCGATTGAACTGAGATTTTATACACACGTTTAGTTTGGCTGACAATGCATTATTATGATAAGCTCATGACCTAAAGGTGCACCCAGGAACGGCTCCAGATGTGCGAACTCCCCAACGATTTACTGCACGGACATGAGTTTTTTGTCACATAATGAATACAACAAGATCTCTCTGACAACAATAAAGCTTGTGTCAAAAATTACATTTTTGTAAAAAAAGTCACTGATAGAAAAATATTCTTGTACCTATAAGTACCTGTATTTAGTAAAGTAAACTATTAAAAACAATGTTTACAATAAATATCTTAATGAATGCGTAGGCGCAGCTTTAGATACATCGTAGCAACTAATTAAGCTAGGACTTGCTGATTCACGTCGGTACCCACTTATTTACTGCATTTTTATTGCATTGCCATGCAATTATAAAGGGTCCTTTTTATGTCAAGCATAACAACTACTTAATATGAATTGCTAATTAATTAATTTGTTACATGATAAAAGCAGAGCGTCCTAATTGCCTAAGCGTATAGCGTAGTAATTGCCTAAGTTGCCCAGGTTTTGTGGGACATTAATCAGGTTATATATCTCAGGACATCTTAAAGTCCTACCACGAAACATACAAACATAAAACGTTACTAATATCCACAACTTGTCCCTTTTTGCTTTTTTGTTTAAAATGAAAGAGAGGTGTGGACGCAGTGTCGTGCTATGTATTTTAAGTTTGATGGTTGTCATGCTACTGAATCGAATCTCCCAGGAAACGTGTACGCTAAATAACCTATCAAAATTCACAACAACATTCCCAAAAAACCTTGAAGTCAGACGAGCGGCTGATCATAATAAAGTCACAGTTCAAACTTCATGTGTTTTTGCGGGTCGTCTATATATTATAAATGCAAAAGTTCGTGGATGTATGTGTGTATGTTTGTTACTCTTTCACGGAAAATCTACTTTACGGATTGTTATGGAATTTGATACTATGATAATTTATCTCGAAATTCCCACGAGAGCGAAACCCCGGGCGCAGCCAGTGAAACATAAAACACGTAGAATTTGTATCATGCATTGCGTCCACACGTGCTCTCCTTTTTACCCGATGAAGGCTTTTTTGTTATTATGAATAATTAAGTTCCTAGATTTGAGAGAAGAGATTTCACCTGATCTCCATGTCCAAATGTTGTAACTCGGGGACCTTGCACCAGTGGCGCTGCGGCGTGGCAGCCACAAACATCTGCACAAAGTACACGAACGCGAATATGACCCCGAAGGGCAGCATGGCCGCGAACAACCAGCGCTGGTACCGGCCCATCGAGCCCACGTGGTGGAGCACCTTCTCCAGGACATCGTCGTCAGGGTGCTCCTTCTTATTCAGTTCTTCTTTCGCTTCCTGGTAAAAATATTTCAATTAATTATATTAGTAACATGGCATTAGAGAGGTCCTGACTAGTAGGGCTATTGGAATGAAAATAAATTGTTTTGTTGCATGTTGGTCCTACTATACTAACTAATGATACAATATTATAGTAGAGGATATGTGCTGATTTCGAGATTGCACAAAAACAGCCAGTAAATTGGAATCAGAAAAATCTTAATAAGGAATTTTACCCGACTGCAAAGGATAGGGTATTGTTTTTCGCACGTTTTTTTTATGTATGTATGTAATATTCTTTATTACCTCATACCTCCAAAACCGCTCAACGGATTTACATAAATGAGGTATCGTTAAATTCGCCTTAGCTGCCCGAGTGTTCTCAGTTATGTGACGTTACAATTTCGGTATCAAATTAAAAGGCACAACGCAAGGATTCTTGTAGGCGGTTTTTTTTTTGTTGTTTCCGGAAAATTTTAGGAGTAGACAGTCAAAAATTGTGTCTGAAATTCAAAGTCAACGTTTAGCTATACGGTGGGCTGTGGTGAATTTGAGTAGTGAGATTGCTAGCCTAGCTAGTATGAGAAGAATTTTCAGATTATAGCTATTTCCTTAGATAGACTTTAAAAAATCTATGGATTAGAATTTATAATTTACTAACTCCAGATTATATTCTACCCGTGTACTAAATGTCATTACGATCCGTCGAGTAGATTATGCGTGAAAGAGTAATAAAAACAAAAACACACACACACACACTTCCTCACAAACTTTCGCATTTATAATATTTGTAGGATAGGATTACCAAAGTATGACGACAAAAATGGAAAAGAAACGGTTAAGTTGGATATCAAGTTTAAACAAGTTTAAATTAAGTAGCGCAAATGGGAAAGTTAAGTTAGGACAATTTTAAATTCTACTCATTCGTCGCCTTGGGTATATAATGTAGCAACGTCCGTAGAGTAGTTAAACCAACAAACAGGCGGATATTTTGAATAAACATAGTCAGGTATTTGGTAAATAAAGCTATAGGTTGAATAGGTTTTTTTTTTTTAGGTTGTGTAAGTAATTCTTCAGTATTCTTATCGGTAAACAACCTTCAAAATTACTAAAACGTGTAAATCTGTCCATATCAAAACTAATATTTTAATTATGAAAGTCTCTGTCTGTCACACTTTTATGAATAAATCGCCGATTTTGATGTAATTTAGAACCCAAGGTCAAACAAACATATAGTCTAAAATAATTTTGAAAATAAAAATATGCGCACCTCATGGCTTAACTCGTGTTTGGATCCGTTCATTTCACTAACAATCAAAATGTTACTTCTTAATCTATATCCGAGCACGTTGTGTGTGCTCGATTATCACGAGTTGACTGTCAGATAAAGACTAAACCCTATCGATTAAATATTGCGAAAATTACGCTTTTCGGCGATTAGACAATTGTTAAGAATGAGTTCCTCAATAAACTATTACCGATTGATAAGAAAAACGTATCAAAGTTTATAATGCAAACATATTGTGTGGTTGAGCCTTTGATCCCGGTGACAATCTAATATCGTGTCACAATCTTGTGTTAATGTTTTATTTTTTCTTATTTTTAAATAGAATAGCCTTTATGATGAGCATACACACTTAATTAAGAAAACTTTAAGAAGTTAAGTGTGTGCTTATCAGAATACATTAATATAATACACGCAATAATTACTAGAGTTCTAAGTTATTAGTGTTAGTGTTCTAAGTTATTGAGAATATTTTTTCGAGTTTTTAGCTATATATAATAGCATAGGTAGATATGGATGACATGGCATTCAATAGATTATCACCTTCATACAAAGGCCTTGTTAGTTGTATGTTGCCATTAATTTTAAAAGGATGGCTAGCTATAATCGAATTGAATACCTATTCAGACCTATTAGATTATAAATAAATAAGTAGTGTTCTTTGAGTAGTTTCCTGTCGTACTTCTTAATTTGATTTATATCAATGATAATCGGATTTTGATGATATTATTAAGATTAAACACGCGCATCCGTGTTGCGTAACTCTCTTTACTTATTTCGTAATAGGTGCCCGGCGAATTTTATACCAGAACCTTCCTTATGAATCACTGTCTCTTGATAACGAAATGACACGAAAATCCAATCGGTATTGTCAAGATTTTTGCTAGCTAAATAAATAGATTGAACCTGTGGACGTGGATTTAGTAAGTATTTCGAAGTACGTACTAATTCCATGCCTGTGGAAGATTCAAAAGAATTACCAATCCCAGGTTTTTTTTTGTTTCTTACTTCGTCATTCTCTATACGTATACCAAATCTGTCTTCTTGAAATGTGACAAACTTCGGACTCACTAACTTAATAACCAAATTTAATAAATACTTAATGATTAGGTACCGTGGTACGGAGAAGAGGGTAAAGTATAAGTACCTAATGCCGGAAAAAATCTGTTCAGAGTTGGAAATTCGCGCGTCGTGGGCGGCAAAAGTGTAATGTTTTTCATTTTACAATAACTAACTTTAACTTTAGAGAAATATAAAAATAACAAAGCCTATTTTCCATTAATACTTTTAGCAGCAGTCAATTTCTCTGGGAGTGAAAGAGCAAAATGGTTTTGTGATTTGTGTCCACACTGTCCGGCGCAAACACATTTGAAAGTTGAGTTGCACCCGACTTTTTGGGATGTAACGGAGAATACAGACTGAGTAGACCCATCTGTACTCCTGACCTGAAAATCTATTCACTAGGTACCTAGGTAAGGTACTTTATCGCGTTTAGTTCAGATTCAGACAGTCTGCGGCGCTCTTTAACAGTGCGTGCGCGGTGGAAGAGACTTCATTTTCGAAGCATAATTTGATAACATTATGGAGAATACACATATTTATAAATAACCTAAAGCTATTTTAACTTGATCTCAAATAATAGTCTACGTTGAGAGTAACTTACTTAATTAAATAATACTAATTAAGTCATTACGATATTATTTCCAAAAATAGTCTTTTCCACGTTTAGTTTTCACGCATCGAATGTTGACAATCTGTCACGGACTCTGTGTTAGGTGCTAAACTGCTAACGATTAACCTCTCCCAAAACTAATTAATTTAGTTTGAGGAAATCAATGTTAAGGGCAGGGTTACCCGGTTAATTTTTGTATAATAAACGCGCATATTTAGTGAGACCACTCATTAGAATTAATCGGAGAGAACCCATATTTTCGGCTTCTAAACGAAGATAATTTTTATTTCGATTTTCTTATCAGTTATCTAATCCAAAAATGGTTCTGCTCATTTCTGACCCCCCAACCACTATCTCTAAAATTAAACTTAAAACTAAATTATCAGAATTTGCCTAAAAATGCTACAGTGGGATAACTTTAACTACATTAAGGGCCTGTTTCACCAGTTTCTCATAAAATATAATATTGCAATCTAACCGCTAAACTACTAGATAGGTAAATCTGCCTAAAATTAATTGCCAGTTTACGCAATCTGTTCGAAATGTATGTTATATACTCGTATAGGTTTAGCAGCGCAAAAGGACTTTAAACGTATTTTTTTTAATAAAAAAAATTAAATGAGTACACCCACATACACCATTCAGTTAGGTAAAGATGTGCCTTGAAAGTAAATATTTAAATGAGTAAGTACACCATTCAAGTATAGCTGTGCCTTAAAGGTTGACCTTTCCGGGAGCCAATCCGACACGCCAATTTTGATTCAAATGGATAAACAATAACAGTCATGATGACTATATTATAGAGAACTTAGAACAATAGCACAGCAATAATCCATACCAAAATAATTGAGATATTAATTGATTTAAATAATGTAGATGTATTATGATTAAAACTATAATGTATTGAAAAACATCCCAATTAATATTATAAATGCGAAATGCGCAAGTTTGTTACTTGTTCACGCTTTATCTACTGGAGCGATTGTTATGAAATTTGGTACACAGGTAGAAAAACCTGGAATAATACATAGGGTACTTTTTATCCCGAAATTCCCACGGGAGCGAAGCCCCGGGGCGCAGCTAGTAATAATATATTCCATTACTTTCCGTACCAATTTTTCTCCAAGTTTACTGTACGACTACTAATACTCAAAAAAGGCTACCTAAGCGTAAATCCGACTAGTCCATGAAGGTCATATAGTTACTTCTTTTTATGTATGTCGACTCGGAGAATCATATTTGTGAAAACTGAAGACAAATATCCCACCGATACAGTACTAAAATAAGTGTACCTATATGGCGAATACATGTCGTTCAGACTCGTTGATCTTTTATGACTAGCGATTGTAACTATACACCACCAATCACATACAAGCAACAAGGAGTTCTCTGCTAACGTTTAGTCATAATCGTGTCTTAATGATTTAAAATTTATATTTTACTACTGATATATCAGTATCACTACGTACCTAATTGTGCTGACACGTTGGTGTTATCCTAAGACCACGATGAGGCTATAACCGCTGCTGCAGCAATAACAAAGCATAGCAACGGCGGCAGTCTAATCTGACCTTGACTTTATGTTGCTAAGGGCATGCCAACGCTGTCCCTTATAGCCTTCGCTAGATCAGAGTTCGTGTAACATGGCCAACGTGACTATATTCAAATTTCTGTGGAGCTATTGTCGTGTGACCCGCTAGATCTTTGCACGCATAGAGATTGAATCTAAGCGATATTTACACTGATTTCAATCACCTTTCACTGAAAATCCATTTGCTTTCGTCCAATATTTAGATAACGTTCCTCTAGCTTACTTGTGGGTTCTAATGCTAAGGTAAACCTGAATGATTTTATGAGTTGACTAGCGGCCCGGCTTCGCTAAAAAACAATGAATTAAGTAATAAACCTATCTCAGGAATAACACTATCTGATGGTGAAAACCGAATGAAAATTCATGCATAGTCTTTAAAGTTTATCGCGAACAGACAGTAGACGCGGCAAGGGATTTTGTTTTGTAATTTGTAAGGATAAGCATAGATTAACAATCCCCATACCACCTATTGCGATAAAAACTCTAAATTGATACAACAACAACGCGGTGTGATATTTTTTATCTCGAATTTAATAAGTATATAGGTCTGTATGATTCCACAGTTTGATTTCACAACGATAACAATGTAAAAAATTAAAATCGAATTGACACACCTTCAAAAAATAAAGCAGATAAAGCTACTATCGATTTCGCAGCATGATAAACAGTGTTGATAAGACAGGTAAGTAGGTATGTGCCTTCCAGACAGCCGGCAACCCTGAAACACGGCCAGCAGGGACGGTATTTGCCAAGAATGCTCGTCTTCGAGGTTCGGTCTTGACCCAAAAACAAATTCAATGTCTTCCTATACTAGGTATATTGTTAGTTATACCAATACCAGATTATACAATATGGGAGTATTGTAAGTTTTCATTTTAGTAGTAGGAATTTTTAGTGTTACGAAAATATCCGAAATTCCCAATGGAGATGGTCTGTAAGCTGGCCACACACAGCTAACTGGTATATGCTATTTAAATGTACAAACTGCTGAAGCATTGTTTTACCGCCACTATCACAGGCGGCCTGGTTAAACAACAGCTACAACCATAGGTCTCGCGATGGGTGACCAAAAACGCATTGTATCTTTTACAATTCCTTCAAGCCGTCTGTTGTGGCCATAGCGAAGGCCGCAAATATTATAGAGATAAATATTTTGTAAATAGCGATCTCGTAAAAGCTAGTGCTAGTTTAGTAAATTATCACAGTCTTCTTATACCACTGGGAGGTTTTAGAAGACTACCGTTAATTTACGGAACACCTACTTACCTACTTCTGTATTCCGTGATTATATGTATTATATGGCAGTTGCTATTTTTGTCGACCATCGACTGACACAATCAGTCGTTCAATCAAAGTAGGTTTAACCATGGATTTATTAAGTACTTCGTACAACCTACTAATTCCATGGTTTTGACTGAAACAACAGTCTAAAGTACAATTGACAAATCTCTTCAGTGAAAAGAAGTTTTGTTTGATTTCGTTGGTTAAAACTTGTTTTGACCGGGTAAGAGAGTTTTGACTGCAACAACTACACTGCCTAGTATATTTACATAAATATTTATACTAGACTGAGGCATCCGAACACATGTGGGTCAGGTCAAGATCAGGTTCTTTTTAAATTACATACTCTATTCACTATTCTAAGTAATCATATGTCATGCGCTAAGTTGACGACCGTCACATAGGCACAAAAGGAGCAATTTGCTCAATTGCACATGCACATAGCTTAGTTTACACGCCAAACATTGCATTGTAGTTGATATTTGGCGAGCATGTTAACATGCATCCTACTAATATTACAAATGCGAAAGTTTGTGAGTATAATATTTTATATGAATATAATATTTTATACACTCTCACTACACCTCAATCAAAAGGCATATGTCAAATCATTTATTCAGAAATTAGACCATCACAGGAAATTTTAAATGTCGTACACATATTAATCTAGATATGTATTGATTTAGAATCGAACATTAATATTAATAATAACCTAAGCTACAAACTACTGGCACACAGTGCGGCCGTCCTACACGCCCTGCGTCGTGCCTACGTGGACTCCGCACTCATATTGGACTGTCACAAATCCTTGGAAAACCTCTGTAAGTATAACTCAGTCACCCTCCAATGGATTAAATGTTCACAGCAATTCGCTGGGCAACGATGCAGCAAACGAGCTTGCGAGAAGGGGGTCTAGCCCTGGGCCCTCTGCCGATGGATCCGATCCCTTTCGCGCAGTTTCGTTCCTGGATCCGCTCACACATAAGTGAAGAACAAACCCAATTATGGCAGACCCTGGAGACATGTCGACAAGCCAGGGAAGCACTACCTGACTGGGACAGTCGTTATTCAAGACGTCTGATCTCACTACCAAGAAGGTATCTACGCATCATGGTTGGCATCATTACTGGTCATTGTGCACTAAACAAACACCTTTTCACCCTAAGTCTTACAGACAGCCCACTATGCAGAGCATGCATGGAGGCTGAGGAAACTGCAAATCTCCTCCTGGAATGTAGTGGCGTTGCATCAACAAGAGTTCCTGGGAAATCCAGGGACCATGACCGAAGCCTGCCGTACACCATCGGCGGTGCTCCGCTTCCTGAAGAAGCTAGGCTGGCTGGAATGATCAACGGCTCAGACTCCGCACGCAGAAAGGGCCCAGACAAGAGGCCTAACTGCGGAAAACAGTCCTCGAGGGAAGTAAGAAGTAAGTAAACTACTGGCATTTCAGAACAACTACTAACGAGAGGAAATACCGAAAAAACCTCTATTTATGGTCATGTGAAGTGGTAAGTGTATGTGGGATGGTAAGAGAGCACTTAAATCACTGATTTTCATAGTCAACTAAACTCAATTATTAAATAAATATTTGTGGAAAACCCTAGGGTTTTAAAGAAAGCAAGAAATCATGACTAAATCCTTATATTAACTTAAATTTAGTTCTGATATTTTAGATAGTAATTTGAGGTACTCTAATTTCTAATATCATTCATGTTCTTCATTTGTTTCATCATCTAGTATTTCTGTAGCAGATCTAGTCTCTCTATTAGAGTATTGAATGGACTGTAAGCCATCTCCACTTTCATCATATTCTCCATCAGTAATGTCATCAATATAATACATTTCTAATTGTGTCCGTCGTTTTTTTCTATGAGATGCCCTCAGGCCTTTAGATTCTGATCTCTTAAGAGCGTTTTTTAATACAGATTTTAAAAATTTGTGGCACTCAACCATAGAAAATGTTTCTTCGAAATTTTGTGTCACTTGTTGAAAGAAGTTGATTGTGTTGTTATAAATTTTAAATGGAATTTTACTCTCATCCCCTCGAGATCCACCAGACCAGGAACATTTGGCAATAAATTGACGTGTAAACATCAAATCAATAAGAAAGTATGGACCAGTTTCTCCTCTGTATTGACAGATGTCTACAATTTTTTTATACAAAGCATTTCTCTTATCTTGATCTTTCAAATCTTGTTCGAAATCATCTAGAACGTCTACACTATCTATAGCGGTGAAAATATTATCTTGATTTGTGCTTGTTGCGAAAAATTCACTTTGGCTAGGCGCAGCTGCTGATAATGTATCCAACTTTTTGCTGTATTCATTTATTTTCCGCATAATTTCCTTTTGGTTCTTCAGCATAATCCTCTGAATTTCTAAAATGTGATCCATCACTACAGATAATTAAACTAGTATCAATGGTAAATATGTTACTCAATTACATGTCAATTCCACTGGTTAAAGCTGAGACTTCCTAAAATAAAAATAATAAAAATATTAATTAAAAGTATTACTAAATGCTAAAATAATAACAATTAATTATAAAACATTTTACATCGTATGTTGATTTTTAGCACTTTTCGAATACACGTATCCTATAATATAAAGCCTTATTTTGTTATAATTACCTAAAATCTTCATGCGAGCGTGCAGAGATCAAAATAAAGGAAAAAAAGGATACCATTGCTTTCCTTATTTAGCAAATCATAAACATATGCGTATTAGGTACGCGGTGAAAATACAAATATTTAGATATTAGGTATTTATCAAACAAACTGTTTCTTTTATTTAACATCAACAACAAACAAAATTCTTCGTCTTCCGTTGTACTGTTTACTTACCTACTTGTCAAAATGACATTAATGACAGTTATAATGACAAAGTCAGATACCTACATATACATGACAAAGACATCACACATTTTTAAATCAAAAGGGCTAGAACGTTATTAATCAGAAAAGGTTTTTATATTACGATGCTAAAGAGATTCAGAGATATTTCACAGCAATTTCATATTGTATTGCAATCTTCTCCGTAATTTTATTTTATAAGAAAATGATATCAACATTATTGGCCTAAGTTTGATGATTGGAATAGTACTTAGGGGAGCTCCACGCACTTGTTGTTTGGTGGCAGAAATAGATGAGTTAGGTACCTTTGCAGACTACCTTATAAATAGAAAATAAACAAAACTGCTTGTTTAGACATCTGGTATTAATAATGAGAACATTTGTTACGCTTAGAACAATTGTTGAGATATTTGTAAACATCATTGATATAGTGTGATTGACGACCGGATTTTCGATTTCAGAAATTACCTACAACTATTTATTATCGCAATTCCTATTCTGAAAATAAGTTTGTAAAATATAGTTTGTTGTAGTGAAAATATAGTTTCAGGGGCGAATCCACCGTTGGGGCATTGATATACCCACGGAATGAAAAGGAGATAAGTTAACTGGGCATGCCCATAACCAATGCATTAGCTTCACTACATAGTATAAAACAAAGTAGCTTCCCGCTGTCTGTCCCTATGTACGAGTATGCTTCGATCTTTAAAATTACGCAACGAATTTTGATGTGGGTTTTTTAAATTAGATGGTGTGATTCCTGTGGAATGTTTAGGTGCATGATTTGTTGGTTGGTTTTACCCGAGCGAAGCCGGGAGGGGCCGTTAATAATTTATAATTTCACCATGTCCATCTGTCTCTCTGCGGTTTATCTAAAAAATATTGGTATTAGATAGTTGCAATTTAGCATGGGTTACACCATTGAAAAATTGAGAAAAAGACCATTTATTTATATTACAAGTGCCTAACTGGCGATGATTTATTGTCTGTTTTCCGGCTGATTGCAAATATTATTAGATACTACTTATTTTTACCTGTATTTTAGATAGGGTCAGCTATTTTTTATGATTTTATAGCCACAACAAAACACGTACGATATAAACCGATGAGATAACGGTATTAGGATAAATCTAACAGTATCTAAAAGAATATGTATACTACACCGCATTTTCTAAAACTGTATGGTATGTCCGTATTTAATTATACTCGTAGGTATGTCCTTCTTCATAGTCGTATTCCTCATGGCTGAGGGTCGTGGTCATTACGTGGAATGAAACACACACAACAACTTTCTTGCCATTATTAATGGAGTGGTTTGCCTTCTCCATTTCACACACAAGTTAATAATAATCAACCAGTGTGCAGGTTTCCTCACGATGTTTTCCATCACCGGAAACAAGTGATGGTCGATGAAAACTACTATAATTGAGTCAGATTTGAATACAAACTCATATGGCATGAGTAGGATTCGAACCTGGGACCTTTTGATCCACAGGCGGGCGTCTTAACCATTACACCACCACCGCTTCAATTGTATGTAATGTATTTGTATGTAAATTAGTTCATCAAAGTGATTTTAAAATGTACTTAGTTGCGAATCTTGTTGTAAAATGTTATATTTTATTAACATATATGAGTGGGTAATGATAAAACGATGATATACATATATATTAGTAAAGTACATTGAAATGCAACCTTTAAAATAAGGCTACATTGCTATATTACATTTTCAAGCCTAAATTTGTTTCTACCACTCTCCTACACTGATAAACAAAACAGAAGCATGTGCCAACTTACCATTTTTTACGTGAACCGATGTAAATATAGAACATGCGAACGCACAATCTCGGCACAAATTCAACTTAACTGCGCTCAATATAAGACTTAAAGTCCACTGTCACAACATGTCTATCATTAAAAATAATAAATTCATCAAAAATATCGAGTAAGTATATTACGAATGTGGTGTGCGCCGTTGGCGCGACCACTCGACTCCGATTTCGAGTTGAACTGCCAGATGGTACTGTATATTCACATATGAATGATGTAGGATTAAAAATAAAAATTAACTTTATACTTAAAGTGCAAGGGCTTAATTTACCATGCAATATGTTCTTTATGGTCGGATCGAACCCTGTACCTTGTACCCAACGGTGCCATATTTTTTAACAAGAAAGTGGATCGTCGACTTTTCGGCGCAGTGCGGCAAATTCGCCGGGACTGCGACCAATGAGGTTAGAGTTCAAAAGTTATCGATATGTAGTGTTAAGGAGCGTTTTAACTTTTAACAATACATAGGAAATAAAACGAAACTGACAATACAATTTGTTCACATCCAATTACAACACAAACCCCAGTTATAATCGAAGGTCTCGTCACAATGCTATAAAATCTTAAAATTAAGGTTAAAATTTTTCATGCGGTACCTATTTACCATCAGACCGGTTATGGTGGGGTGAGTGTAGTAGGTCCAGCCAGACAAAGCCGTATGTTAGTAAGCTAGTATTTTATAAAATATTTAGTTTTAGTACCTAAATAAATTTACGACGACGCCTCCAAATTGAATCTATGATTATTTGATTTTGATTATATGATTGTAAATAAGTGATTATTTTAATTTTGATTTACAATCATATAATCAAAATCAAAACATTTATTCAGAAATTAGGCCTTCACTTACACTTTTTCACGTCATATTCTAAATTAAATAATATTTATCAAAATTACAAACAATTGACGTATCGGGATGACCACTACTGATAAGAAATGCCCTACGACACATAAAAAAACAGACAAAAAACATACGAAAACAGACAAAGGTACATAATTAAATAGCATTTAACAATTTTGCTCCCCGCAATGACCAAAGAAAAATAGCTCCCCAACCTTTACATCTGTATAGCTGAAGCGACTGGCAAAGTCAGTACCATACCAGTGGTGCAAAATTCATTATTTGGGTGCACACGTCCAAAGGCAAGTACGCCATATTGGCGGGAAAACAATCAAGTCAAGAGACGTACGTGCGTCTGCCAAGTTTCGCCCTCTAATCGGCCTATAACGCTCCTATTGAAGCGAGAAGCTGCAAAAACAAAAGATTAATAATCCAACGCGCCGTTGCCGGTAGCGGCCACTGCCGCTGAATAAGTTGGTAAGCATACCAGTTTTTAAGAACATCTCCAGAATTATCGCTTGATATTTTATTGTTGCGTCTCTTTCCTGTTTCCATGTCTGTTTCTATGTAAGTAACTTTATTGATTTACTGATTGATTACTCTTCTTGTTTGCTCTCCACTTACTGTGGCTATGGCTGAAAATCAACGCGTTGCTCCCCTAGGAGCAACATCATCGTTGAGCCATGACCTTTTTGTATTGCTGCAGCACACATACACATTTCTTATGTATGATTGTTATTTACCCGTTTATTGTGTCAGTTATTTTTTTGTATTAACATTGATGTATGTGTGTGTACTGTGGCTACAAATAAAGTTTTTATCTATCTATCTATCTAAGCTGAAGACCAGCATGTATCAGCCGATGGACGTGTTCCTGCCGAAATAAAAATTTCAGTGATTAGGCACTTGTGTGTTACATCCTTACATACCTATAAAACGAAGTCCCTCTACCGCGTCTATCTGTCTGTCTCAATGCACAGATTTCATGTCACTGCACGGATTTTCATGCGGTTTTAAGTTTTCACCTACACTTAGATAGAGAAAATAGACTATTAGGTAGTCACTCAATCAATACCACTAGATTCACTGCGAAAAAGGAGAGTAGTTTTACTACTTCTATATCTTAACCCAAATATGTATTTTTTGACAGTTTGGATTTGAACTTTGTTCTTGCTTGGTTCTATAATGTTCCAAAGAATCCTAAATAATATTATAAATGCGAAAGTAAGTTTGTTTGTTGCCTGTTCACGATCTATCTACTCAACCAATTTTCTTTTGAAATGTTACATACGTGTAGTTTTAAGTATGGAGAAGGCCATAGGGTAATTTTCATTCCAGATTCACGCAGGCGTAGCCGCGAGCAAAGTCTAGTTAATAATCATAGGTTTAGATGGGCTCCGCGCGCGGGGTTAATAATGACACTACCTTCCATTCCGGCTTCACTCGAGTTAAAGGAATCCCACTACCTATTTGTTAAAAAACCCGCATTAAAATCCTTTGCGTAGTTTGAAAGATCTAAGGACAGACCACAGATATAAAAACATCTACAGATAGACAGTTTAATGTTTTTAAATCTGTGCAACATTTTTGCCAATCGAGTAAATTCTATCGATATTAGGTATATATCACCTGTCTGAGTGAATGAGAAATCGATATTTTCACTAATCTGTGGAAAACATCGAATTTCAAATGTCCCTGTACCTACTAGATAGAAGACTCATAAAGGCTAAAATGTATGGCCTTTAAAAGGTTTGAGCGAGAGCGATCACTTATTTTGACATGTCATTCTCTTATGGATATGCATGTAATTAGAAGGTACTAGTACAATGGAATTAGTAGGATACTCCGTAGTACCTACTAATTCCATGGGGATATGTCAATACCTAACTATGGATGTAATAATCATGGAATTAGTAGGTACTAGTACCAACTAAATCCATGGTAATAATAAGATAGATCTATTAGGGATGTTGTACGCTCGATTTACACCACAGATTTAAACAATTTGTTCATTTTTTAAGAAGAGGTGTCAATCGTTGCTAAACCTTGTTAGCTGATCTCCTAATCTAATGACTACATTACAATCCAGCTCCCTCGAAAGATTTCATTTGCAAAATTTTAAAATCATAATGTTTGTTAGCAAGAAAATGTTATATTAAAATAAAGTTTATAAAATAAAAATTCAAACATATTACACGTAAACAGTCATATCTTTCGTTTTTCGGAAGGGTATAGTGTATTACAAAATCACGAGACAAATCGTTTGCCTCTTTCTTTTCTTTATTTCTTCATATAAAGTGCATATCTATTGTCCCTTTTATCTACGTTTACATGTAATATGCTTGGTTTGAGCAACGCCCATCTTAGGCCGGGTACCGAAAAGTTTTATGGAAAAGTTATATTTCATTTAGTTTTCTTTTATCTTTGATGTGCTCAATTTTTATTAAGGGCTTTATAAAATACACACTCTAGCAATAGATGCGTGAATTAGAACGTCTAATCTTGAAATGAATGAACTAAATATTTGTCAGACTTGACAAGCAAGTGTCAGAATGACTGACAGACAATACACTTTGTTTAGCTTGTTTGACAGATAATTCAGCAGGATAATTTTAAGTCGTAATAATTAATTTTCTTGTTTGTTTCCAATCAAAATTTTAATGATACGGTGCATTGTGCTTAAATAAGTGTCCACAAGTTATTTAAAGCAGTTTTCACTCCAATTATTTGTAAGTAAAGTACAACAAATTACGTTATCAATAATGTACCTACTTGCAATATTCGCTTTGTGTGCTGGTGTGTGGTATGCTAAAATGAAATTATTGTCGGATTTTAACACGTGATCCAAGGCCAAAGATGTACATTGTGACGCGATTAATCGAATTATCTTGATTATAACTAATATTACAAACTAACATATGAATATTGTTTGGTTTGATGACAAATTTCCCCATAACCAAGTTTAATAGGTTGTCAAAATCGAGTTTTTTCATAAACTTTGGTGGCACGGACCTCTCCTGTTCCTCTCTTACTATTAGAATTTAACCGTGTGACTCTTGACTATTGTAATTGACAAAATATTTGGCATAAGTAAGCCAATAAAATGCATTGATGCCACAGTTGTGACTTTCTGTGATATTGTTTAATGTAAAGTTTTTGGTTGCATTTGGTTGGCATAGCTAACTGTGATAGGTAACTAGTTTAAGTTGTAATTTAAGCCTAATGGGTAATAACAAATACTGGAAGTGTTTTCTATAGCTATGACATCTTATAACTTAATGACTGGGAATAAACAGTATAATCAAATCCTCTGTGTGAGCCCTAAAATGGGTGCAGAAAAGAACTCAAATTACAAAAGTTTCTGAAAAAGTGTGTCAAGTGACATCTGGTCCAAGGTGCCACAAAGCTCTGCTCTTTGTTGGTTGTGCTGTGTTTGTGAATATACAGCTAATTTAAGAGTAACAATATCAAAATATATATCAGTGCCAGAGCACTGTCCATGTTTAACAATTTTGTTGAATAGAGTGAGTTATTGAATTGTCTGAATATTAAGTTGAAATCAAATGTTTGAGCTTGGGTGTAATACCCTAGTTCTCAACCTTGCTTCCCACACAAATTTTTTAAGTATAACATTAGGATTACCTATTGATATATGTTGCTGGTATACAGATAATAAATTAGGTTTATTTATCTTGTGTTGTTTATGCTCATATTGTCATTATAATCTCACAAGGTTGTGGTTTAAGGATATATTATTATAAGATATTTATTGTACACATTATAGTATTGCTGAAATTTCTAGTTTGATACAAAAATAAGTAAATATAGATATTTAACATAGGTATCTATGAAACCTAATTTTTCAAAATATATGCTGTGATTGATTTTGTCTACAAATCACTCCAAGTTTTACTATACTTGAAAACATGTTTTCGGGTTTAGGAGCCTAATTAGATCATACAAAGTTGATGGAACTGACTGTCATTTAAATAAAATCAAACCTTAATTCATCAGGCATTGAAAATGCAGCAACCCGCACTGCGTGAATGATTCTATGCAATGTGATCACGCCAACATCAGACCATGTGGAGTGACATAGCGGGCCTGTTGGCCCTGCTGACCATTGTCTCTGGGAATATCATCGTGTTCACTAAGGAGTCACCACATGTGGTCAGTATATGTTCATGTTTTATCTAACAATGCTTTCTAATCTGGATGTGCACTCAAACATTGTAAAGTTATTGCACATTTGTATGGCCAAATATAATGTTTGTAATACCTCTATGGGGTAGACAAATATGAATGCAATACAAAATAAATGAACAAATAAACAATTAAATTTATTGTTCGAACTCTGTTGTAAATAAATAAAAGTTAACCTCACCTTCCCTGTTTGATTTGGGGCTGTAAGTGGCGAACCCTAGGGTGAGGGTACAAAATAAACGTTTTTGAACCGGCCGCCAGCCTTGCTTGAGAATATTATTGTTGATTAGACTATTAATTGCCTCATACAACACCTACAGGATATAGAGTGACCATATTTGATGACAGAACCAGTCCACAATTTCTGAAAAAGAACTATATAACCACCATATAGTGTCGACCTCGGTGGCATAGTGGTAAAGTTCTTGCCACTGAACCGAGAGGTCCCGGGTTCGATTCCCGGTCGGGTCATGATGGAAAATGATCTTTTTCTGATTGGCCCGGGTCTTGGGTGTTTATCTATATATGTATTTGTTATAAAATATAGTATCATTGAGTTAGTATCCCATGACACAAGTCTCGAACTTACTTTGGGGCTAGCTCAATCTGTGTGATTTGTCCTAATATATTTATTTATTTATATAAGATATACAAGAGCTATATAATACCACCTACCATATTATTCATTTCCTTGTTGCTTGTTTACTACATGCCATGATGCAGCGTCATCGCAACTTTTCACAACTATATTTCAGTGTTCATTGCACATGTTGATGGTTTCATAATTACGATATCGTAATCATCTTGTTGCGTGCGCGTACTTCCGCTGTCCCGACGTAATACTGCACTTGCCACCTGACTCTCAGGTTTTAGAAGAAAATTTTACTACTGCTTAATATGATTCTAGAGAATGATTGCCTGCCCTTCGGCACAGCTGTGATACACATCTTACAGTACACATGCCAGGGAGAAGGTGATAATGAATATTGTAATAATGTTGTGTGATTATTTAATTTTGGTAATTTGATGTAATTTTTAACTAATTAGCCAATTTTTATAATTTAACTTTTGATCAATTTGCAAGTGGCGGGTTGTAAAAAAAATTTTTTTTTCTAATTTTGATATAACGAACGCTAAATTGATCAGAAAACAGGTTATTGGCTTCCTGGATTTTATAAAATTTAAGGCTTCTGTGTTTTTATGACCGGCGCCTGGGAACTCTGTTGTTGTCAGTCTGCTGTCAAGTCTTTATATCCTTATTTTCGTACACCACAAACGGAAGCATAACAAAACGTGGTCCTAATCTAAAGCGCTATTATATTCCAAATTTCTGCTAGAACGAAACTAGGTACTCGGCGCATTTTATTTATTCACAATATATCATCTGTTATCGAAGCTTAGCAGCTCGTTCAATATGTATAGTCAACTGCATATCAACCTACCCAAATTCATTACAAACTCGCCGCTTTTGCCGCGCCATAGAGGTTCATGCAGGGTAACTTGATGTACTGTTGACTGTACATAACCATAGGGTAGGCAACAAAATGAGATTTGAGATTATTGAAATTTATCTATTATTCCGACGACATAGAGTTACGTTTCCCGCAACCTGATTTACCTTGTGTCCTAACTTTGTTTCAGTGCAGTTGCACTAGACTTGTAAATTGTAAAGAAGTCAAGTGCGTGCGGTGACGCGTACATTGTGATAGTTAGTGATTCACGGCGACACGTTCTTTGTGTTCGCGGTTTGTCATTCACTTAATCTATTGCACATGCATTCATCTCCGATTATCTTATCTTCTTAATCACGCCCGCCTTTTGAAAGTTATAATGTTTTTTCTACCAAAAAAAAAATCATATTTAACAGCTTTTGTTGTCGTCAGAGAGATCATGCTGCACAAAAAAATCATTACCGTGTAACCTGTTGAGGAGCTCCCTCGTCTGGCGCCGATTCTGAGTGCATCATTAGGTCGTACTTTTATCATATTAATAGATTGTCATGGAAACTGTAGCGGTTTGGAAAATGTCTATTCTGTAGGACGTTTAACTTGCCAAATTTGATTACAGACATACAAGACAGATGAAACGAAATAAAATCTTGTAAAAACCGTTAATCCTCGTGCTTGTGCTATATCATTTGGCTTGATACCAAGCATGAACGCATTGATCTCTGCATAACTCAACAACAATAAGTCTGTACACAACTTCTTGAGCAAGGGTCATCGTCAAAGTACTTACATCTATACTTTTATACTATTATTATAAAGAGGTAAGAGTTTGTGAGTTTGTATGTTTAAGGCGGGTAATCTCCGAAACTACCGGACCGATTTCAAAAATTCTTTCACCATTACAATGGTACATTATCCAAGATTGCCATAGGCTATATTTTATCTCAAAATTCCCACGGGAGCGAAGCTCCGGGCAACATTAAATATATGTTTCCATCAATATAGGTCATACCTGGTACTTCACCTCGTTGACCTAGCTAGTTGATACATTTCGGTGAAGGGTGTAACATGATCGGCTCGCGTAGACTGCCCTGGTCCTTACGCATTCCTAACAGAATCAGTTGAGCGGTTTGTGTTCTTATTTAATTAATTATATGCAGTAGTACAAATAGGGTAGTTGACAATGTCAAATAATTGTAAAAAATATGTATAATCTAAGTAAAATTGATATATTTAGGATCATTATGATAATTCATACACTGTGACAATGCAGCTGGTTCATTTAATCCGAAGATTTAAATGGTTCTTGGTAAAACAAACTCGACCGTCTTAAAAAAATAAAATTTTGTAACAACTTTTATTAAGAAGTCATCACCATTAATGTAATGTTATTGCCGAACAAACATAACCTTCTTCGCGAATATTTTAGCACGCTTTGAGGTCATTTGTTCGTGTCATTTAGTATGGAGCGTTTGGACGAGTCCAAAATGTGTGATTTTATTTTTGTCGTATCTTTGAAAGTTTTGTCATTGTCACAGTATTTTTTCACTGGTGTTTCTAATAATATAAGGGCCTTTGAATAGCCATCAAAGCAAAAAATTGTCAACTAGCCTATTCCATCTGTCGATAGAGTATGTTAATATGCTTTCATTGAAAGTTTTTCTGCAGTTGTTACAGTTACACATGCCCATAGAAAAAAGATTTAAACCAAAAATATATTGTCAGAAAAAAAAATAACATAAAACTCAACTACCAAACAGCTTAATGAATGTGATTAAATTAAGATTATTCTTGGTATTTTTATTAGAAGTTGTTTATTACTATATTTGTTATTGGTAATCCACTTTATCTCCAGATAATTCAATTCAAACCAACGTGAACTCGGCAATCTTATCTGCAATTTGTGTGGGAAAATACTTCAAAATATAGTTATTTATTCCTATATCAGTGGTTTGTTGTACGCGCTCATTACCACTGTCGTTACTAGTGGCTGCAGTTAATTGTAACAGCATAGAAAATGTTGATAGTGTACACAGTGATTAGTAGTGCAGTTAGTGTTGTGCGAAGTGGTATGATGGGCTATTAGCGCTGACTTTGAAATCATAATTTAAACCATTACCAACTTTTTACCGAAGTTACAAGCTTTCATTTATTTTCACCCGTTGTTTGCAATCAGATGTTGCGAGTTGAATTTCACCTAAGCACTACCGGAGTTGAAATTTTCCACGTCGCTTCAATTTTCACAACAATGCATTATTGTGACAATCATCAATGTTTTTGTCACATCTTGAATGCAACTAAATTCCTCGTCGATGGATGACAATAAAAGTTTGTGATAGAAATGATATTTATGTAAAAAAAAATGTTGATAATCTAAACCCAGAAGTACCTGAGTCAAAGTATACTTTTGAGGCTGATACTGTGTCTAAGTGTCGTCGACGATCTGCAAGGGTCAATGTAAGCGAAAAGCATTCTGCCCAAAAACTAAAGTTTTTGGAAATAAAATGATTCGGAGACATCAGACTAAAATTTATTGTTGATTTGTGTTAGATTGATTAGATTAAGATTTATAAATGCTTATATGCAACAGTAGTAAAAAGATAATTAATCAATGGCGGACTTATCCCATGAAGGGATATCTTCCAGTCAAACCAGCTTAAATTGAGAATATATTTACCAAATTTTATTGAGTACATGTGTATTAAAATATGTCTCATAACAATTTCGTTTACCGACGTACAGATTTTCATAACATAGATTAGATTGTAATTAGCTATTGGAGAACACTTCCAATACTTCAACGTACGTACTTTTCCAATGTCAGTTCACTCGATCAGTTATCAATAATAAACTGTTATCAGCACTAATAGCCTTACCCGCAGTGTGCAGTGGTTGAAACGTCATACATGGACGGTGTTCGAATCCTGGGACGTGGGAAAATCGGTATCGGATGATTTTTCACTGAAATGTGAACTGGTTTTCTGAGATGTGAACTTTTATTTCCGAAGAGGGGTTAAATTTTTCTGGTGTTATATGGGTTGAGAGGTTGGGAGGTCGCCACCGCAAGGATCCGCTGGTATTGACAAGTTTACGAGACATGTAACAAAATGAATCCACACTACGCAATCAAAGTGTTTTACGTGTATAGCATGCAACACTTGGTTAGTATTATTTTTTTATTATTATTTCTTAAAGTTTTTGACGACCTCGGTGGCGCAGTGGTAAGGTTCTAGCGACTGAACCGAGAGGTCCCGGGTTCGATCCCCGGTCGGGTCATGATGGAAAATGATCTTTTTCTGATTGGCCCGGGTCTTGGATGTTTATCTATATATGTATTTGTTATAAAATATAGTATCGTTGAGTTAGTATCCCATAACACAAGTCTCGAACTTACTTTGGGGCTAGCTCAATCTGTGTGATTTGTCCTAATATATATATTTAAAGTAATACATACTATACACTCAAATTTCGCCTTTATAATATCAGTGGGATAAGAGCTTATGTCCCTATCATGTTGCATAAAAACAAAATAAAAACTTATACGTATTAATAGAAACTTATGCTTTATCATAAAGTGGCAAAATGTTGTCTGAAAGATCAGAACTATCAGATCAAATACGATTACATTTTTATCTTCATTGCATTTCTACAATGAAATCGGGTTCATTGCTGATCTTATCGCTTTCAACAAACACACTTGCAGATAACAAAATTTTGTTTTTATTTAATTCCTTACAGCGTAAATAAAAAGTGCTAATTGAAAATATTGTTAAATCCGATGACTGTCCTGATTCTATTTATTTGTTTTATATCTTGTAAAATGCTGATGATTTAGTATCTCTTCACAATCCTCAACGCTCCATCAGGAGTTAATTGGAAGAGCCTTTCATATTTCCTCATTATTCATATTTTGTGACAACTCTGACTCAGTCGACAGCGCTAGCGGCTGTCTCGCCTTTACGCCGGCTCCACACAATTGTGAACCAGTTCGCCGAACTTGATGGATTCAATCTACACTGTTGGTTTTTCATTGCGGTAAATAAAAACACACAAACTACGCAATGTTCAAGCATTGACATTGGCGATAATGTGGAATCGCTATCGCCATTAGCAAAGCCGTCGAACAGCTGTATGAACCTCGTTAAACCGTGCTCCTACTATTATAAGGCTAACTAAATCTCTTTTCCCTTATTCCTGACAGATAGCAGAGGAATTCCTAGACATGCCAGCGTCGTTTGGTGGAGTAATACCGGTGGATGGGCTGCGCGGTCTCGTGGTGCCGGGCGAACCCGAGGACGGCTGCGGTAACATGACCGCGCCGCCGGCCTACGACAACTTCACCGGCAAATGGATCGCGCTGGTCGCTAGGTATGTGCCAGCCAAACTGGTCTCTAAACACAGTGGCGTAGTGTCGACATTGCTTTGTATATGGCGAGAGGTACAGTAACTCGTCCGAATTGAGACAGCAACAATAGTACAGTAGGATACTCGTGCTAGATATAAGTCGTTAAAGACCTATAATTCTTATCGTCTTCCGACATTGGCTGAGACTTATTTATAGAATACAGATCTTACCACTAGATATAACATGTGGATTGCTCCACTGACCTTTTGAGGCATATCTATGCGATAATATCATTTTTAAGATAACATAATATTGATTGCAGAATATTTCGACCGTCGTATTATAATAATGTTCATTTGATTTGGCTATTGACTAAAACATATTTTAGCATAATAAAAGATGTGTCAACGAACCGAAGTGGATCGTGGAGCAGAGATGCCTTTGTCCAGCAGTGGGACACCATAGGCTAATACAAAAATAAAAACTTATTAATCTTTATCAGTGAGGTAAAACCATTATTTCCGATCAAAAAAACACGCATACTCAAATACATATTACAGGCTGCGCCCCGGGGCTTAGCTCCCGGGTAAAAAGTGTAGCCCTATATGTAATTCCAGGTTATATTCTACCCGTGTACCAAATTTCATAACAATCGGTTCAGTAGATTTTGCGTGAAAGAATAACAAACATACATACATCCTCACAAACTTTCGCATTTATAATGTTGGTAGGGTACAGCATGAAGCCACAGCCTAGGTGGTATCCTATCAATTAAATTTTTAATTTAATAATATTATAGACCTAAATCTATTGTTCGAATCTCAATCACATAATGATGGGAAGTTCATTGAATGGGCAAAAACAATTTTGTCGTCACCGTTAGTTTATTTTCGGGCCAATAAAATCTTCGGTCATTGCTCAATACGAATTGTTTTTACACAACTGCTCAAAAAAGGAGTATAATATTTTCATTGATTTTGAAATTATTTAAAAATTTATGAGTACAGTTGTTTTTATTACGATTTTCGATTTTGATTATGTCGGTGTGACATTATAGCAGGCTTATTGCCAGTGCTAACCAATTAAGCCCAAATATCTCCATTTTAACATCCCTTAATTGACTTTTACAATCTTTCCTCCCGTGCAGATTGTATTGTCAACTGTCAGATTATCCGTTTATGTTCGCTCCAAGACAATCGTGACAAGCGTGAGCTTAAATGGCTATTATAATTTCAGATTTGGCTGCAACTTCGAGACGAAGGTGCGCAATGCGCAGGCGGCGGGCTACCACTGCGCCATCGTGCACAACGTCAACTCCAGTGAAATCGGTGAGCATGTACCTACAACAACTGTAAATATCATTCAATATCATTCACTTTAGGCTCTTTACTTACTTTAGAAAAAATATATTAATTTCAACCGATTTAGATTTAGCCAAAAACCATAAAATTTTGAAAATGTCTACAACAGCCGTTAGGTAATCTGCAGAGTTCGGATCGTCCAATGCCTGCCGGCCTTCATTTTAACTAAACGAATTAACTTACATTTTAACTATAAGCGTCCTCCTGGCCCCGTTTTTGTATAACTTTACTAATTTAACCTATTATTTATATAAATGTAAGCTACCTTTAAATAAAATTGTATTCAGCAATTGTTTGATGTACTACCTAAATAACTTTTTTACATGACACATGTCAATCCTCTTTTGGGGAACTGTTGGGCCGTAGAACCCTGTCTCATCTTAGCCACAGACATATTTATACACATGAAGTAAATAATAAACAAGCGATACTTTTAGTATCCAGTTCGTAGTGTTTCACTTTAAGGTTCCGCAGTTGACAAAGAAACGACCAAAGGTTGGCAGAAATTGCTTTAGCGATAAGCCCGCTTTTACGCCCAGTTAAGAGTACTTAGTTACAAGTCATTTTTCCTATGTAAATGGCGCATTATGCAGTTCATCTAGCTGTCAGTTACTTCATTCTTCGGCTTAAAGCATAGGTCTTTCAAAAATATGACTGTATTGTTATTATAATTTTTAGTTGAAAGCCTCCTCTAGCATTAAGTTTCAACTACTAACAGAAGAGTGCACTTTCATTCCGGAAACATGTAATATTCCCGTGGTAAATGCGGACGGTGCCGTGGACAAAAGCTAGTGATAAACACCTACGGAACTGTCTTCCTTCCGATCTTTTTTCATTGATTTATACTATCAAAACAATTAATTCAGTTTGATTACAATATTGCACACTACATAGTGTCAATGTGCTTCGTTGCAAATAAGTTGACACTGTGTATGTTTTTGTCAACTCGAATAATGGACGTTCTTTTTATATTGTAAATTTTATATGATGTGGAAATGACTACAATTGGATACTTTGAAAGCTGTGTCGTGTATAAACAAACCAACGTGTTAAAATTAATTATTCATCAGTATTCAATATCCCACTATTTCTTCTTGTCGAGTCGGAAGGGCTATTCAGACGATGTTCAACCAGTGTGGCCACGCTGAACGTTCTGTCGTTGACCTCGTTCAAGTCCTCCATGAGAATAGAATAGAATAGAAATCATTTATTCCAAAGAATATGATGATATAAATAGATGACAACAATCAGAAGTACAACATATTCTGCCACAGTTGGCGTAGGAATGTCAAGTATTAAAATTACATTACATTATTGAAACTTTTAAATGTTATATTTATTACATGGTCCAGGACGTGGGGCAGTTGAGACAGGACTGTAACATCCTGGGACTTTATAAATGCATTTATAAATGCGAATGTTTGCATGTAAATGTGTCAGGATGTTTGTTAAACACGCTAAATCTACACTGCTTGGATTTCGCTGAAATTTGTTACATTTGTAGAATACAAATAATACATAGAGTACTTTTTATCCTGAAATTCGCATAGGAGCAAAGCCGGGGGACGCAACTAGTAAATGTATTTAAAATCCTTTTGAAATGAGATTCAACACACAGACGAAACTACTGGGTGTAGAAATTTATATAGCTTCCTAGGGGCGTATAGGTAAGAACTGAGATTCACGGGAACGGAAATAGACGGTATTTTAACACGAATACGAAGTCGCGCATAAACTAGTATTTAATTACCCATTCGAAACAGTACTAAAATCAACATTTTTATCCCGAAATTAGTCCTTCACCGCCCTTTCTTTGACGAGAAATAATAATAATAAATATATTAGGACAAATCACACAGTTTGAGCGGGCCCCAAATCATGGTTAAATCATGTTTTCCCAAACTGTGCAACATCAATATTAGCTTCGTTTGTGGCGGCCATTTTGTATATTGAAACTATTTGTGTTGTATTCCAGAGACGATGTCAGCGAAAGACCCCGAGGGTATAACTATACCGTCCGTGTTCGTGAGCGATTCAGCCGGGTTCATGCTCATGGACCTCTACAACTACACCAGTGGGTGAGTACCCTTACGAGACTACGAGCTCGTCTCGTCCCCAATGGCGCGGATTGTTATAAAGATCCAAATTTGCAAATCAATTTATTTATTCAGAATTTAGACCTTCACAGGCACTTTTTCACGTCAACTTTTATATTCTATAGTAATTTCTCAAAAAGCTACAAACTACTGGCATCACGGAACGACCACTGCTGAGAAGAAATGGCGAAAGAAACTAATTTGAACAGTACGTTTTGTATTCAAAGATGCATTTAGAAGGTTACAATGGTACGGAAAATTGTTTCAGTAAAATCTGGAATAAGTAAAACGTTTAAAAACAAAACGGCCGTGGCCGAAGAACATAAAAAAATATATGAAAAAAAAATCGCGCTTTTTTTATTGTCTTATAAAAAACCGGAACGTTTCACGGTTGTAGTTACTACGTGATGGTGAACGACGACATTCCGTTCAACATAAACACGCACCTGCTGCTGCCGTTTGCTGTCGTCGTTGTTCTGTGTCTGGTCATCATCCTCATCAGTATGGTGAGCATCATTTATCTGATTAAGACTCCGGGAGTTTTCAATCAACTTTTAAAGTACTCCTTTCGTAAAAAAAAAAACAATTTTGTTCACTTTAATACTCAACGCAAACATATTATAGTCAGCAGAGAAGCCACTTTGACCGGCGATTGCCAAATAAACATAAAATCTTCCGCTTTACTACTATTCATTTATTCTAACAAATTGAAGTGGTGGCGGTGTAATGGTTAAGACCGCCTGTGGATCGAAAGGTCTCAGGTTCGTATCCTACTCGTGCTATATGAGTTTGTATACCAATCTGACTCATATATAGTAGTTTTCATAGACCACCACTTACTTTCGGTGAGGAAACCTGCATAGTGGTGGACGGTTTTGTTCATTAGTGTGTATGCGACTACCTGCCACTAGATGGCGGTAAGTAGTCATAAGTCACGTCAGATGCCTTTAGGCGACTTGAATTAAATCTGACACCAGTGTTAGCAATAACACACTCGATATGATGATTATGAATAAATAAAGAATATTAATTTTATATGCACATATATGAATTTTAATTTAAATAGCAATAAAAAGTAATTTTATGATAAATTCTCTTTGTAATTAGACTTTGATGAGTTTAATTGTTTGACACATTCCTCGGAGCATTCCTCCAACTACGGCAAAGTTACCTTTAGTGGACAGTACACTGGTCGTTCTTGTGAATCTGTTTGACTGGCAGTGGGAATATTCTACACCCTGTGCACCAGCATGATAACAGGCTTTTACTACTATCTATATATCTATAACAGTGATATTTTAGTTTAAAAAAAAACTAATTCTTAAATGAAGGTAGTGAAGTGCGTGCGCGAGCGGCGTCGCGCGCGGCGCCAGCGGCTGCCGAACAAGTTCCTGCGGCAGATCCCGACGTGCGAGTTCAGCAAGGCGGTGCCGTACGACACGTGCGCCATCTGTCTCGACGACTACCTGGACGGGGACACGCTGCGCGTGCTGCCCTGTGCGCATGGTCAGTCACCAGTCGCACGCGAGCCGTGTTTCAAACAGGCTGGGCGTGTTCATAACACGCGAGGAGTGTTTCCCTGGAGTTCATTTGTGCAGCGGTTCTTAAAGTGTGCACCGCGGTGTCGTGTAAGCTCTGTTTGGGCTCCGTGAAAATATTGATCATTTTTATGAAATATTTTAGCCTTGAGAAACACGTTGACGAAATAATTTTTATTTTTAATTTGGCTTCGTCAAATACTTAGTCTTCTACAAGGAGGCAGTCTTTGAAAAGTTTTAAGAATTCGCTAAACTAGGACACTAGCGATTCTTCAGCGATTCTTTTTATACGCAAAATTATTTTACCAAAATATTTATATTTATCTAGGTGAGAAAACCAAATATGTGACAGAAATATTTATATATAACTATTCCTAGATTTTTTCAGTTTCAATTTTTAGTTTAAAAACTCAATTAAGTATATATCATACATATGTATATCAGATCGTGGAAGGATAAACAAGACTGAGCGTGTAGACAAAATGTCCACCAGTGATCAAAAAGTCACTGTGTTTTTTTAATCGCTCCTAGCGTACCACGCGTCGTGCGTGGACCCGTGGCTGACGCAGAACCGGCGCGTGTGTCCCGTGTGCAAGCGCCGCGTGTTCGTCGCCAAGGAGCGCCGGCACACTGACTCCGACTCCGACGACACCGCGCCCCTCATGGGGGACGACGACTCTGTCACTACTAACGTGAGTTACCACTATGAACCACTACGATTGCATTTGATTGCAAAGTATATATTTGACGTTCCATATGTTGTTCTGACAACAGAGGGAAAATCTTCTCGACCATCTCAGCCACGATAGCCCTGCGTGGCATTCAAAATTCGACTGTATGGACTGTCGGCTGTGTTATAAAGTGTCAGCCGGGTCCACACTATCGGCACACAGTTCGCCAAATTTCGTCGTAAATTGCTGATTTTTCCTTGGGTTTATTAAAAGCTTCCAAACAAATTACGCAACGTTCGTGCATAATGTCAAAATATATTGTACACGCGAGGAAAGAAAATAACAGATAGAGAACACACGAGCTGTGAATCGTACTCTTTCTTTCTCAGTGATTCAAATGATGCCTGTCTGCACGAATAATAAAAAAAATACGATTATTAATGTACAAACAAATTTCATATTTTCAAAAGTAGAATAAAATGTTCTACCAGACTACATTGTAATACAGCTTTTGAAAAAAGAATAGGTACTTATCTGTTATTCACTTTGATGTCACGACGGATTTGATGACGTCTGTTCGGCGAGGTTCACATTTATTTCCAAGGGAATAATGGATTTTCATACAATATTTCAAATTAGTACTTTCAAATGTAAGCTTAAACATGAAATACGATAGTTACCGAGTGGGTATCGTATGAATATGATCAAACGAACTTACAAGTGAAGTACTACCAGTATTACCTACATAAGCCAATTTTTCGAAGATGTGGAAGTGTATGTATTGAATTACATATATTCCCATATCTACATTTTCGTGAGGAAATATGAATGTGTTGTTGTGTTATTGTTGTTGTTGTTGTTGTTGTTGTTGCAGAGCGGCACGTTCAGCGCGCAGCGCGAGAACCCGTTCGTGCGCGCGGCGCGGCGCGTGCGCGCGCTGCGGCGCCGGGTACTGACTTGCTTATTTTTAACGTCGCGACGCAAATAGAGGGATATTATAAGTTTGCTAACTGTCTCTGTCTGTTTACGTGGCACCGTCATCAACGGGTGAACCGTTCTTTTTATTTGATAGCTAATTTTTATGCGACGGTTCTTAGATACGTTTGATCGAAATCGGTTCGACCGATCAAGAGTCAAATCAATATTTCCGGGGTTTTTTGATTTGTCTAACAAATAAATTTGTCATTACTTACCTTATTTACTTACCAGATTGTAAGTTGGCCTATCCCGGAAACCGTAGCAAATTCCATTCGATAGTTTTTGTTAGTGCGCGAATATTATATACATATATGTAAAATCTAAAAAAAAATTGGCTTCTGTTAGTCCCATTAAGATCCACCCAAAACAGCCCACTTACAGTTTTATTATATGAAAAAATATCTTTTAAAATCCATTACGTTACAATCTGGTATCGATATTTTTTTCATGTTATCACTAAAATACGATTTATCGATAAAAAAAACATCGCTCATGACGTCCCACAGGAATCGCAAGCTCCAGCCGAAGAGACGGCGCCCGAAGAAGAAGCGGAACCAACCGAGGAGCCTCAAGAAGATGTCACCACGACGTCGGAAACCCAGTCGTTGCTGCCGACCGCCGCCGCCGTCTCCGAGCGCCCGCCGCGCCGCGGCCGCCGCCCGCGCTCCGCCAGGACCACGCCCACTCCCGCAAGGACCACGCCCACTCCCACCAGGACCACGCCCACTCCCACCAGGAGTACACCCAGCGGCACGCAGGCGGTGCCCGCACTGCCGAGGTCTGACGGAGTTTCTATAAATACAGACAATGGAGAAGGCGAAATCGGTGAGTTTCTTAATATTTTTTTTTTACTAGCCGCCCGTCCCTGCCTCGCTCAGGTAAACTATAATGAATTATACACCTGAACCTTTCTCTGTACGGTTTTACTAATGGTTGATGTTGGTGAAAACCGTACAAAAATGTGTCCGATAATTTTTGAGTTTATCGCAGACAGACATGACAGGGGGTTCCCCTGTCATGTCTGTCTGTATAACTGCGCAGGAAGTGCCTAAAACGGCTGCACTCGGGATTACCTGATGGCAGCCACAAATGAAGTCATTGACGTGACATATTCTTGGAAAGACGTATTATTTAATATACATAACATTCTTAACTCTCTTCTCTCTTTGTGATACGAGATGATATTTAAGACTAACCCCCATAAAAGACACAATTTTTTTTAAGTATGTGATATTTTATGGGTTGGTTCTAAACAATTTAAAATTCTTTGTGGTAAAAAGAATCGTATTTTTTTAGAATCACGCCTGTATTTAAAAATATCCGCTAGTTAATCCTTAAAAGTATTTAAAAATATACACACCGCTTTGGGTCTACAAACAGCGCGTGTTACGAAAAATAATCAAGTGATATCTTACTAGATCCCTTCCAGGACTCACTTGATTAATGGACGACCACTCGTGAGTAGAATTTGAAATGAAATATAATAATTTCAGGAGTGGCGGCGCTGCCCGCCCCTCCCCTGGCGTCCAGCACCCCCCACCACCTCAACTTATGAACGCGAGGACAAACCAACGTTTATGCAGTGTTCTATGGCACATGGACTGATTGCCATTACTTCCACATTGTAAATCTGTATAGTCAAATTGCGTAGCTTTTGTTTTGTCGTTCAAATATAGCGCCGTATTTTTACAAAGGAAAGTGGACCTTGGGCGCCGACGCTCGACGGCTGGGAAGAAACCAGGAACACGTAAGATGAGAGTTTCAAGAGAAACATGGATACGTTGCTTATAAAAGTCAATAATTTTCATTGGTATATTCTGATGTCGACTTTTTTTTTGAATTGCGAACAATTTATTATCCAGCGATTCGCGAGAGAGTGATAAACTTTAATTTAAAAAATAAAACTTGTACTCACCCTTATTAAATCCTAACGTGATTGAGGTGAAATATGTATAAAGAAATGTGACGAATTCTTAAGATTTATTTTACTAAAAAAACTAATAAAAATTAATAATGACATCACTATTTTGGACACTTAAAATGTGAATTAGAACGTCGTGTATTCACCGTCCTGCATATTTTAAATGATCAAAATATTGGAATCAAGACATTTTAAAGATTTTTTTCTTATTGTACATTAACATCCCAACATCGTCTCGAAATTTGTAAAACTTTGTTTACATTGTATTATTATGTCAAATAATTAAATTATGTCAGATACATTAAAATCACCATAGATTTAAAATATATCATAATCCCTTTTTTAATCTTTTCATTGGACACTTCTATGTATGTAATGCTCCATTTTTAAAGATTTATTATAGATAATATAGGAAATTGCAGTTATATGTGCATATAATTAAGATTTATATTTTTTTAGTCACACATACCCATTATTTTGTCATCGAATGCGTTTGCAATATTTGTTGAGGAACCATAGATAAACGTAAATCACTCTCAATGAGAAAGTCTTAATGATTATCCTGCCAAATTGAGTTGTGTCAACATAACAACACGCTTCCTGTGGTTTTTCAATATAATTTATTCCATGGGTTATGAGAACCGCGATAATCTAATCAAAATATATAGTATAATAAAATTAAAACATCGTGTTCTCCAATTACTAGATAGGGTTATAAAATGAACGCACTCGCGCCGTATCATTCCATGTATATAAAAAAATAAAAATGTACATAATAATAATCTAAAGCAAAATCAATTCTACATACATATTAATACAGTCTATTAAAATTCTACATACCGTTTTTCTTATAATCCTATCTATTTTGAATGGAAATCATTAGTTGTAATATAGATATTTTATATAATGTATGATTGAAATTAATGTTGGTGATTTGTGACGATGTGGAGGGGAAATGTTTTTTTAGACCGTAACATAATTAAGGAGAAAATATTTAGTATTTTTTGGTTATAAATAGGAAATGTTATGCAATTCCAACGTGATTGCAAATGGGTCAGTGTAATACTGGGACATTGATACATATGATAACGAATCGTGTAATAACTAGTTAAGATTTGTCTAATATTCCACACTGGATGGCATTAAATATTGGCGAGTGTGTATACTTACAAAATAGCAAATATTATAGAAGACACTGGATGAGAAATTAGTCGGAGGTTTTTTGCCGATAATTACGCAAATTCAACGCACGCCTGGGTGAATTTCACGAGCGTTTTGAACTCCGCCGCGGGATGTCATTAGTGTTTATTAATTTGTACCATGTCAATTTCATTATCCTATTTTATAAATAAGTACTGGTACAATGTTAATTTTATAAATGTTTAATTTAAGAAAATAATTCTTTATTTTAAAAAAATGTGCTACATTAATGAAACGCTACACGCCGCGTTCAAACAGTCGTGAAATTCACCCGCCTCTTCTTACACCTATATAAATTTACTATAATTTTTTTCGATGCTTTTAAGCAAATCTACAAACGAAACAGTGAAATTGATCGATGCGTTCGCGCGAAATTTATAAGCGAGAACAATTTGAACTCAGGTGGAATTTCGAGCCCACATCATCTATTTGGCTCTCGCTCACACGCAATTTTTTAGGGCGCACACTAGCGCCTCTTTCATATTTTTGTCAATTTGTTAGCGAGTAATATTAGAATATTTTAACAGATTATGCCACAGATAAAGAATTTTAGTAGACAGTATTATAGTTTTCTATAAAACAACGTCACAGTTGACCAGATGAGTAGATCGAAAACGGTGACCACCAAAATCAGTTTCACGCTCGCCAATATCTAGCGCAGTCAAAGCCATGAATACACTTCAATTGATTATAATCCAATTTGTAAATTATGAAGCTTTATTTTACTTTAACCAATGTGATATGATATGTTTTATTTGTTGCTTCCGAGTCGAGGTGTGATCAGGAATATATAGTTTTGTGTAGACTTTTGGCTCGGGATACTCGCCTGAGGCGAGGGAAATCCAAAGAAATAATAAAAACGTATGACACGATGCTCTTTGTTTTATTGATCTCTGTGACAGGTGCCAAATAGAAAATAATATATACTACTTAGCCTCAGTTGCACCAGTCATGTTTTGACGTTAACTTTAACTACCGCGCCGTCGGCGATTACGATTATTTTAACGTCTAAACTGATTGGTGTTACTGACCCTTAGGATACGTTTCCATTACTGGAACTATAAAATGTTCACCTTATGATTATTATTTTTTATTTTGAAGTAAATGGCAATACTCAGAATAGCGATATATCAATTTGATTTGAATTATTGAAATCAGTTTTTGAGTGAGACTAACGTATATCCATCACCCAAATATTGTCCCTCGAAGGAAATGAATAAATACATATATATTTCGAAACAAAATTGTTTATTTAAGTTACATATATACAAATAGTAATAACTCCTTCGATTCGATTACTATAATGCATCTTGTGTATGAATTGTGAATATGAATTCAGTTAAGTCTAATTATAATCAATTAACAATAATTAATAAAAGACCTATCAGGTAGTAACAAGGCTCACAAAATCTGTTTTTGTTTATCGTTTAATTACATAACTGGGAAAATTAAATTCAATGTAAAATGTTACAATCCATCTAACTTCCTTCGTGTTGTCAGATAACTTACTTGGAAAGGGATAACATTATATTGCAGCTTATATTATATGCCATAGAAGTATATGTTAATGTAATAATTGAAAAAAGGTCAACCACTTTCCAAAGATAATAATCACATATGAATGTTATTTTATTATTAGCATTTGCCCGTGGCTTCGCCAACGTTGATTTTCCGTGATGAAAGGTACCCTACGTTCTTCTCCATACATCAAACTACATCTATGCAAAATTTCAAGAAGATTGGTTGAGTAGATCGAGCGTGAAGAGGTGACAAACTTACTTTCGCATTTATAACATTAGTTGTCTCATACATGATGTCTTTGTAGTTACATTATTATTATTATTTATGACAGAGGCTATGTCGGTCGGAGCCGCTCCCATGTAGTCGCAGCCCTTTTCAATATCTGTGTTCTTGTGCCCGGGTGGTTCAAGAGACGACTTTCGTATCGTCCTGCAGAGAGCCTTATCTCTTCCTTTGCAGCATCATACATTTCGACATTAGTTTTAAACGATGGAAGACCACATTATAAATATTTTTTGCTCACAACTTTAGCCAAATTGTTTCAAATACATGTGTGCTATCATGAAAAACTTCTTGGTGTAGAGAATACAATTCAAATATACAATAGTGTCTATAAAGAATAGAAAACAGATTTTTAACGAACTACGATCTAGATTGGTTGATAAAGACCTAACCTCTTCATTCATATAAAAGTTAAAGCACACTAAGCTAAAAATATGATCTGTCACTATCACACTTTACAATATTTACATGAACAGAACGAGATAAAACATTCTTTAAATTTAACTGTGTTTCTAGTTGACAGCACGTACATTTATTTTCTATTCTTCATAAACAGTATGGTAAACCTAATTAAAGAAAAAACCTACAACTATTATTTCTATAAATTTTCACACGATATTTGGAATTACTGTATTCTAATAAAGGCATTGTTGCTATCTTGTTTGTGAAGAATTTAATCTAAAATATACTGTGAAATGCATTCTTTCTTCTATGTTGATTACAGACACAAATTGAATTTATCAAATAAAAAAAACCGACGTGAGCCTAGCCATAGCCACATGAGATAAGACTATCCAATACAAGTAGGTTTTCCTTGTAAATGCCATGTATATCAAATTGTAACCTATTTAAGGGAAATATTTTTTCATTTTGATTTGAAAGTAGGAACACGAAAAAGGACAAAAGATATTAACGCTCATTTTTCCTCGTTTCAATATAATTCCTTTTCGCTATTTGAGCGAAGTGAATACATAAAGATGTCTGTCGTGTCCTCTGATGACGGTATGGATAGATCGGCGTTTCGCTTCGCAAATAAGGAGTTCATAAGAGTGGTAGTTTTGGTAATGGTCCTTGCAAATTCGTAACGTACGTCATTCCATCGCTTTGGCTTCTGCTATCACCGCTCTCGCCTGTTCCAGCGCTTTCCTGCAACATCACGGGAAGATAATAATATATTTATGTATTAAATAAATCATGATTAATTTCTATTTCTGCCAAAACAGAGCATTTCAAATTCACAGAAAATGATGATAATTACGTGGCTTTATGACCATAAAGCCACGTAATCATTTTCTGTGACCACTATGCTACACTGAAGGTCCCGGGTTCGAACCCCGCCCCGGTCAGGTTAACATGAAAAATTATCTTTTTCAGATTCACATGGGATTTAGACGTTTATTTACATAATTTATGTTATAAACTATGGCACCGTTGAGTCACCAACTTTGGGACTAACGCAATCTGCGTGATTTATTAGTGCGTAATATTATATATAGAGATATATATTTATTATTTTCCGTTGGAGACAACATTAATTAAAAGCTGAAACAGTGTAACTACTTACAAGTGCATAGGATTATCGGTCTGCAGCCTGGAGAGCGCGAGCGTGGCCAGCGCCGCGAGCCTGCGGAGCGCAACGGCGCGCAGCGCGCCGGAGCGCGGCAGTGAGGCCGCGAGCGCGGCCGCCGCCTCCGCCGCCTGCGGCCCGGGCGCCGCGCCCGCCGCGCAACTTAACGTCTCTACAAACAATTTTTTTATCCATTGACTTCCGGCGCGGCCCAGCTTCACTCGGGTTAAAGACCTTCCACGGGAATCTCCTCACTATCTCACTATTAGTGAAAATAGTATGAAAATCCGTGTAGTAATTTTTGAGTTTATCGCTAACAGACAGACGCGGTAGAGGACTTTGTTTTATAATATGTAAGGATACAATATATTTTGATGAGACAAGAATTTTTTTTTCTCACCACATGGGGCACATGTGTAGAAATTCTCGATTGAAGTCACTATGTTGCCCAACACTAGTAAGTTGTCATAACCTTGTCAATTTTGACGTATTTTCGAACGCTCCAATGAGAGCTAAGCGACCTTCCCCCGCACCCCGCCACAATTTGGCGATTGCGTTTTCATACTAAAATTATGCAAGCATGGTCTTTAGGTGAAATGGTCTGTGGTCATGACTCAATGACCACAGAATTCATTTTTAACGACTGCAAATACAACCAACGTTTTAACATGCCTTCCAAATCACGGAGGTGTACATATATACATACTAGCTTCGTCCCATGGAAATTTCGGGATATAAAGTACCCTACGTGTATTCCAGGTTATATTCTACTTGTGTACCAAATTTCATAACAATCGTAGATTTTGCGTGAAACAGTAACAAACATACATGTAAGAATAAATCCTCTTTGCTTAAGGTTAATTTTTGTTGATGACATGACAGAACTTCATGTCAGTGAATGAACAATGATAGGTGATATTTTCCTTTTGTTAAAATAAATATGCCCTCTTATTGTTATTAGATTTAGATTAAAACAGGACAAATAATAGTTTTAAATGTTGTTTCTCTTTCAGGTAAGTTTTTAGTTATAAGGTTTGAAATAAAGATTTTAAGGTATTTGTAAAACATATCTAAGATAATAAAATTTCTCTTTCAGAGCAACGCGATTTACTTTTATTTCTTCCTCTTCTAAGTAACACATTATATATACATACACACATCCTCACAAACTTTCGCATTTATAATATTAGCAGGTGGGTCGTAGGTACCTATAAGCGCGAGTACAATGCCGTCGGCGCGCAGCAGCGACGGCGGCGCACACAGCGCCAGCGCCGCGCGCAGCAGCCGCGCGCCCGCGCCGAGGCTGCGGCGCCAGAACGGTCCGCCCGCGCCCTCCATTATACTGCGATTTACAAAACTTTATTACAATTCTTAGACGAATGGAACCATAAATACAAGTGTGATTAACATTTCTATCTCCGCGGTATTTACAGGTCAATTGCGATACATTTTGAAAATAATAATGTAATGAAAAAAAATTCTGGAATTCTGAGCGGGAATCGAACCCGCGCCCCTGTCTGCTTGTTGCCTGTTATTCTATAAATACACACATCACCATAAAATGGTGGTTCAAAGGTTGTCCAATCCATAGCTATTCATCAAAGAAACAAAGCAAACTTTATAAGCACCTTTGAGCCAGATAGACAAAATGGTATGACTGAGTTGTAATAATCATTTATGTTATCATTAATAAAAAAGAAAGTCACGTCAGATACCTTTAGACGTTTGAAAATACAAAAGGGTACGACTGATTTTCAATATTATTTAATTAATCATTAACAAAAAACCGTAATCATTAAACTAATGTCGGATAATAAAAAGAGACGACATACTGCGGCGGCACGGCGGGCAGGAAGACGTCGGCGGCGAGCGCGGCCGCGAGACGCGCGTGCGCGGCGACGGCGAGGCGCGCGACCGCGGGCGAGGTCGCGGGCAAGGCCGCGCAGCGCACTATGAGCTGCCGCAGTCGCACGCACGCGCGCACGCACATCGGGTCCCACGCCTGCTCCACCAGCTCTGGGGAGACATTCTTTTTAGGGTCCTCAAAGTTTCGCCATGTCCGTCCGTTCGTCAGTGATCTAACTCAAAAACTATTAGTACTAGAATGATGTAATTTAGTATGGGTATATACATTAATCACGGCGACTGAGTTGTCAAATCAAGTTTATTTGTTAGACATATTAAAAAAAACCCGACTTTCTACTTTTTATTTTATTTATTTAAAATGCCATATTTCGTAAGAATCAGGCATCCCCCTTCTACCAACGAAACTGTTATTATTAGGTATTACGACGTTAGTGTTCCCAGAAATTGAATTCATTGAATGCAATTTTACGTACCCGTGAGTTTGGGCAGCACCACTTTGGCCACCAATGTGGGTGCCAGCATCAGGTCGGGGTCTTCTCTAACGGAGTCCTCGCTGACGGCGGGCGCTTCGCCCTCCGTCTCGGAGTCCGACTCGTCTGAATCCGACAGCCGCTCGTGTCGAACGCCGTACATCATCACACATCTATAATAGTAGTGATATAAGTGCGGTCAGTTGAAAATTACAGCCGAGAAGATATTTGCGTGGAATGAAATAAAACTCGAAAAATAAAATGAATCGTTAATTACTTGTTAAATACAAAAAAAAATATCTCCTAAAGTAAATTTTATTCATAAAATGTTGACCACTTTTCTGACATAAAAACTCTTTGCTAAGATTTAAAAAAGTATCGTTCATTTTGTGTTTTTGTGTTTGACGACCTCGGTGGCGCAGTGGTAAGGTTCTTGCCACTGAACCGAGAGGTCCCGGGTTCGATCCCCGGTCGGGTCATGATGGAAAATGATCTTTTTCTGATTGGCCCGGGTCGTGGATGTTTATCTATATATGTACTTGTTATAAAATATAGTATCGTTGAGTTAGTATCCCATAACACAAGTCTCGAACTTACTTTGGGGCTAGCTCAATCTGTGTAATTTGTCCTAATATATTTATTTATTTATTTATTTTTAGATGAATCATCTTGATAAACCGTGCGTTTTATTTTATTAAAAAAAAACTTGTACGTTTTATATTACAATAACGCACAAGTGCGTACTCGAGATACAGTACGATGTTGAAATTGGTGAAATATGTGACCCTTTACGAGAAAATATGTTATAAAATTGATTTTATAACACTCCTGCTTAGAAAGAATATACATGTTAAGACTCGGCTTAAGAGCACACTTTAAACAATTAACACCTTCACATTTTAAACAATTTATTTAAATTAATAGCGAGAACAACACACGGGATATTATGCTAAACTAGTTAATTGATTTTATAACAAAGTATTACAATTTTCAATTGGACGCCGTTGCCACTACAGGCTAGGTTACATTTGTTTTTGTTTTAATGACTATTCGAAAGCCCTTATATTATTAGAAACACAATAAAAAAAAATAATGTGATAATGACAATGCTTTCAAACAAAGACATGACAAAAATTAAATCACACATTTTTGTACTCGTCCAAGGATGGTTGGCAGAGCGTTTCGACCGCTGCAGCTGTGCGGTCAATACGATCCGTCAATTTTCTTGAGGAAGGAGCCATTTCCAAAATCAATCATTCATAAATTGACATTAGTCATATAGTAAAACTCATTGTCTTTGTTAAAATTTGAAAAATTGTAATGAAAGCGCGACCGCAGCGGTCGAAACGCTCTGCAAACCCCCCCCCCCCCCCCCCTCAAACGCCTCAAGCTAATTATTAAATGACGATAAAACGTGTAACGTATCTTAACGAAAAAAGCTGTTTGTTCGATAGCTACTTTAAATATTGGGTTTATGGTGATAACTTTTTAATGTAAAAGTTGTTACAAAATTTTAGTTTTTTTTACAATGTTGACTTTCCAACCTTTAAGTCTTCGTATAATGATCCAGCTGCATTGTTACAGTCTATGATTTTTTATATCGATACCTAGTAAATAATAAAATACTTATAATGCTCACTTGTACCAGTCCATTCTCTCGTAGTCCTCATTGTCTTCGTCAGCTAGCGGATTCCACAATATTAACTGTAAAATAATATTTTACATTACAAGGGTTATTAACGTTTTAGAGTATAGCCGACAGCACATGTACAAGTTCATTGCAAATTAACCATTGTTAAATTTGAAGGGAAAAACACAATATAGCGACATCATAGGGACATTAATGACGAGGCGTTCAGGAACTCGCCTGATGCCTGACGTAGGGCGCCAGCAGCGCGGGCAGACAGGAGGCCACACTGACGTCGGCGTACAGCGCGGGCTCGCGACGGCGCCAGCGCGACACGCGCGCGCACACGCCGCGCGCGCCGCGCCACGCCGCCAGCGCGTCCGCGAACACCGCCCTAGACAGTTGACGGATCGTCTCTGCCAATGGAAATCATTATTATATATCGTACACTCAGTCATCTGCAGAACTCCAGTCATACGAGTGCATTTTATTCGTGGAAAAATAAATTCAAAAGTATCAAAAGTATATTATGATGAGCGGTGGTGGTGTAATGGTTAAGACGCCCGCCTGTGGATCGAAAGGTCCCAGGTTCGAATCCTACTCGTGCCACATGAGTTGTGTATTAACAAATCTGATTCATAGTTTTCATCGAACACCACTTGCTTCCGGTGAAAGAAAACATCGTAAGGAAACCTGCACACTGGTTGATTATTATTAACTTGTGTGTGAAATGGAGAAGGCAATGGCAAACCACTCCATTAATAATGCCAAGAAATTTATTGTGTGTGTTTCATTCCAGGTAATAACCACAACCATCAACCATGAGGAATACGACTATGAAGAAGAAGTATATTATGAATATTAATTAGCATACTTTTAAACTTTCGCGTTGCATAATTATGTACTAAATAACGTCTGGGAAATAGAAAAGGTACGTGCGCGTTTAATACCTATTATTTAGTATATAATTAAATAACATATTCCAACGAGGACTTTCCCGGACATGGAAATTAAACCGATTTATTGTGTATTTGGAGGCACCGATATGGGGTAGTCACCACTGTGGGTTAAACACTTGATTGATATTGGTTAATTATACCACAGAGTCCCTGTAATATTATAAATGTGAAAGTTTGTGAGGATATGTTCGTTACTCTTTCACGCGAAATCTAGTGGACGGATTGTTAAGAAATTTGGTACACGGGTAGAATATAACCTAGCACCCTTCATCGCACGAAGCAAATTTAAATTTCACGAAAGAGAATTTTTCGAAAAAGTGAGCACAAATAGCTGATTTGACTAGGTAGAAAAGTACATAGGGACATTCATAGAACATTGTAAGTAAAATAAAAGTTTGTAGAATAGGAAATTTTTTGAAGTGAACATTTTTTCTTCTCTAGCGGCGTTGTGCACTTGGATAAAAAATGTTAAACTCACGTCAGGACACGTGACCCAGATCGAAAATTCGTAAGATGTCAAAAATACACAACGTTAATATTCAAGTTTTCACTCCCGGAGCAACCCACCCATAATCCAATCGCAACCCGGTTTTTTTTTGTAGGGCGGGACCACAGCCTCAGGTACAGCACATACCTCTCTCCTGCGTGTAGTGCTGCAGCTCGGCGGGCGGCAGCTCGTCGTCGCTGGAGTCCCCGTCTCGGTGTCGCGCCGCAGCGCCGGCCGCCGCCGCCGCCGCGTCGCGCCGCAGTCTGCGCGCGCGCCGCCGCCCCTCGCGCTCCGCACAGCGCCGGATCTTCTCTTCGGAGTCTATCGGCTTCGCGGCGCCGGGCCGAGCTAGTATAGAAAACATACATGTCGGAGGAGATCGTAGATAGATTAAATCTTTATTTGTAGCCACAACATAAAATATACAACACATACAGGTTCTTCATATTAATATTTAAAATATTTTACGTTCTAAATCAATAGATCGACTTGGCCATCGCATGATTCGATTGTTCAGCATGTATTATGTCTCGTATCACACCATACAGCACTGCGGGCGATCATATTTGTGTAAGTACATACCAGCCAGAGTGAGTACATCCTGCGCCTGATCCCTGACGTCCGCGCGCCGCCGCTCCATGATGAACTCACAGCGGCGCCTGTGCATCGCCAGCGCGCGCGCCTCCAGCGCCTCCAGCTGCGGCATCTGATTATACCACATCCATTTATTTATTGACTAGCGACCCGCACTGGCTTTGCATGGGCTCTATTGTTATGTATGTCATATATATATATATATATATATATATATATATATATATATATATAAACATTCATCTGGAATCACTCTCTGTATTTAAAAAATCTCGCATCTAAATCCGTTGCACAGCTTTTAAAGATCTAAGCAAAAATAAATTCCTTACGTATTGTAAAAAAAATATCCTTGTCGTATGTCGTCTGTATGAAATGTTTTTAGCACGGTTTTTATTAATAGAACCAAATATACTACTACTATTATTATTAATATTGCATATGTATGTTTGTTACTCTTTCACGCAAAATCTACTGGACAGATTGTTACGAAATTTGGAACACAGGTAGTATAGAACATGAAGTAACACAAGTAATAATACCTTCTCGTCCAGACACTCGACGAGGTCGGTGAGATACCCGCGCGCGGCCTGCGCGCGGCGGTAGGCGGCGTCGAGCGCGCGCGTGCGCGCGGCGCGCGCTGAGCGCTCGCGCGCCGCGCGCTGCAGCGCGTCGCGCGTCTGCGACCGCCGCTGCCACGTCTTGTCGCGTTGTGTCTGCTGCTCTTCCAGTCTGTGACGAGAGCGTTTGTCGCTACAATATATTAAAGGCAACTCCCGCATTCATTTTCTGTACGGTATTGCTGTGGTCAGCAAATTACGTAACCTCGTCAATTTTATTGTTTTAAAATTCAGTCATTAGTACGCCAATATCTATCTTGTGTGCACTTGTATCACTTGTTATAATTTTATCAATAAACCGTTTGAAATCGTTTTCGGTTGTATCAATCAACCCATCAATAACATAAAAAGTGTGGGTTAGCAAAAGACCACACATTTTCCATTTATAGGCGTCGCGTATCATTTACTCATTCATTCACTCCATAAACATATTAATAGTCAATTCCGTGGTCGCGTAGTCAGATCCGTGGCACCGGAAGCTAATAAATTATTAGCGAGTAACACAGTATTCACATAACAGTTAAACGGAAGTCAAAAGATATACCTTTCTCTGAGAGCCCTAATTAGTTCCGAGACAGTGGTGGGGTTGCGCATGTCAGCCTGTAGAGGCCGCAGGTGCTGCGCTAACGGCTGCGCGCGCGCCGGCGGCGGCGGCGCGGCGAACGGGTTCAGATCCGCGGCTAACTCGCCTGCGGGGTTTTGAAGTTTTTATTTATTAAGGTGCACAAAACAACAGATGTCCATAACATTACATAAAAAAAAACATTGAACTTGTCTTCTTTCCTCAGTATCAGTACGATATCAGTGATTCAGGGGTAGAATTCCTAATCCACTTGGAGGTAAAATTATTAATTAATCCTATAAGAGTTATGTGGACGGAGTTGATCGCACAGACCTGTGATATCAGCAATAGCAGGCATTGCCTTCTGCATCTGCTGCTCCACCCACTCCTCAGCCTCACTGTCCAGCTCCTCTTCTGAAGCTGCAGCAGCCGTGCCACCTGGTTTAATATATATAACACTTCATGTAAATCATACAGCTTGTATAGTATTAAATATTGAGAAATACAACTCTTAAAATGATCCCAGAATGGAAGGACCTATCTCCCGTCTGGTGCTTGCGCTGCCGTCTCCAACCAGGATGTAATATTTTACCAGTATATTATTATTGACAAATAAACAAAAATCTAAATTAGTAACAAGAAGTAATTATAGATGAACAAGCAAATAAATATTTTGAATGTACTCACGTTTAGGCTTGTCGCTGGGCAGCTCCAACCCCCTGACGATGAGCCTACCTTCCTCCTCTTCATCCCCGGAGCCATCCTCCCGGATCAACCTGGAGCCTCCGGTCGACGGCTCATTCTGTATCGGCACAAAGTCTCCAAGCTCGCGAGCCTGTAAGAACGATCAATTTGCTGGATTCAACTCATTCAAGAAGTGCAGAATCACATCAGTATTGACACATGCATTTAGTTTATTGTATTTTGTTGGTATTTGCTCAGCTCTAGTTTACATACATTGACACAAAGTAAGATTATAAAATTCTTAATGTATAAGTTTATTATGATAGAAATTTGATGAACCCTTCGTACTATATATCTAATACCACATACAATAATGCTGGATGAAAAATCTTACAAGAAACCTATTTATTTACATTGTTTAAAATGTGATTCTGCACAAACATTACTGTATTACTAAATCAATATGACTTATTCTATCATACAAACATGTCAACTGCAATATTTACGTAGGCACCACTGTGTACTGGACTTGATCCAACAGGACCGTACCGTAGAGACCTAAATCCAACTTACCACAAATAGAAACCGAATAACAATCTAAAACGAGGCAAAATCTTCAATGGTGACGGCTCGCCTTAGTCCCTCACCTCTCATACCTGCTGTCGCGTCTTGCGCGCCGCGTGGATGAGCGCGGCGTCCGGTATGAGTCCGGGCGCCACAGCCAAGGCCGCCCGCACGGAATCCGCGCGGTACTGGTGAAATCCCCTACTATCCTCTTCTTCCTCATTCGCGCTATCTTCGGACAAATCCCCGGCCCCGTCGGCAGCTAACGCCTCCCGACCGGAGAGAATCAACCCCTCTAAAGTCACTTTCTTTTTCGGCTTCGGCTTGTCTGATTGGTCGATATCGTTGGGTTTGTCCTAGGGAAGGAATATGGTGTTATAGCATTGATCATTTTGTTAGCAAACTTTATATTCTGGTGCTGTACACCCTGTGGGAATCCATATGAACATTACCAAATCGGATCCTTACATATTATAAAACAAAGCCCTCTACCGCGTCTGTCTGTCTGTTAGCGATAAACTCAAACACTACTGCACGGATTTTCATGCGGTTTTCACCAATAGATGGTATGATTGAGTGTGATATATTTTTTTTTATATATTATTAGAAAAAAAAAACATTGTAAGAAATAATAAGGGTAAGCCGATCTGGCACGATAGGGACCAACACTGTTCAAATGAGTTTCTTTCGGCATTTCTTCTCAGCAGTGGTCGTTCCGAAATGCCAGTAGTTTGTAGCTTGTGAGAAATAACTATAAATATAAAGATTGACGAGAAAAAGTGCCTGTGAAGGTCTAATTTCTAAATAAATGATTTGAATTTGAATTTATAATTTTTTATGTTTTTACCGAGCGTAGCGAGAGGGCCTGTAGTAGTACACATAAGTTTATCTATGCCCAGCCATAAGGAATACGAAATTTAATTGTCAGTTACAATAACAATGATTTTTATTTTTTTATTTTTATTTTTTTATTTTATTTAATATTAATTTATAGCACACGAAAATTTGCGCAATTACATATAAATTTAAAATATTTGGTATGCCCTTCTCTCATGATAAAATGGACCATCGGACAGACATGATTTCTGGTGAGATTGCTGGAGAGTGACATAGGCCACTTGTGGTGCAAATGAGGCTGCATTAGTATAAAAGTAACAAATATTTATAATATTAATTTTATAAATATTTGTTATTTTTATAAATATTTGTTACTATATATTTATTATAATAATTAAATCTAACCAAAAATGTGTGCTCAGACTGAGTAACAAACACACAATTTCCTGCACACCAGCACCCATTAGCATAAATAACTGTTTATGTATTTAAAAATATATAAATAATATTTAATGTATTTTCATTGAAATATAGGTACATCTTCAAAATTTAAATCTTAACACATTACAAATTTTCATTTATAAAATAATTAAGTTGCAAAAGTCTTGATGTATAAAGTGTCATTTACCTTTTTTAAATACCCTAAATGAATACAATATATTCATTCAGTCGGGCTGTAATCTGAACAAAATCTTTAAAATACCATACCATTCCACTCTCTGATCTTCAGTGCCATGTGGTCTATATACTATAAAGAATATTTTGGATACAAAACAAGACGTAACAGATGCACATTACCTCATCACCATTATTGTCATATTTATTACTATCACCGTCCGGGGGCCGGCGTTTCTCCCTCTCTTTCTCCCGCCGCTTGGCCAGTCGCTTGCTCTGTGACGACTTCTTCACTTTGAACTCCTCGCCTTCCTCTTCTGAAATGGTTATCCATAGATAAAGATTATGGGTATATCTTGTGATATTTACTAGGGTACCCTAAAACATGATGAATGTCTCTAAAAGTCATTTTTAATTACTTTTTTTAGGTCATGTTACAAAATAAATGACCACAAAGCCAGCCTGAGTCAAAATTATTTTTTCAGCCTTAACTTTCTTTTATGTTTTCAATACAGAGTTGGTATGGCCCTTCTCTTGCTAAGTGTATGATAAAGACTGTGGCATAAATTAATTTCTTGCTTAAAAAGGGCCTAGATAAAGACATGAACTATCTATATTAATCCATATCAATGCTTCCATATTAGTTCTTACTTCTATAATTACTAAAATCCATATTAATATTATAAAGAGAAAAAAAAAATATTTTTATTGTATTTTTAATGAATAAACACAAAAACTACTTTTAATGAATGGGCCAATTTTAATTAAATTTAGTAGAGATAGAAGAAATGTTCAAGAGTAACATAGGCTTCTTTTACATGATTTTAAACGAGCAAAGCCAGGGCACGCCGCTAGTCTGTTTATATAAATACTTGCCGAAAGCCGAAAACTTGTATGTGAATTTACATGAGCTAATCTCTAGAACTACCATAGGTATGGATGAGAATAAGGGCGACTTCAGAATGTAGCACGATACCGGGGACCGAGGCCGGCCGCGGTTATAGACAGTAAGAAAATGTGAAGAGCGACTAGCGTACTATTGTAACCTCGAAATAACAATGGACCTATTACGTTCAGGTTTCATGACAAAGACTCACCCTCGTCAGCAAAACTCAACAAGGGAGTGTTTGTGGGCTTAATCGGTTTGTTTTCCTTTTTATGACTGATGACTGGCGGCGGTGGTGGCTCAGGATCACCATCTTCATCATCATCGGCGGTAAACATACGCCTCTGGTGGATCTTTTTCGGTTTGCGGAACAAGGACATTGTCAGCTCTCCGTCCCAGTTTATTAATTATATCACAACAACTAAGATAGAAGAATAAATAAAATTAAATTCGAATTGGATCGAAAAATCGACGACGTTTCATCAAAAAATCAAAAGGAATGATTGGATTGGAATGAGATGAATGAATAAAAGAAAGAGATAGCAATAGTAGTGTAGTGGAGGAAAAAATAAAAGGAAAATTCTCAGCCATATCTTGTGCTTGGTAAGCTGAAGTGAAGTTAGTGCTATCTTTACTTCAGCCGACTACGAATAAGATAATAAACATTAGCAAACATCATGATGGCATCTGCAATGGGACACACGTCACTCAGGCTCGCCATTCAACAACTGTGAACGAGACCGCAGCTTTGCAGACTTTGCAGTGATCATGAAAGAAGTATATGTTTTCCATATTTTCGTAAGAACTGTACGTGTTATTTATGCCTACTTAATCCTCTTATGCAGTGAGTTTGCGAGAACAGAACAAGGCTTTACTCGCCCGTGGATCGGTCATTTAACATATTAATCGAATCAAAATCGATTAAAATGATCGAATGATTGAATTAATTAAACTGTCAACCAAAGAGCTGTCAAGTTCACATTCCGCCATTTAAAAATTTGTCCCGCACAGAGTATGTGCGTTTGGTCTTGGTAAGTTCATTTCACAACAATCTGAAATTATTTAAATAATCCATATGTGCTATTATTTTACATTTATCTTAATATGTAATCAGTGATGTTAAAAGCGCTAATCGGAGTGTATTTATGGAAATTAAAAATGTGTTTCCTCCATGGTGATGAAATGTCTGTTTTCATTTTTACAGTCCTTAAATTTCTCCGAAGTCCCTTTCTCACGTCAAGATGGTTAGGGAGGACAAGGCTACCTGGAAGTCTAACTACTTCACTAAGATTATCGTAAGTACCTTTATGTATTTACATTTCATAACTTAACACGTTGAACATAACCTCCATTATTCCGATGTCTGTTCTAATACCAAGGGTGTAACATTACCCCTTTTGGCTTCGCTTTCAGACTAAAGTATCTCTTCAAATTTATCCTAGTGTACTCCTCAATATCATAGGGTTTGCACTGGCATTTTGAAGATACAATCTTTCATTCAAGTAATATAGTTTTTTAAGATAAATAAGAGCCAGCTGTAGAATTTACGTACATTTATAATTCACAGCAACTATTAGACGAGTACCCAAAATGTTTCATCGTGGGTGCCGACAACGTAGGCTCGCAACAGATGCAGCAGATCCGCATCTCGCTACGAGGAAGCAGCATCGTACTCATGGGCAAGAACACCATGATGCGTAAGGCCATCAAGGACCATCTGGAGACCAACCCCGCGCTGGAAAAGCTGCTGCCCCACATCAAGGGCAATGTAGGCTTTGTCTTCACCCGTGGAGACCTTGTGGAAGTAAGTAATCTGTTGATATGTTCAAAGATAGGTAACTATACATTTATATTTGTTTTATATTTTCTGTAAATAACTTCACAGAACTTGATGTAGCATATAACTAATTGCAAGCTTTATTCTCAAACTACCTTTTGCTTGCAAATTTGTACATACCTATATAGAATTTCTATGTCTGTGAGTATTTTGGGAAATTCTTTTAGGTGAGCATTCTACACTTCCAAAGATACTAAACACCATGTACTTACAGTTATGAGTTGTCAGATTCAGATTCATTTATTGCAATGTCACAAGTGGAAATGTTAGGTGTTACATAGATAATAAGTAAGTACAGGTGACGCCCTGCAAGGGCACAGCAAACATTGGGGCAGCTAGATGCCATTTACTTAAATATTTAACATTGTTAATTGTCATGCATTAAATGATTAAAATTATTAAATTATTAAAAATGATTAAAATTAATAAAATTAAGGGGAGTCGAAGGTATCACTGATCGATTTGATCTTCAAAGAACTCTGCGATACTGTAATAGCATTTATCCAAAAGAAAAACCTTGAGATGGTTAGTAAATATGTGTGGTTTTTTAATATTTTTTATTTCATTTGGAATGTGGTTAAATATTTTTATTGCCATATGATGAGGACTAGATCCAATTAATGCCATATTAGTAAGTGGAATTAATAATTTATTTAAATACCGATTGTTTCTTCTGTTGTGATTATCCCTATTAGTATATAATTCACTGTGTTTCCGTACAAATTTGCAGATTTCTAAAATGTAAATAGATGTCAGCGTTAATATTTTATGTTTTTTAAAGTATGGCCGGCAAGATGTCATTTCGTCTATATTTGTAAGAATTCGTATACATTTTTTTTGCAAAACAAATATGTCATTTATGTCACAGCAGTTTCCCCACATGACTATCCCATATGACAATCTTGATTGCGCGTATGCATAGTATGCTGCAAGCGAAGTCTTAAAGTCGGTTACACGTCTGTCCATTGCAGATTCATTTTATGTTTTTATGACTAAATTTTATGATTGTAATATTCACTAAGGACTAAATTTAAAGAGCCTGTGCCATAAATTAATAAATAAGTGCTAACATCACCATTCAGAGAATAACCTTCACATCATAACTCTTGTAGGTGCGTGACAAATTGCTGGAGAACAAAGTTCGTGCCCCAGCCCGTCCTGGAGCCATTGCACCTCTAGCTGTGGTAATCCCTGCGCACAACACTGGTCTGGGTCCTGAGAAGACTTCCTTCTTCCAGGCCCTTTCCATCCCCACCAAGATTTCCAAGGGTAAGAAAGCAATTATTGATTTAATCCCTCTGCTCCTGTGATCCTAATACCAAATTTTTTATCAATTTGACCATTTTAATTAAAAAAATTTTTTTGAAAATTTTATCCTAATATATCCACTAATTTCTTTGTGGTTGCACTGGCATTTAAAGACACAAATTGACCCATTGCTCGACACTTATAATGTACACAAATTCTTGTTTCACTTATTATCACCAAATTAAGTGTTAAATGTCAATATAAAGTTGTTTACACAGGTCTTATTTTATGTACTTAAATAAAATAGAATATAAAAAATCGATTATCTATTGAATTCAATGTAAAATTTTTAAAAGATGTTTGTTTTCAGGTTCCATTGAAATCATCAACGATGTGCCCATTCTGAAACCCGGAGACAAAGTGGGCGCCTCCGAAGCGACTCTGCTCAACATGCTGAACATCTCGCCCTTCTCGTACGGTCTTGTAGTTAAGCAGGTATGATACTTTTATGCCTTTCTTCTAGATAAACAATATGTATTAATTTCTAAATTTAAACACACTATCCTGTACTAATATAATATTCTTCTAATCCTAACCAAAGTGTTGAGTACAGTCTGCATTTCACATGCATTCTGATAATTTACCTTTGGGAAATTTTATGCACTTGAAAATCTTAATTATTTCACATTTTTTGGTGAAGTGTTAGTCCAAGTGCAACAATTTATTTGATTCTATTTTTATTCCCTTAAGCTACAAAGTTGAAATATATTGGTTATGTAATTGGGAAAATCTTGTATTAAAGAGATCATACAAATCGCAAATTATAACATAGGTCAGTTGTGTGATCATTGAATGTGACTCGGCCCTCGTTTTCCAAACTGTTACAGTTGACCTGACTGTTATGTCACATAGGATTGTGATTTGAAATGCGAATAAGAACCTCGCTCGAGTGACCGATCGCCGCAGACGTTTTAAAACAACACGATGCCGGCTCCACAATGTCGTCAAACAGTTTGCCAAACTTTGGCGGATTCGGTATATTTCGATATATGCTGGTTTCTCATTGCTGTAAATAAAAGCACCCGTACTTCGCAATGTATTCGCGTCGACATGTGTCCGAGTTGGCCAAGAGCCGGCATGACACGTGAAATGACATGTCCAAGATATTTATTAACAAACTATCAGGTGTACGACTCGGGCACGATCTTCGCGCCAGCAATCCTGGACATAAAGCCAGAGGACCTGCTGGCCAAGTTCCTGGAGGGCGTGGCGCACGTGGCGGCCGTGTCGCTCAGCGCCGGCTACCCCACGCTGGCCTCCGCGCCGCACTCCATCGCCAACGGCTTCAAGAACCTGCTGGCGGTCGCCGCCGTCACCGACGTCAACTTCAAGGAGGCCGAGACCATCAAGGAGTTCATCAAGGTATGTTACTGTCATGGGTCTTCAGAAGAAAAATTACCGATATGTAGCAGTGTTACACATTGCAACTATCTTCTTCCCGATGAGTAATACTGGCACTCTATATTCCCGTTCAATAATAGAGACGCGAATGTACGATACACCCCCGATGCTAAATGGATGCATGACCTCAGATATTAACTATATCCCTGACAAATTTCTAACAATATGTCTGTTCTAATACCATGGGGCGTAACATTAGCCCCCTGGCTTCGCTTTCAGACTAAAATAACTCTTCAAATTTATCCTAGTGTGATCTTCAACATCATAAGGATTGCACTGGCATTTTGAAGATACATTAATTCACATACACAAGTCACACATTCTCATGTCACAAAAGTCCTAAGTCTTGTGATAAAGATTTGGAGGCCAATCCAATCAAAGTATCCAAATATATTAATTTCTAAACCACTAGTCCATACGAGTGTACCACCATTGACCCAAAAAGGCCGACTCTTCTCCATAAATAACTATCGAATGCACAGCAGCATGATATTAAAAATATTTTTAAATCCCAGGACCCGAGCAAATTCGCGGCTGCAGCTGCAGTCGCCGCACCCGCCGCCGCAGCTCCGGCCGCTGAGAAGAAGGAGGAGAAGAAGGAAGAGAAAGAAGAGTCTGAGAGCGATGACGACATGGGCTTCGGTCTCTTCGACTAAGTTCCACGGACTCCGGGAAACTGGCTAAATCCGGTTTGATCTGGATGTTGGTCCTGCGTTGCTGGCTGCCATGTGGGGCCATCTGCGCCGCCGGGTCGGACGCCCGTATGGCGGCCGATGTGCCTCATTTGTGTGCTTGTCAATAAATATTAAAAAATATTTCAGTCTTTTATTTTAGTCGTGAAATTTGTACGAAGTACTTATTAAATCGAGAGCAGACTCCCTGTCACACCAGTATGACACGGGGACGTTTTTTTCCTCACAGCCACACCAGTGTGGTGTGACAAAGATTTTTTCCTGACGGACACACCAGTGTGACACAGATTTTGATTGTTGAGGTACATAACTGTAGAGGTAGCAGTTCAAAGATGCAGAGACAAATGAAAACCAAAACTTGAGTTTCAAAAAACTTTCTTTTTTATTGTAATTTTCAAAATATCACATCGAAATTCACTACTGTTCACATTTAAACATTGAAACGTCCATAGTTAATACATTAATATTTATCGTGGATTACAATCTGAGACTACAAAATATTGTTACCACGATATGCGGATGGTCACATAGCTTAAAATTAATTTAAGTAAAAATGGCCAACATACAACCGTGTAAACAAGGGAAGATTCCAACAAGAAAATAATAATCATACTATATTTCGCGAAAGCAGAGTAATTAAAACATACATGTATGTATAATACTATACTAGCCGAGTTATAAATGATAAAATCGCAATTCAAATAGATTTATAAAATATTATAATGGGTAGCTGCTACCTGCATATCGTGCTAAATCTGACTGCACAATGAAATGATTGTCTATTTTATCAGTTTAGTATTAATCTGCATTGTGAATCTTATCTCCTAGAGTACCTAGTAGAACAACAATATGCATAACATTTTCGCATTAAAATACGAACACTTAAAAATTGGTGCTAAGATTTTTATAAACCGGATTACCACCCCCAGGTCTGTGATAAATTTTATAATATGTAATTGAATTACGAAAGTACAGAAAACTCATTTTGTAAAAAATAGTAGAAAATCAGATCCTAAGTCCTAACTTTTACTTCACAGCCCACCGAGCCAAATTTCTATAGAAACAAATATGGCTGTATTCCAAAAATATGTTTTTAAATTTTTGTCAAATCCATAAATACTAATATTAGTCATGTACAAAATAATTATACATTCTCGTAGATCATTAAGATGAGATGTGTTTAGATAATAAATAAAGTAATATAAATAGTGGGTTTAGGCCTCCAAAAATAGCGACCACGAATTTTAACAGAATTTAATGTCTCTTATCATATCCTATTTAGGTAGTAAAATACCACACAACCCTTTCTTATCCTCGTTTCAAGTTTAATTAACATGACCCTTTTAAATATTCCTTTAACAAAAATCTGATCACATACATTTCTATGACTTTGGGACAGAATATAAAACAAAGTGTTTGAGCATAGTTAATTAATTACTCTATACCTAATTATTCAAGAGTATTATCATTATATAGCTCTATAAATAAAATTGGCTAGTATGATAACTATAAATGCAACTCTTATGACAACGTCAATAGGATTCATATTACGCTGGCTTCAAATTTTTAAATTCATACTTTGCCAACTTTAGAGACAGAGGTAATAATGTAATTAAAATAATCAACATTTCAATTAACAGCACCTTAGTAATAATTATTTCTAAATAATGTCTATATTTACACCAACAACATCCATTTGGCCAATACAATTTCTTATTTGTTTTAATATATTTCTATTCAGAATAATCAGATTTCCATTGAGTTTTTATACACTGATATGAGTAGCTCTCATAATACTCGGGTAAATAATGAGCATATATGTAAAACAGGACTTATATCTAGAGTAAATGTCAGTAATAAATAGGCTTCTTCAACACCCTGTGACTTTAGTAAATAGAGTTCATAATTTTAATACATAAACAGACATCAAGGATTTAGAAAATGCCATAACATTTAGCAAGCACAAGTAAAATTCACTCTTTTTCAACAGTAATAAATAATAAAAAATATTCAACATTCACACCCATCTCCAAACAAAAAGTCAAATATAACAGAAGTAACTAAAGTGAGATCCTTATATAAAATGACTGCGTCCAAAAAGTTTATTTGATTGTATTCAGACATTAGGGCTCTGATCTTGAGACGTATCTTCGAACAGCAACTTGAACGCGCCTTCATGGTCCACACAGCGCACGATGTTAGCCATAAAACCTTTTTTCAAAGGAAACTTTGGGTTGACCAAGAACACAATACCATCTATGAAACTATTCCTTCTGTTTGTGGATATTTCCGTCAAATTCTCCATAATTTCCAGCTGGTACCAGCACAGGATAGCATTCACGGTCCCATCGGAAATTAGCGGGATCTTAAATGTTTTTGACCCTGAATCATCATTGAAAGAACCCAAGATTGTTGGATTAGAAAGAGAAGTGAATTCCAAATGCGTGAAATCAATACAAAAGTTTTGAGTCACCTGATACTTGTTTACGTGTGGAGACAGTCTGTAATTGTGCACATTTTCGTCAAGCACTTTGTTGTTGATCTCCAACCACTTGCTGTGGACAAGCTGCCCCACAATCTTGATGTCAGACGGCATGAAGAGGCCTCCTTGCATCAAGTTATTTTGTCTCAACTGCTGGGCTACAAGTCTATTACGCAAATCTACATCGCCCCACAAGTCAAAGATATTAGTAAATATGGCATGGTACTTTTCACCTCTGAACGTCTCAGGCCCCCATTCATCGCCAGTTAAAATAGTGACTTTGGACAGAGGTACTTTGTTGATTGTGAAAATTGACTCAATGAAAGATACATCAGCCTCTGTTTTGGCACTGCATATGAGAGATTGAGCTCCCCGCTTCAACATGAGAAGACCAAACAATGGGAAAGGACAGAGGTCAACAATACTTGTCAGACTTATATCAACAATCTGTCCGAGGTACACGCAATTCATGGCAATACTACCTGTGATCAGTTTTATATATTCTGTATCATTTAAGAACCTTAGAGTCTCTGGTGAGATTCTTGTGATTTCCTTCTTGGAATTATGCAACATAGTCAGTTTGCCCCCATTCATGAGGAAATCTGAAATTGTAACTTGATTTTTCTTCACAGGAACGGGAATGTTGTCAAAGAATACCGCTTGCTGCCATGCATTTGCCCTGTTTTTAGCATTGGGATTGGTAGTGATTGTGATGGTATCTGTTAAATACAGATGGAACCAGCCAATAAAAGTGTTGATCTCTCCATCCTCTTTAATTTTAAATTTTGCACGGAAGGGGTCTTTTCTGTTTAAAATCTCCAGTACATCATCTCGGTCATTGAAATCAACTACAAGTAGTGTCTTTGGGTCAGCCATATATTTTATGTCCTTGAAGAGATGGACATCTTCACAATCGTAAGTCTCATCATGAGTTGTGATGTGGACATGCTCATTAGGAATGTTTAAGAGGACTTTGGTGGAGTGGCACAGCTGATACTTGCGGTTGAGATGGTCACATTTGGCCGGGGCTACAAAGAATTCTGCTTTGGTGGGTACAATTCGAGCATTGTTCATCATGAGGTTGTCCCATGCGTGGGCTAAAGATTGCAAAACATGTTCCCCAAAGAGACCTGCATCAAACATTTCAGTAACCAGAAGGGTGCTCCTCCCCCCTATGTCACCTGTGGTCATGTCTGTAGACATCTTGTTGATGATGACAATCTCATTTTTCCTGTTATCCATGGTGACAAATTCTGCTATGCTGGTCATCACGTCAGATCCATCACAAGCTATGACTGACTTAGGGGAGCACTCAGTTGCATACAAAGATAATAAGCCTGTTCCAGTACCCATATCAAGGACATTATCCTTAAATTTAACGGCTTTGGCTTTAATTGCTTTACGATAAGCTTCATTTCTAATCTTATCATTGAGCATGCGGAAATGCCATCGCTCCATAAGGAAATTCTTCACAGAGTTTAGATTTTTCTCAGCATTAACAAATAAAGGATTGAATCTAAGTGCTTTCTGAAAGTGGCACCAAGCTTCAGTGTAGAATGCGAACTTGTAAAGATACTTGCCAATGTCGTTGAGCAAGTTGATGTTGTCTGGGAAGGCATCAATCGCGCGCGCGAAGTTGCTAAAGATCTCCTCCATCTTGTTGGCTGTGGCCAGCACCTCGTTCAGCCTGATCACGTTGGCGCGAAACTCCGGCTCGTACAGAGTCTTCAGGTCCCTGTTCTTGTCGAAAGCCAGCATGTACATATCGAAAGCCTTGCTGTAGCAGCCATTTGTTGATAAATATCGGGCGTACTTTATGTATTCTTGAGCAATATCCCCCATTTTCACAGCACTTCAAAAGCTATTTAATTGCGCAGTTGAAAGCATACACCAAAATCGATAAAACTACCAACAAAGGTGCCAACTGTTGCACCCTGTCGGCTCCAATGGGCATTCGAGACAAATCAATAGTCCGCTATGTAGTTATTGATTGCGCCCGTACCGACAGGTGCGATACAGCGGCTGTATTCCTGTACCAACTATGCACGTGCAAACGTTTGATATTGGCTTCAACATACGAGTATATTACATAGATATCATGTGAGGGAGAGGATACGCACGCTTCACTTCACCGTTTGTGTTCGTTTCGTTTTCTTTGCAATGCAAATTCGCAAAGAAACACAAAATTTTGTGCATACTGTGAGATACTGACACTGACATTGACTGACATCAAAATGAATGAATGAATGAATGAAAAATTTATAAACCATGGAATTAGTAGGTAGAATGCCTACCTATCAATTCCATGAAATAAACAGATAAAATTTACTACCTACTTTTCTTACTGAACTTCTCTATTGCTCTATTTGTTCCGTTCGGCTTCTATTTGTTCGGCTTATTTGTTCTGTGGGCTTATTATTGTTTGTTCGGCATTACTACCACTGCATCTTCGTATCGAACGCGAAGATATAGCGATGTATGTAAATTATCTTTGAATACCCCAAATCAGAATAAAATAAGCCAGACCTAGTAATATATTCTTATATTTTTCACTATGTTATTGAATAAATATAAAATCGTCACTTTGTTAGGTGCAGCACAAAAGGATTCCTGAAAAATTTATGTCACCGTTGTAAGCACCGTTGTCCATGGTCCACATAATACCTTAGAATTAATATTACATTCATAAGCCTTTTTGAAATAAGGGACTGTTGAATATAAACTAGGATTGAACCCAAGCTGCCCATATTTATTACATCCTGAAGTCCACACACTATTGTCTTCAAGAATAATAGCTGTATGTCTGGACCCACAGGCAAAATCTTTTACATTTAAATTAACAATTTCTTCATTACAATCATTAAAAACATCTACTACTGTAGGTAGCATAGTGGTAGTTAATATATCAGAAACAGTTTGTTCTTTTCCTTTATTATTTCTTATTCCTAATTGGCCAATATCATTCCAGCCCCACACATACAAGTCCCCAAATTCACTAAGGGCTGCGGAATGCCAACCTCCAGCACAAATTTTAACAATTCTTATACCAGCCAGAGCCTCAACCTCTGTAGGTGTATCTAAGTTGTCCAAATCACCATGTCCCAACTGAAGTCTCCTGAAAACACAAGCAAATAACTTATATCCAAGTTCATCATTGATGTTTTTATAAAGCAAACATACATCTAGTTCTCTGTATCTATTGTGGTTGTGGTGCATATTTTATTGAGTTAAAGATGGGAAACAAACCTTCCATTGCCCCAAGTATAAACTCTTCCAGCATCAGTAAGAAGCATGAAATGTTCAAAACCACAATCTATATCACATATTGACCCCAAGCAATTCTCTGTATTCACCAAGCCAGGCAGCATCCCAATGTATACTGTCCCACTGTATGTGAGACACATGAAGTTGTCACCTTTTGCTTTTACACTTCTGATGTCACAGTTTTCCTTCCTTCTCTTTGAGCTAGAATCAACAGGTGCCTCACTAAATTTGATTTCCTTAACACCATCATTTTCATCCATTATCCATAATTTCCCTAATTTCTTTTCCACAAATAACAGGCTATAATCATTGCCCGCAACCAGTAGGCTGTGTTCTTCACAAATGTTAAATTCTTTAGGTATAACTACTTTGGTAAATTGTTTTCGTCCTCCCCATATTCCTGATATATAAAATGAATCATTAGTCTTGTAAATGTTATAAGACCAATTGATTTCGACTATTTCTGTATTTTTTGTGATAGTACCCAAATCTTCTGTTGGAATACGTAGAGGTACATCACGAAAATGGGTCACAATAACATCATTTGTACACCACTGGTTAAATAAATTGTTTCCTGCGATTATCCACATTGTGATTTTCCAAAATTACACACAAGTTATTAAAACAAAAACATTTTTCTTCAAACCCAACTCAGTAGGTAGGGTATTTATCCGGTTGTTGTTTGACAAACACTACAACAACAATGCTACTACAGCATCAAACAGCTGATGAAATGAATATGTCAATTTGTTTTAGTGATGTGATAAATCGATTGTTATCGCATATTTCTATCGATATAATTTCAATCAGGAACTTCAAGAAAAGTTCAAATCGGTTCAACGTTTTGTTTATGTTGTCGAATAAAAATATAATAGTTTAAAATATTTAATTCTGTAAATTATATATCACAATAAAATATGATTCACTTGTTTTACATCCAATAATAAAATAAGTTATGATAAAATGTTTCCACAAGGTATAAATCAAATTAAAGACATTTTCCTTGGTTAGTAAATAAAAGGAAACGATACTAAACGCACTTTATCATTTTGATCGCAACTCATGAAGATGGAGTTCGCCGGTTTTCAAGGTAAATTTTAGTAAATTATGCTGCTACCTTTTCAGTACTTTACGCATGATTACCTTGTGGCGATCGTTAACGCTTTTAATATATAACTATTTTATGGCAATTTTTCGTATATCCTGCAGATGTGATTATAAAGTGATATGAAGTTTAGGAGAAGAAATCAATATGGCTCTCAAATTGGGAAAATGCAGGCTCTGCCTGAAGCTGGGCGACTTTTACTCAATATTTACCGTGGACAATGCCCTACAGTTGGCGGAAATGGTGATGGAATGCACGAGAGTCAAGGTAAATACTATTTACACTGTGTGCGATATTTGTATCAGTTTAATGAAAATGCCTTTAAAAGTTCGACACTTCATATTTTTGATTGAGCACTACAAGTGGATCCGATTTCTAGTAATTACTTACCTTACAAAATTCGTTGAAGAAATTAATGTAAGTTATGAAAAAATAAATGAGGTTAAAACATATCAACATCATGATTTGAATAACTTGTGTGAAGTGGGAAATTTTAGCTTGAAACAAAACTAAAAAAAAGCCAAAGGTACAATTATGTGGTCTAGCCTACTTAATTGGCAAGGTATCAGACTATTTATACACAATCCAAACTCATCTGCCACGCCACAATTGCCACATAAACATGTTCAGGATTATAAAAACCTGAAACATTCTTGAAATGCCTTTGTTGAATAGTATTTTTTTTTGCATTTTTAAACTTATTTTAATATCAAATAATCCTAGTAATATTATAAATGTGGATGTTTGCATGTGAGTGACTGTGTGGGGAAGTTTGTAAATCACTCAAATAGAAAGAAACAAAGATTTTTATTTGGTACATATAAATAACACTTTTAAAAAACCTACAGTAATGCACCAAAATGGATTACGCCCAGCATTGGCTCTTAGCGTGTACCAGGATGCTGGTCTTATATGAATACCAAAATACAAAATAAAAGTTAAAACTAAAGTAGGAGGAAAAGTGGAAGTACTGGTTGGATTTTGATAATATTTGGTACAATACATATAGCTATACATATAGCTTGGAACAGCATATAGAGTACTTTTTATTCTGAAATTTTCACAACTTTTGTCACAACAATGACACAATCATTTCTACATGAATAAAATAATAGGATTTATATGAACAAACAAACTATTTAGTGATAAACCTTGGATCCAGTTAATGTTAGACTGATATCATCTATTTATCTATAGGCAGAAGAAAGTACCATATTTTACTTTGCAGTATGTGTACTGTGTAACAAGGAGGAAGACTTGATACACGTCTTGCTGGAATGTGGTTGATATTCTGCCCCATGCAATATATTTTTAACCAAAATGCCTGTGTGTAATTGATTGCTGAACATAGTGTCGAGCAGTTCATTATCACAGGTGGCTAAATCCATTTATATCTTGTCGACAAGCATTATGAAAGCTAGATAACTTTATATTAGAGATCCCCCATGAGGCTGACATAGTCACAAAAAACTTGTAAAACTTTTTGCAAGGCGCCTAGTGCCGCCACTGATAATACTGGGCTTTCCTTTGTATATTTCTGTCAGTTTTCATTTTGGTGTATGTATTGACAAGAAATTGAAGCATTTCATGCATATTTGGTAATGGGATATTATAGCACATTTATACAGTTTCATTTCCATATTTAAGGTATATGAAGGCGATGGATTGCCAGACAAAATCTGTACCGAGTGTGTGCAGAAGCTAAGTAGCGCTTACATATTTAAGCAGCAGTGCGAGAGAGCTGATCAAGAACTGAGGAGGAACTATGTCCCACCACCAGGTATGTACTTTAATATTGAACAATAATCAAATAGAAATGAATTATCTTTAAAACCAATCTATTCTTCTAGTACATAAGCGCCAAATAGGCTTACGCGCCAAACATGGCTGGAATTCACGTCGCGATAGAAATGGAGTAAAGGTTGTAAGTGACGAAAGTGAAAGACGAACCATTTATTCTGGCGTTTTGCGATGTTTGCGTGTGTGTATAACATGTATTTGGCGCTTTACATCTGAAATATTTTTCTCAGGCTTCAGTATCACCCCACCACCGCCTAACAGACAGAGCAGTGACTCTGCTTTCTCGACACATACCGACACCTCCAACCAGCTGTCCAAGCCGCCGTCCTCCGCCGACCAGACTCCCAACAACAGGGGTCGCAAACGCAGCCGTAGTCGCAGCATCGACGCCGCCTCTGTCGGCTCTCGAACACAAGACCTCCCCGCCAAACGCGTCCAAGAACTCAAAAACTCGCACAAAAAAAGACCTAGAGTTGACTCTCCTAACACATCCTATGCCGATTCCGACTATGAATACGACAATAGCGCCTCGCAATTCTCTATGGAAACCGATTCGGATGAACCACTGTTGGGTCCCTATAAATGTACAAAATGTGACAAGGTTTTCACGAAAATACGTAGTCGCGCGTCTCACATGCGCATTCATACTCGAGAAGCGTTAGGACAGAACGCAGTCGTAGACATACCTAGAGATGACTATGTGGATGAGCCAACAGGTGATGACTATGTGGACACATCTAGAGGTGAGGACGCTCTCGACGACGAGGACAAGTTGAGCTGTGAGAAGTGCGACAAAACATTCAAGTTGAAAATCATGCTGAAGCGACACATGTCCACATGCACCGGGAGACCGCCGCCTCCGACGGTGTCGCCACAGAAAGAGCTGCTGATATCTCTCCAGCCGATCGACCAAGTGCCGGTGGGGAAACTCGTGTGTGACATCTGCACGGCGAGGTTCAAGACGTTGGACAGTCTGAGGAAGCACATGCGGGTGATCCACGCCGCCGTGCCGAAGATCGATACGATAGTGCTGCCGAAAAACCCCGTGGCGATACCTTGCATGTTCTGTCGGAAGATCTTCGATGATTATTTCCTGCACACGGAACATTTCAACAAGTGTCCTGAGAAAAGGCCTGTGACGAGTTACGAGTGTCCGATGTGTGACAAGTCGATATCTCGTATTCAGAACTACCTGAGCCACTTGCGGGGCAGCCACTTCGAGCAGAAGCTGCCGGTGCGCGAGCAGCAGCCGGAGTTCGCGTGCCGCCTGTGCCCCAAGAAGCTGGCCTCGCAGGACCTGCTCGTGTCGCATCTGGCCGCACACATGTCCACCATTGATAACGAAAATGACGATAATTCCAGGTTAGTTCAATATTTATTTTATTTCTTTATTGATTGTAAAACGGGCAGCTTGTTGCAGCTAATGCGTCTATATCAGGCAGCGCGTCAATTCGCTTCATAGAGTCACTTCCCTAATATTAATTGACTAGCATACTAAACATGATTTATGTCTAGTGGTAGTTTAGTATCAGCATAGACTTAATATAACATAGTGGAACATGTATACAATATTTTACATTTTGCTAAAAGACCCTGAAAATAAATGTCGTATACTATATTTGGGCCGTAATACTACTACTTTTCATATCACGTAATTAAAAAAGTCTGTTTCTTAATCATCCAGGGCCAGCACAGCAGATGACGCGGTCTCAGACACCAGCTACCAGGGCTACATGCCTCACGGGCCCAACAAGTGTCCCTATTGCATCAAATCCTTCTCATACAAAAAGGTCCTCGACAACCATATCGTCAAAGTTCATTCCAATGTCCCGGAACTGCCTTTAGAAGTCAAAGTGGAAGTCCCGCCCGATAAGAATCCTTCAACAAGTTTACTAACAGAAAAATACGCAGCAAGCGATTCGGAATCTAGTCAAGAGGAAGCGGAGGACCTCACCTGCGATATTTGCGAGAAGATGTTCTCCTACAAGCGGCTGCTGCTGCAGCACAAACGCACCAAACACAACATGAGCTCCGGACACAAGCGAGCGAAGATAAATCTCAAAGACTGTTCTGTGCGTTGCCTCATTTGCGACGTGGAGATGAAAGTCAGCGCCGTTAATGAGCACAATCAGAAGCATATTACTGCCAACATAAAGCCGAGGAACCTGTACACGTGTGCGCAGTGTGGAGAGAAGTTCAAGGCGTGCAGCGGTCTAGCGAACCACATCAAGCTGATCCACCGCTTGAAGCAGGTGCCGAAGCCGAAGGTGCCGAAGCTGCAGGGGGGGTCGGAGCTGGCGGATTTTTGCGAGGTCGTTGTGACGAAGACGGAGCCCCTGGACGACATCCAGAATCACAACGGCACGGAGGTAAGCTATGAATCACATTATCTATTAAAAATAACTGAATTTGCGTATAATTACTGAATAAAACGCTTTGCGTAGTTTTAAAGATCTAAAAATACATAAGGACAGACAAACAGCAGGAAACGACTTTGTTTTGTATTATGTCGTTGATAACTGCTGTAACAGTCGCGCGTCGCGAAAGTCCGGAAATACAAAGTTATGACTTTACCAGTAAACTTATTGTTTTAAAGAGTAATATGACGCATTTATGAATTATACTTGTACCCTGTTATTGTACATAGAACGTAATATATTTTAGCTTAAAGTAAGTATACTTTAGCACAAGTCTCTAATTTACTTGGGGGCTAATTCAATCTGTGTGATTTGTAACTATATTTATTTGACAACGGTCCCGGTTCGACCCCACCGGTCATGGAAAATGATCTTTTTCTGATTGGCCCGGGTCTTGGATGTTTATATATAAAATATGGTATAGTTGAGTTAGTATCACACAAGTCTCGAACTTACTTTGGGGCTAGCTCAATCTGTGTGATTTGTTCTAATATTTATTTATTTTATTTATTTATTGATACGGTGTCAGGTTCCGTCGACCGCGGCGCCACTAATCAACCTGAGCGGGTTCACGTGCCCCATCTGCGGTAAGACGCTGGGCACGCTCATCTCGCTCAAGAGGCACGTCAACTGGCACTCCAACGTCGGCAACAACATCGAGAGCAAGGTCGAGTGCTTCGTTTGTAAAGAGGTGAGGCGATTGGGGAATTTTGATTTAAACAGGATAAGTTCAATTTAGGCACTGATTAGTACAGGTCCAAGTATTTCTATTTAACACCTGATAGATACATAAATCAAAATACGAAGTGGGCTTAATGTGCATTGATTGCTTCCATGCTGGTCTGGGAGTGAAAGAGAAACATGGAATACGTCATCCTGCTCAGATTGTAAAAGCCAGTCAAGGCTAGGCTAGGCTTTAATTACTATTTATCTCAACTCCACTAATAAGCCTGTCATATCGCAACTTTCGGCTCTGTCTACCCCATAAAGAATAAATATATAATAAATATTCTTTCAGTTTTTTTTGAAGGTTGTCTTGTACAGAATGCTTTTAGCATAAATTTAACTCCTCGTACGAATTTGGTAAATTAAGTAGAATTTAATAAATAAAAATATTTTAACAGTATTCGATAAAGCTTCGTTTGTTCCAGACATTCCGCTTCAAACGTCACTACAGACTGCACATGAGCTTGCACTACAAGGACCCCAACATCGACCCGAAACACCTGACGTGTACCATCTGCAATCGCAAGAGTAAACATCTGCGCGCCGCCCTCGCTCACATGAACTTCCACAAGCAAACCCGATTCCAAAACAAAGACTACCAGTGCTCCATCTGCAAGCGAGTCTTCCAATACAGAAAAGTGTACCTCTCCCACATGGCGATCCACTACAAGCGAGGTGAAAGCATCCAGAACACTGTTGTCGGCGACATCTTACCTGAAAACGCGGACAAAACCGCCTTCGATGGAAGCCATACTTGCCATTTGTGCGGAAAGGTCTGCGACTCTGAAACCTCACTCAAATGTCACGTCACCTGGCACAAGTCCAAAACGTCGCTCTTCGGTAATAGACACGAATGTCATATCTGTCAAGTCCAGTTCACCAATAAGAGAAGATTAGAATATCACATTCGAGAACATTATGAGGATGAAAACGGTCCGTACAAGTGCACTATTTGCGGGAAAGGCTACATCGACGAGGAATATTTCAAACGGCATCTCAAAGGGCATAATTTTGATAATCAGTGTCACAAAAAGAGGATAGAGAAATTGAGAAAAGACAAGGTGAAGTGCCCCATTTGTACTCGGTTCTATCCGGATCTGCTGCATTTGATTAGGCATATTAAACGGACGCATCCGGAAAGTAAGATGATTAAAAACGATCCTGACGCGCCTCCGCCCATGTACTATTCGTGCAAGTTGTGCGCCAAAGTGTTCGTGGACCAGCGCCGGCTGCAGTGCCACGAGGAAGCTCACCTGAGGAAGCCAGAGTTCTTCAAATGCAAGTTCTGCGGCAAGAAAACGATATCCCTCAAAAGCCACAGGATCCACATCAAGGGGCATTTGACGACCAAGTTCCTGGACAATCCGCTGAAATGCACGCAATGCGACGACATGTTTATCAAGGGCTACGACCTGCACCACCACCTGCGCGACGCCCACAACATCGAGGAGACCTGGATCGCGGACCGCAATGAGCAGGCTCTGACCGGCCCGCTCAAGGACCTGCAGTGTTCCGTGTGTCTCAAGATCTTGGCCAGCAAGGGGAACTACGAGCGCCATCTCGATTACCACAACTCTCTGCGGTGCAACTATTGCTTCGACTATTTCAGCTCCCTGCGGTTCTTGGAGGGGCATCTGGCATTCAGTTGCGATAAGAAGAAGTTGATAGGCGACACCGAGCCCCATCCGAGGAAAATCAAATGCAACGTTTGCTACAAAGCTTTCCACTTGCAAGTCAAGTTGGACTGCCACTTGCGAACTCAGCACGACATCAAAGTCAACAAGGAGGCTTCCTCTGAAAGAAAAGACTTTGTGTGTGATTATTGCTTCAAGGTGTTCGAGAACGAGTATTGCTTGAACACTCACAAAATCTACCACCGCGTCATCGGATATTACGGCTGCATCTACTGTAACAGGAAATTCAACACGTTGACGTTGTATCGGAAGCATAAGAATCACCACTTCTCGCAACTGAATGTCGACAATCCTACCAAATGCGAACATTGCGACGAGACCTTCGTGGCCTTCCGCGAGATGATCAGCCACATGAAGGAAGTCCACAACGACGACAAGGAGTGGGTGACGATGCCCAAGGAAGTCATAGAAGAGGAATGCCCCATCTGCAAGAAAGTTTTCTATAATCTGCACCGCCACTTGGATTATCACGAGGAAAATAGGTGTAAGAAGTGCGGGGAATACTTCTACTCGCGGACGGACTACGACAACCATTTGTGCAGCATTGAGAGTGATGACGAGACCGCAGAGAGATGCGACGGGAGTTTGGAGTCGCAGTACCAAGAGTGTACCTTCTGCTTCAAGCCGATAACGCGGGTCAGTTCAGAGTTGAAGCATGTGAAGATACACAGGGGCTCGGGCTCCATATCCTGCCGCTTCTGCCCGCACAAGTTCAAAACGATGGACGCTTTCAACATCCACGCATTCTCGCACCGAAGTAGGAAATACAATAAGAAGCCAATAAAGTGCCGGAAATGCAACGAGCATTTCGTGAAATATGGGCCGTTCATTAAGCACATGAAAACAGTGCACAAGTCCACTCAGAAGATGCATTACCGGGCCATCGTGAAGGCGGAGCCCTGCGTGGTGTGTGGCGAAGACTTCCCCAATCTGCACAACCACTACCGGGCGCATCTGCAGAACCAATGCCAGAACTGTAAGAAGTACTTCACCTCTTCCAAACTGTTTTCGCGTCACCAGTGTGACGTGGAAGACGCCGATCCTTCTAAAGTGTTCACGTGCGATGAGAATCTCCTAGTCCTTATAAACACGTACATTCCCAAAGACGAAAAAGATGACGAGAAATACTACGGCCACGACGACCCGAACGAAGAAGAAGACGAACAAGAGGAAACTAGAGATTATATAAATTCGAGTGATATAAAGACGATTGTCGAGAGCCAAGACGAGGAGAGTCAAGAGGCGCCTGCGGTGGCGCCCGATCCGGACGAAAGGAGTCTCCACTTGATGGCGCAGTCGCCGATCATATCGGATGTCCTCTCGCTCTATCAGAACCAACAGGACGACGACGTCGTCCATCTCACTGATGACGACTCCATGGACATCGATGTCAGTATTCCTGTTATAACTATTGATTAAAAGAATAGAAAAATATTGAGTTGGGCTCAAATAGAAAGGTAACGTATACAGTGTCTATAATAAATACTAAACTATTTAAAGTATGACATTAAAATCACGTGACACAAGTTGATCGTAAATTAGAACAAGCACCACAATTATTTAGTTCATCAAAAACAAAACAATAGTTTAATTGCGGCAATTAATAGTACTTCAATAGTTGACACTTCTGTATGTGGAGGCTAGTACATAAGGTTTTAGAGCAACATCTTGATAACAAATATCGCTTTGTTGAGATTGCCCACACACATAAAGGTTTCAACTATGTCTCAGTGAACTCATACCTTAAAGCATTTTCTACGAAAATTTTGCTAAATCACTATTTAGAAAATCTAAACAAGTTTAAGATGATAAGTGGTACCTAGTTAATATTTCCTACATCCTAGAATTGTATTGATCTTACCAATTTTTAGTATATGTGGCCGTCCAAATCAAAAGTGACCTTACGGCGCCCGGCACTTACGCCTTTATTGCCGTTGTTTGTTTTTTTATTCGAACAAAGGCAATAAATAAATAATAAATAAAAGTGCCAGCTGCCATAAGGTCCTTTTTGATTTGAACAACCACATATTGTGGTGTTTAGTAATTACTGATGTGAAGTTACTAATATTTGCCCTAGATGTAAGAATACCTAAAAGGTACTGGAATTTTACAGGATAAAATTTGTAACGGCATTTATTTTATTGGAATATTTTTGATGAAAAATATTGTATTGAAATCGACAAAATTATGATAAGTGTGTATGAATGTTTATGGACCATTCTATGTGAAATGTTTTTGTGGCCACATTGTTATAATTTATTTTTTTGATACAAAAATAAATGAAGAAATATCTTACGATTTGGTTACTAGAAATTACCATTACTATGACGTAATAATTATTTGGGGAGCAGTAGGACAATTTCTATTGTAAACAAGGTATATTTAATATCGCCCAATTATTTTATAAAACATACTATATGGAGCTGTACATATTTAGACACTACCGGCTATAAAGCTGCCATGTATATATTTTAAGGCCATTTATATGTTAAGTGTAAAATGAAGCATGTTTTCGTATTCAGAATTTATATAAAATTATCATCGTGTTTTTTTTTTCATTAAGTGATTCTTTCAAGTGGCCAGTGATATATATTTTTAGTTTCTTTTTTTGTTGATTAATGTAAGCGAAAACATTCGAGTATTTCTAAGGATCTGGAATACTAGTCGATAAGCTAGTGATTGGCGTTGATTTTGTTCATAAATAGAGGTGAGTAATTATTCAAATGTTTTTTTCAATGTTTCTTCATTTTTGGTTTTAAGAATATCACCTAGCATAAATACATTTGTATAAATACAATACTACGATGTGAATCGCGTACTAGTTTTTATTAGTAAAGTTGAAGATTAGCTTAGTACTTATCATTTGATTTATTTACTCACCTGCTCATCGCAAATCGTGTAAGAAATTATGATATTGATAGTTTACGTAAGTAGCAAACAATTTATTATTTAATGAAACGTTAGTGCGTATGGATAGATATCTTTAATATTCTGATTCGTAGGTATTTTTAATAATAATAAATTATAACTTCAGAAATTCAATTCATCGTCTAAAAATGCCCAGGAAAAAATAGAATTAATATTTTGGCATGTAAGGGAAGAAAATCGCATTTTTTAAACGTTGTAAATAGTATATGATTGTATTACCATTCCGATAAGTGTGTTTGAAAGCGCTATAACAGCTATTATAAAGGTCAGTTCGAAACAATGCAAGGCCGCCATATATGAAAACTATAATTTGGATATAAATGTCGATCCTTGTCCCTTCTGTTAATATTTGCTCGTGAAGTTTATTCTTATTGCACATAGGCCGTAATGCTAGTTTGCAATTCGATATCAACTATACTTTTCGCAGTTGGACGCAGTGAACCAATCACATTGCGGTGTGGTTGTCGTCGCGTCAAGGCCATACTGTGATTGGTTCTGTGCGTTTTATTGCGAAGTTTCGACAAACTATGTAGAATTGCGATTTCTCGTACAGTCGACCGGTAGGTAATTGACTGTACTATGCGTTCAGATTTATTATTTTCATTGTATTTATAGTTAATTTACCAAAGTAGGCAATTGCAGCAATGTTTTAACCTGAATACGTGTAATATGTTTGGTTAATTTTGAGTTATTCTACCTTTTTATTGTCCATTATGATTTGCTTATTATATGTAATGTTGCTACATTTTTATTTTGACATTCTTTGTCTTGGGACTAATTTTATTTTCTAATTAATGTCGTTGTTGAAAATAGAAAATAAAAAGATAATTATAAGCATTTTTTGTTTTTCATTTGGTACATTTACTGAAATCATTTATTTAATTATCTTTATCAGAATTAAAGAAATAAAAAATCTAACTTGATGGACACTACCCTATTAGTTTCCTAATAGTGTAACTAATGCCAAGTGTCATACAAGCGCAATATATTTTTGTTTTTAGCTTGATGAAAATTACCCTAAGTGACTTCACAAATGTTGGGAGTCAAGTTGAAATTATACTATAATAAATGTGTTGTAATTATACTATAATTATTAATTAAAGTGACATTTGATTGTCTTATTTCATTAGAATGCATTTATACTTTTTATTTTAGACGCAGCAATTATTAAAATATGGATCAGAGCTACGAAAGACGAGGCGCTAGACGATGGACAAGACAAGACAAGTCCCATAGACGAGGCGCTAGTCGCTGACAACAACAACGTGGGCGATCTGTCATTGATGGTTCCACATTGCCGCGGGATTCTTTCATGGCGTGGTCTCTTGAAAGGGATAATAAAATAAAAATAGCTTGTATTATTTTTATATTTAGTCAACATAATGTTACAGATGGTATTAATAACATGATTTTGTTAGTTAACATTGCGCACGAACATTTCAAGACATTAACAATAGAAAACATACATTTCAATATTATAAAAATAGCTTCCGCCCTTTTTTACAATATACAAGTTATTACTAAGTATAATTCATAACCTAACTTTAATAAGTCTAATTTTTTTTTCTATTGATAGTAATTTTCTGTTGTATTGAAACACAAATGGCCGAATTCGAAGGATGTCTCCATAGTTATCGAACTGGAATCGGATTTAGCCAACCAGGAAAACCCTTTACATATATGGAATAAGGGTCAATATCATTCGGATCGGCTAGGCGCAGACGAGAGCTGGAGCGAATACTAGGATTCTGACCAGCTGAAGCCGATTCAATGTCGTTAACTGGGACAATCTATGAGGCATTTAGCCACAATTCTATATACTCATATCTATTCTCATATCAGGATCTAGCGCATATTTTAACGAGGCGTTCGAAAACTTTCCATTTTAGTTTCAAATCAAATAAGACTCACTATTATATGAAATCAATAATTTTTTAGGCACTATTATTATTTTGAGCGATAAAATTGTGAATATAGCTTTTCAATTCCTTATTATCAGTCAAGTTTATCTGTTTTCTCTCACTCTCTCTGAGGAATGTTCACAATCAATTATTTTGGACCTTATAATGAATACATAAGATTCAATATCTATTGGCGAAATCTTTTCGAAGCTTACGAAGTTTCGACGATCGAGTTTAATTCGAAAACTTGCAATAAGGGAATATATTTTACTTGTCGCACGCCTCGTCATTAATGCGTCAATCTAAAATTAGTTTCGCACTATTTTACAAATTCATATTTATGAATATGAATTGCCAGCTACTGGAATAAACGCTCTTGCTATTGCGGCATTCATGCAAGAAGACATGATATAGAAATATGAATATTCGCCCGCGGGGTGACAGAGGTGCGGGGAGAAGGCGACAAAGGGGATCGAGAGGGTCGCGGGCGGCAGTCTCTTAATTCCCTTTGCCGTCCGCCCCGCGCCTCTCACCCCGCGGGCTAAGATTCATAAGGTATTTGAGATATGTCTATATGTCATGTATTTAATCGTGGTTTAAACTTTCGCTCTCATCAATAGCAAAAAAACCACGATTTTATTTTTTGTGTCATGGCTCCACCGTTCGCCAAAACGATGATTTTGAATTAAAAAAAAAAAAAAACAAATTTATAATGGAAAATATTTTTAGAGCATGCGATACAATCACTATATCAGACATGAGCATTATGTATTATATATATAGCATTATGTAGTATATATAAAAATAAAAATAGTAATAATAAATACATGTGTTATTTATTATAATCCTATCGACTTTATATCGATGGCCGAAATCGGAACAATGTTCACTAGATCAAACATATTACGTGTACGACGAATGGCAACCGGAGATGGGTTTACTCCCGGGTATAACCATAAACAATAAACACAACTAGTTGATGGGATTGGGCCTGGGCACAAGGCGTAAAGGACTTTTCCGAGTCTTACAGTAACTCGCTCTGATCGCAATTTGACTTTATTAAGTGCTTAACAGCGAACACTGGACGACACACAATAGAAGGTATATGTACTGCTATAGCAGTGCTGTGTCCGCCAATGTTCAGTTAACATACACAAAGCTCACGTCTCACTTCAACTTTATACTTAATTAGGATTTTTTTGATGTAGTTGTATTGTTTTTTAAACAATGCATGTCTCTTTATAATAAATAAGGAAGCAATGAAATTTTTTAAAAGTCTGTTAAGTTACATCAACCTAAACAGTATTTGATGCGATTTTAAATTTAAAACGCATTTTAACTTACATAAATATACGATTGTCTAACTAGATATGATTGTTCTTCGCTTTAGAATCACCATGTCAGTCGATCTCGTAACGTTACATTATATACAAATTATACAAAATCTAAATTATACAAATGTTACGCGTAAACATGACGTATGGAATAAAAATGTAAATAAATATTTATATCCTTAAAATAAACTTAAAAACTAAAATAAAAGGCTATACGACCGAGTCAACTAGATAAATAATAACGGAATTTGTTAAATAAAGTTTATTGTTATAAAATATTAAAGTTTTTTCTAGTTGAAACGGTCTGCAGTGCAATAACTCTAACATATTATGCAAAGATATAAATTAAAGAATATTTTATTTTAATCATTACTAATTCATAAGTAGCAGAAAGTGGCGAAAGAAAACGGTAGCAAATAAAGCTAAACATAACGATATTGATTATTTAAATAAATATATGAGCATTGCACTGCATTTTTATTGTTTCATCAATGTATGTCACGTACTGTACGTATAGTGCGAGGTTTCGCTTCGAATTCGATCATTATTATTACGGTCCTATACAGACTTCAATTTCAGACCACAATCGATTCGCCGTAGTCGGATAAAGGCACCGCAGCGCTCCCGCAAGATGGCGTTGGAAAGTATATTTTAAAGCGTTCTCTGAAGACATATTTTACATTAACAACAAATAAGCGTAGTGCTCGCTTTTATCTCTCATCTTGTCAATCTAAATTATGTCTTTAGGGGATGCTTTAAAGCTCAGTTTTCAATAAACGTTTTCATGCCGGGTAGGAGCGGTGCGGTACAAATGATCTATAACTATAAATATGATAACAACGTCACTACACAATTGATTGGAGATGAAACATAAACGTAATCGAATGCGAATTGAAAACTCATACCAAGAGTACTGCAGCTTAAGTCTGTAACAAATATGACCGACTTCGGTTGTCAAATTGTTAGTTCTTATTGCATCTCAATAAGAGCTACTATCGAAAACAACCAATATTAATAGCTATAGCAGATTTATCTATAGCACGCAATATTAACAACTGAATGAGGTCGAACTTCTTATAGACTTTAGTGGGGTTAGCAACAGTTTTTGCGAGTACGTAATATCACCTTCGACAACATTTACATAGAAAATTTAGATAAGATCGTGATCTCGTAAAACCTCGTGCTCACCCCACAGCTGAATACCGAACCTCCACAATCGACGCTGACTAGTCGTTAACGCTACTGCAGGCACTGGCTTTAAACTAACACTTGGCACTCCTTATTATCACGCTCCACAACGTCTCGCGCTAACTTCTTGCGTTAGAATCTAGTAGGGCGGTAGTTTAGTTCATGAATACTGGCAACTGTAAGCATTTTTGTTTAGTTATTCACAAAAAGATAAATAATCTTGACTTTTTAATCAACTTGACTCTAAAAATCAAAATCTTTAAAGTTGTGTATTTAATAGTTCCGAAACTATCGTGCCGTTTCGTTCCAAGCGACTTTCATTCTATCGTTGTAGTCGCGTTCGGATGAACGTAATTTTTACGTCAAGAATTCCGCGTTGGCGATTTTTGGCCGTGTCTTGTCAAGCTCAAATTGATCAAGCGCCCTCTTCATTTCACCGCGAGAAGTGAGCATTTTAAATCATTTTAGAAAACCATCCTTGCAGCGCAAGGCGTTTACGAATCTGGTAATGATTACACAAATTAAATTCTATTTATACACATTTTACGGTTGTTCCATATTATTTCGTTAATACTGTTAAAATATAAGTACAATTATAATCCAGAATAGGTCTATAAACTTGAATAATTAATTACCATTATCGAGAAATAAGTCAAAAATAAATTTACCGTACGTCTATAAAGAGTAGCAAATAAATGAGGGGGCTATATCCTCCAGGCTAAATAAATTTTGTTGTTAAAAATCCGGTTTCTACTCTTTATAGACTGAATGTCGATTCTGTTGCCCACAATCGTGTCTCAATTATTTTGTAACAGTATATCATAAATGGGAAACAATTTTTGTCTTGCCTAAACTTAAAGTATAAGGTCGTCGAAACACTATTATGTCGTAACGTTAGCAGAATCGACACCCTGTTTAGAAATATATTTGTGAGCTTTATTTTGAGCGATAGGTACTTATTTTGAAATAGATATTACAACATTCCAAGATTGTATTAATAATTTCAAACACGAATTTTCATTAAAAATAAAAACTATCACAATATTTCTATACATAATAAAAATCTTATAATTTTGCAAATTTACACATTGACAGCTGAAGCGAATTTTGTATAGGATAACGAGTGGATTCAAGCGTAAGTGCTAGTCAAAAAAATCGTATTCACATCGAGTAGTAATCGAAAAAAATCGTATATTAGTATTATAGGCACAACAGGATATTATTATTACGGACACATTACATTTATTACAACTATGTGGGTGAATTTCACGACTGTTTGAACGCGGCATGTAGCGTTTCATTAGTGTCGCACATATTTTTTTTTTGAAGAATATATATTTTTTTAAATTAAACATTTATAAAATTAACATTGTACCAGTACTTTACTTATTTATAAAATATGATAATTGAATTGATTACTGTGTATGGTACAATTTAATAAACACTAATGAGAGCCCGCGGCGGCGTTCAAAACGCTCGTGAAATTCACCCGTGGGCACTTTTAAAAAATCATCTTGACACATTTTTGACCATATTTACAATCATGAAATATATTATATTTTACTTATAATCAACTGATATAAAAAAAAAACAAAACATCGCCCATAATTATAAATAATGCATGTTTTAATACGAGTGCGCTAGATCTTAAGTCGATCGATTGATTTTTATATAATCTATCGATTTTATATTTGAAAATGGCGGAATTATTTGTCATAGGTTTGTGAATCTTATCACCGGGATCATAAGATTGTTTTTTATGTATCTAGCGCACAGATATTTTTTCACGAAAAAAACTTGAAGTCATTTCTATCACAGGCGGAATCCTAGACTTTGACCTGATATATTACATCTCTGTCTTTTGTATACAAATACGTTTATATAACCTCAAAATTGTATGTATCTGTGATTAAACATATGTATAATATTACATTTATAGAACCAAATTGACGCGACTTGAATGTGAAAAATGTAATATCAGTCTTAACAATAACACAATTATATTCATATGAGAAACAAAATTAAACATTTAAAGAAACAATTTATGAACGTAAACTGCCGACTACAAAAAAAAATTACAATTGTATTTCGGAAAACGTTCATACAAACGACAGAGACAAAACATACCTCGGCTAGACGTCGTCCCACTCGCCGTCGCTGGTGGAGTCCGAGTCGGAGTCGGAGGAGTGCATGACCCGCGAGCGCTCGTCCAGCGCCTTGGCCAGCGCGCCCGCCAGCCCCGCCGGCCGCGGCCGTGGCGGCTGCGGCGTCGGCCGCGCCGCCACCTGCCGTGTGGGGAACATTCTCTATACATACATCGCCTTTTCATACTATTCTCAATTATTTATTTTTTTTACAAATCACACAGATCGAGCTGGCCCCAAAGTAAGTTCGAGACTTGTGTTATGGGATACTAGCTCAATGATACTATATTTTATAACAAATACATATGTATTTGTTATAATATATAGATAAATATCCAAGCCGCGAGCCAATCAGAAAAAGATCATTTTCCATTATGACCCGACCGGGGATCGAACCCGGGACCTCTCGGTTCAGAGGCAAGCACCGAAGTCGTCTAATGATGGTTAACGCAATAGAAGCAGCCGGTTGTAAAATCACAGCCTAACCTTCAAAATTTTAAGGTTATTTTTTACACTAATGGGGCACATGTGGAGATGAGAGGGAGATATTAAGAGTATCTAAAGAAATAAAAATTGTAGAGTAATAGAATGGTCAAAATTAGTTGATAAACTCTTGACAGACTGTAGTATGGTATAACAAACAATGGTATAATTTGGCAGACTGTAGCACGGTATAACAGTAGTATAACTTGGCAGATTGTAGTATGCTATAACTTGGCAGAATGTAATATGGTATAACAGTGCGTATGCTCACCGATCGGAGCTGCGTTCCCTGTCGGATTTCACTGAGCAGGTTCGTTCTGCTGTCGTCCTTCGCGGCGCTCGCCCCGCTTTGATCCACTGGCTGTAATATTACATATTCCTTATTTTATTAAACTACAATTATTCTTTGCCAGTCTTTTGAGGCATTTTTATTTAACAAAACGTTTATATGATTATCCTACGAGTTTATATTGCGAGTATTCCACATACAACAATATAATATGTAGGATATACGTTGAAGTATTTGTGCTGCTTATTTCTAAAGAAATCTCTTCCAATTGATCCGAAAGAGGGAGAAATGAGTAATAAGCGTGTAGTTGAAACTAAAAGTAAATACGTAAGGTTTATTACTTTTTGGTACATAAAATTATTATATTACGTTTGATATACATATATTACTGTGTACATAAAAATACATAGGCACATTCATGAGGCCAAAGCCAACATGAAGAGTAATTAAATACCATTTTACAAGGTTTTATTGAATTTGTCAGTACGTTTATCACTGATCAAATGAAACAAGATGTCGCGGTGACGACAATAAAAGCTTCCTTTGTAAGACACCCTGTTATTCATAAAAAACATAAAGCATAACTTAAGCTAAATAATTTTTTGTCCCTTACTATCAATGTCAAATATTGTAAAGTGCGATAATGACGAAACACACTTTAGTTTCAAGTAAGCTTTTATCTGTTTTATGAATAACAGGATAAATGTAAGAAAATAGTATCTCTCCCTGTGGGACTATCACCATCGGGACGATTGCTGTGCACAAATAGACTTCCAAAATGTCAACTATTGTCTAGAAAAGATCTACGTAGTGTTGGATATGTAAATTGGATGTTAGTAGACGGGATTACTGGGTTAGGGAGTGAGATACGGACGGCTACCTTTAATTTTCTCACAACAATTTTAGATGGATGACGATTCGCTTCTTTATGGCCGTGCAGCCTGTGGGCCCCCTAAACAGGTCACGACATTATTCCTTTATTAGGCTAAACTAAAACTTATTTCAAGTAATACATTTTGTGGTAAGATATCTTTCTTGAGTAAATCCTTTATGGGTGAATTTCACGAGCGTTTAATAAACATTTATAAATTAACGTACATACTTTACTTATTTATAAAATAAGGTAATTACATTGATTAATGTCTATAGTAAGATTTAATGAACACTAATGACAGCCCGCGGCGGAGTTCCAAACATTTAAAATCTAAGCGACAACCTATAACAATTTCAAAAACTCGCAGACCATTTCTCGAATCTGTGGAATTGCAACTCATATGTCACTATCGGGACCGCTAGCCAATCACACTGTCGCCGCGTCACAATGGCGCGCTGTGATTGGTCGGTTGCGTCTCACTGCGAATTCACATCTCCATGTGATATGAGATGAGAAGAAAATTCCGCCCTTGTTTGTTCAATAAAAAAATACATTAACTTTGGAATGATTGACATATTTTCCTTATAAATGATTAGATGTTGCCCGTGGGAATTTTGAGATAAAATATAGCCTATAGGAATCCTGGGTAATGTACCTTTCTAATGGTGAAAGAATTTTTTAAATCGATTCGGTAGTTTCGGAGATTACCCGCCTCAACCATACAAACTCGCAAACGCTTACCTCTTCATAATAATAGTATAGATATCCTTATAAATGATTTATTATTTCTTACCTTGAGCATTTTATTCCCACTCCGAATGCTTTCCATCAAGGCAGCTCTGGCGTCGGCGGGCACGGCGGAGTTGTCGGGGACGGGCGGGGCGGGCGGGGCGGGCGGCGGCGGCGCGGCGGCGGGCGGCGGCGGCGGCGGGGGAGGGGGAGGGGGAGGCGGCGCCGCGCCCGGCGGGGGAGGGGGAGGCACTGACGGCGGCCCGCTCGACGGCGCTGGACACAACACACGGTAGTAATACACGTCACATTACGAGTTGACAGCTAAATCAAGAGTTGTAACTTTATTATTTTTGACGACCTCTGTATCTCTCATCATAATGGTCATCATGCCGGACTGCTACACTGGAGGTCCCGGGTTCTAATCCCGGTCAGATCAAGACGGAAAATGATCTTTTTTCAGATTGACCTGCGTCTTGGGTGTTCATCTAAATATGTATATGTTATAAAATACGGTTTCGTTGAGTTAGTATCTCCATGACACAAGTCTCGAATTTGCTTTTGGGGCCAACTCAAACTGTGTGATTTGTCCCTATATATTTATTTATAACTTGCTGGAAAATTAATACGAATACAATATCAAATGTTTCATATGTGAATATCATTACACGCTTCAATCTACAGACAGTAACTTGACACGCTACACAAGTTTATACAAATATAATGCAAATCACAAAATAAGCTATGATAATATAAAATGTAACAATACTCACGTTGCGGCGGGCGCGGCGGGGGGTTGCGGGGCGCGGACAGCGGCGGGGGAGGGGGCACCGCGCGCGCCGGGGGCGCCGGCGGCGGCGGCGGCGCGCGCGACGCTGCGGGCGGGACATTTACATTATCCTCACTATCAATAGTAGATTAGTAGCCAAGGGCTGTAACGCATCAATTGCAGCCCGAGATATTTAGTTCGAGGGTGCAATTGATGCTTAAACTCGAGCCAACTACTTTGCTTTATATCTCGATTGTGAGGTAAGTAGAAAAAAACGTAAATATACAAAAAATTTCAAAAATAAACAATGTTTAAAGTAAAAGTTTTCTATTCCCGCCTTTTTTTTATTAAAAAGAACCAAGTAAAGAAATTTTAATTTTTTTTTAAGAACGAAATTTAGATCGCCATATCTATTTAAAATTGATAACTACTAAATTTATACGAAAACAAGGCTGAATAGCGAAGCGACATATTACATTATTACCCTAGAGCGCTTATAAGTCACTTACAAGCCCCATTTGGGGGTAATAAGGACCTACTTACCGAATATGAGATATGTAAAACTATTTTATTCCAACTAATATTATGAGTGCAAAAGTCAGTAAAATATACAGGACTAGCTGCGCCCCGGAGCTTTGCTCCCGTAGGAATTTTGGGATAAAAAGTAACCTATGTGGTGTTCCAGGTTATATTCTACCCATGTACTAAATTTCATAACAATCCGTCCAGGGGATTTTGCGTGAAAGTGTACACATAACGAGAGTTTGAGATTACCCTGATTGAGACAATCCTATATAAAAGATTGAGAGATAGAGCGTGAAGAGATAACAAACAAACAAACTTATTTTAGCATTTATAATATTAGTAGGATTCAAGGAGGTCTAATTGTCAAATTACATAGATGTGTAAAAAAGGTAGGTTAATATTACAGTCGCTGGTAACAAAGTTTCGCTGACAAAATAGCAGTGAGTGTAAGTAGTAATGTGGTGTACTCACGCGGCGCGGGCGGCTGCGGCGGCGCGGGGCTCCGCGACGGCACCGGCGGCGCCGGCGCCGCGCTCTCGCTCCACCCTGCGCACACACTTACTTCATAGTCGTATTCCTCATGGCCGTGGGCCGCGGGCATTACGTGGATAGGAACACACACAACTTTCTTGGCACTGTTCATGAAGTGGTTTGCCATTGCCTTCTCCGTTTCACACACAGGTTAATAATCAACCAATGAGCAGGTTTCTTCATGATGTTTTCCTTCACCGGAAGCAAGTGGTGGTCGATGAAAACTACTTTACATGAGTCAGATTGGTATACAACCTCATGTGGTACGAGTAGGATTGGAACCTGAGCCCTTTCGTTCAACAGGTGGGCGTCTTAACCATTAGACCACCACCGCTCCGCGCACATACCTACATATATACTGTTAAATTATATTGCATGTTTAATAGGCTAAACTACATGTCTGCAATGTATTATAGTGGAGTTATTAGTTCAAATATAAATAGTAAGTAACATAAAATTATTATGACATTTGAATCTAATTATGATGGTTATTAATATTGACTAAATGTATAAAATTATGTACAAGGCAGATGATACGTACTCTAATGTCAATTTTTCATGTTTGTGTTAACTTTACATTCCTCGCCTAATAGGCAGAATATCCTGTACCTTACTCTTTATCAGTTGATAAAGAGTATCACCATGTTCTAAGGAATAAGTGATTTATCTATCTATATATCTATCTATCATAGCGCCAATAGAGGCGTTAGTAGATTTTGTAGCAACCGATTAAAATATATTATTGTCTCATATTGGTGCCCATAACGCAACACATCATACATACCCATGTTATAGATATAAACGCATTTAAGTTTAAAATAAAAATATTAAAAACAGTGCTTTTTTTTACCCACTTGATATTTCAATTTTAATGTACATGATTAAAAGGTGAACAAATCAAAAAGAGAATACTGTATAGACGACGGTCTAGTGGCCGTCCATTGTGCTTTTTTTAAACCCCCCCCCCTTTCAAGTCTCACGTGATTAATGGACGGCCCATAATGTAACCGAATTTGAGAATCGGCTGAGTTTGTTTTTATAAATTATATTATAATTTTTGTTTATACTTTTTACGTTTGGTTATATTTTATGAAAATGCACTGTCCAACATTAAATCTTCGTATAATAATACAGCTGCATCGTACACAGTCATCCCAAATCATCTTAAACATATCTATTTCATCTAGAATATACATATTTATTACAATATTTGTCTATGACTAATACAAACAATATTTGCGTTACCTTTGCTAGGCTTCTTGGTATTATGCAGCTCGTTCTTGACCGCATCGATGCCGCCGTTCTCGTGTATGAAGTCGTATATGAACTGGCGCGTCTCCTGGTCCTGCAGCTGGCTCTCGGAGACGCCCGCCTTCAGGAAGAACGACTTCATCTCGTCGTCGTCCGGCAGAGTCTCCACGTCGAATCCTGGGAATAGAAGTTTATAGGTTTCAAGAGGAACGTGTACAGGCCTCTCGGCCATACAAAAAATATATCGTTTACTATTACTGTATATCATCAATGATTAATGTTTTAATATATATATATATATATATATATATATATATATATATATATATATATATATATATATATATATATACCTAAAACATAAATAAATAGGATTATTGATTTTTCTTTTGTATTTATTTCCAACAGTTTTCGTCACAAATCATTGTTTTCGTGATTAAAATTTCGTCGAAGTTAATCGCCTGCATCGTGTAAACCGAGTTAGTTTTTTTTAATAGTATTTAAAAAAAGAGACATATCTATACTATTATTATAAAGAGTTTGTATGTTTGAGGCGGGTAATCTCTGAAACTACCGAACCGATTTCAAAAATTATTTCACCATTAGAAAGGTACATTATACAAGATTGCTATAGGCTATTTTTTATTTCGGAATTCCCACAGGAGCGAAGCCAACATCTAGTCATAAATATATAAAGTATGCTAAACGGTTGATCCCCAAAATCAAAGAAAGTCGTCATGATTCAATTAGTCTCTGACTCTTTCTTTCCTAAATAAATAATGATATTATCACCTGTGGCGGCGCTCCACCCTATGTGTGACACGTGTTTGAAGCCGTGCGGCACGCCGATGTCGGCTTTCGTCAGTTTCCTTCCTTTTGGCTTCTTGGTGCCTTTTAATGTGTAGCCGGCTGTAAGGAAACACAAGTAAGTTCTTGTTCAAACTAGTTTTTTCCGGTTTGTCAACTATTCAAAAGTTGATATCATTGGGAAAATGTGAGAAATGTCCAACAAAAAGTTGAACAAAAAGTTGTTCATAAGTTGAATAGAGGTAACGAATTATAAAATTATAGAGTATTTTAGATAGTGGATAAAATGTATATTTAAACAAAAACCTATTGAACGAGTCAATTTCTGAAAGGAACCGATATAATGATGTAGGTAGACCTCAGTCCAGCTGTGGGCTCAATGTGGCTGAGATGGTGATCTCTCTCTTATCTCGGCCCGGTTTCATTCTCAGCCACGAAGGTCGAAGTCTAGGGTTCACTTTTCTATTTTTTATTGGTCTACTTCCCATGGTTAGTTGTTAGACTAGGCATGCATATCCTTCTTGACCACATGAAAGCACTTTCTGGACAGCAGTTCCTAGTTGCCCCTTCTGTCAGAACCAGGCGTAGTAATAATCGAAATGTTATTTGAAATTGAAACGTAGCTAAATATACATACAAGTAAACGAAGGTTTATTTGTAAGCGGAGCGGCGAGCGGCGCGGGCGCAGGAGCGGGCGCAGGGGCGGGCGGCGTCGCGGGTAGCGGGGAGGCGACGCCGTTCTGACGGTTGTTAGTTGCGCCGCCCGAGTTCGCTCGCGTCGCCATCATTGAACGCTGCCGTCGTTCTGAAAGGGGCGTTTAATTAGTACAAGTTAAAGTGATCACATTCAATGTTGTGAGTCGAAAAGTTGATTTGGACAGTAGACCAAGTACGTGAATTCTTGTTATAGATGGTAACCCTATTTTGCTACATTATATATTCTAATGGATTTATTGGATTGAGCACTTATCTCTTTTTTAACTTCCTCACTATTAGAGAAAAACCTTTGCTCATCTGGCTTTGAATGAAATGAATCTTATTATAGTAAACTTAAGGTTTTTATTGCGCTTTTTTTCTGTAGAGTAATCAGTCAGGTTATATTCGTAACAAACACGGTTACCATAGCGATAATAAGAATGTACGTGCTTGTCCTATTGTACTTTACTGTTATTATATAGATTAGGGGTATAAAGTGGCTGTGACTATGACATACGAGTAGACAAGGGGGCTTATTATCATCTCTTATAAAGCGATGCAACTTTGTGGAACTGAGCTGCATCGCAAATTCGTACCATCAATTTAATTTTTAATACCAATGCGATACCTTTTAGATTCCTAAACTAAACTGAATTGCAATTGGAATCATTTCGTAAAAATTGATGATGAAAGGCCTGCAGACCTCGAAAATTTTTAGGCAGATTGACATGAATCTGTGAATCTTTGCCATTAGGATACGGAACCCTAAAAAATGCGCTCAATCGATCCATACATTTGTTTTCATATGTAGTTATGATTCTTACGACAGACACACATATAAAACACGTCATTTTGTCATGGGTACCGACGTAATTCGGTCATTGTCGTAAGTAGTATCTCAGCGAAAGTGTACCTCGCGGATTTAATGGATTTACACTTGCTATACGATCTTAATCTAGCTGTCTCGCTTTGCCAATAATTCATCATTTTCTTCGTGCACGTTATACATTATTTTTATTATTTATGGTTATATGGCTACTACTAGAGAATTCATATTAATTTATTAGAAGTGGCCATAAACATTGCTGACATGATACACAGATACACAGGAACAGCACTCTTTAAATGAGTTTCTTTCGGCATTTCTTCTTTCCGTAGCAGTCGTTCCGAAATGCCAATAGAGTATAGCTTTATTAGAAATCACTGCAGTATGAAACAAAGTCGCTTTTCGCTTGTCTGTCTATCCCTATGTACTTACGCTTAGATCTTTAAAACTACGCAACGAATTTTTAAGTGGGTTTTTTCAATAGAGAGTGATTTCTGAGGATGGCTTAGGTGTAATATAATTTATTATGGTTTTGATACGCGATTCGATTTTATACTTTTATATTTGAAGGACCTGTTTACCTTTTCAATAGCATCGGAGTGAACAGATTTCTATTTATATATTTAACTAGCTGCTAAAAAATACTTAATAATCTGTGCTCATGCGCATTACATAACTGATCAAATTTTCTTTGGCATGTAACTTTCTCTACACCAGCGCCCCTAGCGACGAATTTAATCGCGTTAGACCTCATTCGGAGCGACATTGTGGTTCATTAAGATTTTCATAATATAAAAAAAGTATTGCCACAATATTTTATTTGTAGATGTGTATATAAAACTATAAACTCAGTCATCTCACGCACGTTCGTCTGGCAGCATTAGTTGTGTTAGTAAACAATTACATCATACCACATTATTATAGTTATTTGTTCATTCTGTTTCACTTCAAATAGGCAATCGATTTACCGTCATAGGGCGCATTGTCATGAGTTTTTTCGGCGCATTCTACATTTATTCTATTCTATTATACATTCCATTTATTTAGGTATGTAAATAAATGTAAACCAACTGAGTTGTCTCTTTGGAATATCTCTACGAATCCATTACTTTATGAACTTAACATCGAAAATTATTATAATATATACATGTATGAAATATTTTAGTAAAATAATTAGTTAAAATTAGTTGTCCAGTGTCAGTACAGTCAATCGCGCGTAAGTTACACTGCATGGTTCTCTATGCGTCGCTACGTCGGTAATATGTAATGATTTTCGGTTAAAATCACCAACGCTCCATCCATACTTCCATATCCATACTAATATTATAAAAGTCTGTCTTTGTCTGCTTTCACGACTAAACCAGTGAACAGATTTTGATGAAATTTGGAATTGATAATTAATAACCCGAGGTCAAACATAGACTGTTGTGGACGGAGCTGTATTTTGTTCTTCTTACAATATTCCTTTTAGGGCCATTTTCAAAATAAAACTAATTTTAATCAGTACCCTTTTGTAACACCGCTTTTTCTACGGAGGTTAAAAATATCAAAGTTGATAAAATAGCATCGGTTATCGATCCGATGGTATCAAGGTTCTCGTCCCTATTACGATAATGACGCCTATAATAAGGCATCGACCGGCAAACTTTCAGTTTCTCTTACAATCAATTATCTACTTTATCGAAGGTATACGCTAAGTAATTGGAATAGTTTTTTAAGTCTTTAGCTACTAAGTTATGTACATACATATTTCATGCATAAGTAACTTAAGTAAACAAGGTAGTCCCAGAAGAGGCGCTTTGATGTTACTATACTAGTTGTTCGCCACAAACTTAGACCTCGCGAACACAATAATTTTTTGATGAGTTTTTACAAAATTGCGCATATTTCAAAAACGACTTAACCGATTTTGATAATCCACGAACTTAAAAATTCTATTGACAGATCATGCATACCTTTTAAGTTTCATCAAAATCAGACCAACGGAAGTTATCGCGTTACAAACAAACAAACAAACAAACAAACAAACAAACAAACAAACAAACAAACAAACAAACAAACAAACAAACAAACAAACAAACAAACAAACAAACAAACAAACAAACAAACAAACAAACAAACAAACAAACAAACAAACAAACATATATACATACAAAAAATGTATTTTTGTCCCAAGTTGTAAAAATAATTCAGCGAAGGGAGCAAGGTAAATCGGTCTCTCTCCATCTGACCGCATAATTTTCTTGCTTCAGCTTCAAAACGGAGCGGGGTCTAGGGACCGCTAAGTACGGCCCAGGGTGATTCAAATAGCAGAAACAGCACTCGGAATAGAGTGTGAGGTAATGGGACATATTCAGCGTACACTCGGTACTGCCAGGACGCTTCCCTCAATAGGCCCTTCAGGTCGGTACGGTCCTTGATATTGTCGCCTAATTCCTCATGTTAAGCAGTTAGGGTCGACGTAGCGACCAAATGCATGTATGCTTCGATTCACATAATAAAAATCTGCTGCACTTGGCATTTTATTTACTATAGTGAAATCAGATACTTTTCTAATGTCAAAAACAAATATTATATGTCTGGCTTGAGCCCCAATCCCAAGGTATGAAATAGATAAATAGCTCTCATATGGACAGCCCTAAGGGTGAACGACCTGTATAAATATCGGTTTTACCTATTTGTTTCAAACTTCCGATTGGTCCACATACCTTGCCGCCTCTGCTTCCTCATTTCGATTCTCTCTATAAGAATATTCCTTAGAATCCTCGCCTCTTCTTCGTTCGCGAAGTTGAACGCCGTCATGTACTCCTAAAAACAAATACATATATAATGTACACATCTAACATGTAATAAAACTGTGAGTGGGCAATGGCTATGTCGGAACACAATCGATAAATTTTGATTGAAATATATTACTGGATCTAAAAATAAATATTTGTTATTTATTTGCTCGACGCATGTTGATAGTACATTTCGCTTTATCCTAATCCTAATTATTATATTATTATGTAAGTAAAGTAAGTCTATTTGTTTGTTACTTAATTATTCATATCAATCCAATCTTCTAGAAATTTCGCCTGTAGTTAGGAGTACTGAAATTTTGAAAGATTTAAATCGTTAGTAAGAAGGCCAACTATTGAAACGTGATATTTTAACATAACGTTAATAAAGTCAACATTTTATCTTAAACACTCACCTCCGCCTCAAAAGTGTGTAAATACGGCCTGGGGCTCTTGTACTCTATCTGGAGGTAGACCTCGTGCTCCCATATCATGATCTTCCTGTACAAGCAGTATATCCTGAAGAAGTACGACCTTCGGCCGTTGTCCTTTATCAGACAGAGCACGCCCGTGTCCATTTTCTTCCATTCTGAATGCCCTGGCCCTTCGGTGGTGAAGAGCTGGACCACAGCTGTCGCTAAACTCTGAAACAAGAAAGGAATCCTGAATCTTCAAGTAATAGGTATGTGACCAGGAAAAAAATTTAAATAAATAGGTACACGATAATTGAAATGACTTAATACGTTTATTCGATGTAATTTTTTAGTATATTTCGTAGGAATGCTTTGACTCCGGTAAATTAATTTTGATTTCCATTGCCCTTGGCAAGCATGTTGGCGATAGTGGCTGCCTAATTTTATTAATCACCAGCTGTAGCCCGTAGCTCCGCCCACGGTAGCAAGTTTGACTTCGGGTCATCAACTATATCTATTCTAAATTTCAAAATTGGTCCAGCGGTTTAGCCGCGAAAACAACGCAGACAGACAGTGTATGGATTTATTTAAATCTTATATTAATTAATGTGATTTTTAATTGGTAATTTTAGGAAATTATATGTATTCATGATTATGTAATTTTAGGAAATTGTATGTATTCAAGTATATTATTCCTATGATATCACATAATTATGAATATTGATAATTTGAGATCGAACATGTTTACATTAAAGTGATTATATCACAAAATATATATATTAATCTGTACATATTTAAATACAACTGCCGAAAAACGACAGTGATTTTATAAAGAATCAGGAATGTGTTTATGAAAATTATTTTAGGATCCATTCTGTATGTTAATAGACTTTTTATAAGTTACATGAAGAATACCAATTTCTTCTTTAGTTTTTAAAGTATGCAGACTTCAGTTTTCTGATGTTGGTTCCTGATACAAATACCTATACCACAGTACAACAAGTACTCTACTAACAGTTAGCAGATACATGATATTTAATATAAAAACAACCTCAGATGTATTATAATTATTATGTAGAATTGCAAAATGAGGAGAAAGCTATTGAAAATCCACTCCATTGCCAAGTCGTGTCTCAACAAAGCCTAGCTCTTTAATAAATTAGCATTAACAAATTACTTTGTTACATAATTTTTGTTCTGTGCTCTTTTAAGAATTTGTCAAGATACTTCTATTAATGTAAACTGCACCTTATTTTGAAGCACTGTTGAAATCGTAATATATGTCTCACCACTACTTAGGTAGGCTTAGGTTTACTATTTAGATAGCTGTGTTAAGTTGATTTTCTCTCTCTCATCTCCACATGTTCCAGTTACCTTCTAGTTACCTCTGTGACGTTGCTAAGGCCGGATTGAGCGTAAGAAATATGACTGCCTGATGTAAACACTCGTTGGGAATGCTATTGTAACCTATATATCAGCGGCCTAGGTTATGTTTTAGTTACCTCATACGACATCTACAGAAAGATATGTAGTGGTCTACTAGGGATTTTAACATGTTTAATTACACGTTTATAAAATAACTTGACTTTTTATGCATGACACGAAGAAGAACAGGTAACTATTAAAGTTTAGTTTTCAACTCGCCTAAACTATCAAATAATCAGTTGCATTGTATGTAAAGATGGGCAAATAAAAGTGACAGAGCCTGTTCCTACAGCTATTACTGTCAGGGAAAGTAATCTCAATGAGGCAATATAAAATCTTAACAGCCTGTCGTTAAACAAGTTAAATCACTTGCTGGAAACACTTTGTAGCTGTTATGTTGCCAACTACCTGTGACCATTAATACTACAAATCTATACTATAATTACAAAGAGGTAAGTGTTTGTGACTTTGATAGTTTGTATGTTTGAGGCAGGTAATCTCCGAAACTACTGAACCAATTTAAAAAATTCTTTCACTATTAGAAAGGTACACTATCCAAGATTGCTACAGGCATCATATATTTTATCTCAAAAATCCCACGGGAGCAAAGCCCCGGGCAACATCTAGTGATTTTATAATTTAGACACAATATGTCTATCCTAATCCTTATAACCCCGACTATAATATTAAAAGTGCTTTTGTATTAGGATAGTACCTTGTTTTACCTACCATTAGCAATTACCCACGCAGCAATGGAAATTACTAGGAAAAAGGTAATAGATATGTCTATCATAATACTGTCCGACAGTGCGGCGGTCCTACACGCCCTGCGTCGTGCCTACGTGGACTCTGCACTCATATTGGACTGTCACGAATCCTTGGAAAACCTCTGTAAGTATAACTCAGTCACCCTCCAATGGATTAAAAGTCACAGCAATTCGCTGGGCAACGATGCAGCAGACGAGCTTGCGAAAAGGGGGTCTAGCTGCCCCCCTGTGGGCCCTCTGCCGATCCCTTTCGCGCAGGTTCGTTCCTGGTTCCGCTCTTGCATAAGTGAAGAACAAACCCAAATATGGCAGACCCTGGAGACATGTCGACAAGCCAGGGAAGCACTACCTGACTGGGACAGTCGTTACTCAAGACGTCTGATCTCACTACCAAGGAGGTATCTACGCATCATGGTTGGCATCATTACTGGTCATTGTGCACTAAACAAACCTTTTCACCCTAGGTCTTACAGACAGCCCACTATGCAGAGCATGCATGGAGGCTGAAGAAACTGCAAGCCACCTTCTCCTGGAATGTAGTGGCGTTGCATCAACAAGACAAGAGTTCCTGGGAAATCCAGGGACCATGAGCGAAGCCTGCCGTTCACCATCGGCGGTGCTCCGCTTCCTGAAGGAGCTGGACTGGTTGGAATGATCAGCGGCTCAGACTCCGCACGCAGAAAGGGCCCAGACAAGAGGCCTAAATGCGGAAAACAGTCCTCGAGGGAAGTAAGTAAGTAAAGTACCTTGTTTTTGTTTGTTTATTTGATACCTCTTCAAGCTTTATCTACTCAACCAATATTCTTGAAATATTTTGCATAAATGTAGTTTGGAGGAGGGTGCTATTTGCATCAGAAAAATAACTGTTCCCATGGGAAATTCAATCGGGCGGAGCCGCTGCCATAAGCTAGTTAATAATAAATTACTAATTCATCATATTTATTTAAAAACAAAATTACACATAACCATAACATTTATTAAGAACAAACTGAAATATATATTGTTCCAGTGGGATTTGCGAAATACCTGTATTGTATTACAGGTGGTGTTGTGTGTATTTTAAATGCGCTATGGATATTTTATTTCAACTATCCCAATCTCATTTTAATACAAAGCTATTCACAAGGGCATTTAAGCGAGCGAAGTCGCAGATAAACAGCTAGTATACAATTTTGTTTATATTTAAATTCAACTTAAGTATCCAATATGTGACGTAGCATGACTCAAACATACAAGATTAAATAAATATGAATTAAAATTCCTTAAAGTACATTACCCTAAGCATTAGTCAAGTAATATTCTAAAATCTGTATGCAAAATTATCAATAGTTCTTCAGGGATAGCCAAATTTACAATCAAGATTTCAAATTAAAATAACATTATGAAGTAGGTATGTAAAGTTTATTTTAATACAACTAAACAGGAAATATTTATATATATACATGCTTTATCAATGAATAATGCTCTATTTGTATTAGTTTTAGAAGTATGCAGAAGGAAATTAATTTAGACATAACATAATGTAAGACTATTCGCAATAGTGTAATGAAAAGCCAGCCAGTAGATGGGTTTACTTCCAACTATCTTCAAATAAATTAGGTATATCTTAATTAATTAACATTTTATTAAATTAATCGATGTAAACATTTTTTTGTTTATATAAATTAAAACAAAACAAATCATATTATTTCATTTATGTATTATGAAAATTATTTATTATTTATTATTATTACATATATCAAAAGTATGTAAAATTATCAAATGTAGCGAGGACAACAGCACCACCTTGGAAGTTGAGATGCTAATTGTTAACCTGGGATTGTATGATGTCATAAAAAACTGATTTCATGGTAGTCAGGTAGCCCCAGTTCATTGTACCTAATTAAATTTATAAATGCTTAAAGGATACACTTTCACCTCCAAATAGAAACAATGAAGAGAAATCACTTGTTGTGCTTTGTTTGATTCTAAGTGTTAGTATGCAAACATTTGCTTTAAAATGTAGAGTGAATCACTATTAAGTAATGCTGTTAAATAAGCTAATTCATGAATTAATTAATTCATATCATTGACTTGTGAAACATATGATTTTATTATATCATGTTGCTAATTATTCAGTCAATACCACACAGACAGTTATATTAGTTTATCATCGATATCAACTGTAATACGATTATTTATGATTTGTGACGAGATACGTAATCTACAGCCGCTCTGAATCACGAGGGAGGCCACAGAGGCCTAGTATTTTACATAGGTACATACCTGACATTTTGGGCCTATGAGGCTGAAAACCTGCTCGTTCTCCTCCCGAGACAACAGGACACTGGGCCTGTGCTCTCCCCTCGGCATTCTTTTAGAATAATAAACAAATCACGTAAAAATACTTCATAAACCAAGATATAAGTTGTCAGTCACTCTGAATTTGGAACATTTTAACATTACACAATTCGTACTTTGGCACAGCGAACATTCTCCGATCGACAATAACAGCATTTCTCACGACACGGAAATATTCATTTCAATACTATTCAGAGTTAAAAATCTCGGAAAACTTGCAATTACTTTCTCTGTAGCCGTGTGAAACATCAATCATCAAACTGATAGTTGGACGTTCAGTGTTACCATATCAGAATAGGGCTTGTCTTTTTTTTTCTGCATTGGCATACGCAGAAAAATAAATACCTCTATTACAAAATTGTTGTATTCTTTTTTACTATCATACTTTGTTATTATTCTCTTTAGGCTATTTATTAAAATAAATATAATTACTTCGTAAACAAATGCTTGAGGCAAGTATTTGTTCATGAATGTTGCCATGTCAAACTTGTCCCAAATGTTGCCTTTTAACTCTAGTAAATCCTACTAGATGGCATTAAGTACTTCACTCATCGTTTTTGCAAGACTGTTCGAAAATGTTGGCACTTTTATTTATGCAACTAGCCAAAGAATAAGAGGCAATTAACTGGTAACGATAAGGACTACGTGGAGTATCCCAAAAAGTTCTACTGAAAGGATCACAGTGGAAGGTTCAAGTGATTTTGCCTCTAGTCATAAGGATGACATCCGCTCTATTAGTTCCTAGGGGAACAAATAATCCTGACACCAATTTAGCTAATACTGTTTACTCTTAACACTGGTATGAAGGCTCTAAGCAGTTGCTCCGAAGGAACTTTGGTTGCTTCTACGTTAAGTCCAGCAGACGCGGGAAGCTACAGTCGCTGACAACAACGTGGCCGATCTGTTACTTATAGTTCTACGTATTAACGTGAGACTCTTTCGTGGAGCGGTCTCAAGAATTAATGATGGATGAAGTAAGTAATGGTAATTAGTGCCAAATAAAACAAGTCAAACAAATTTTCACAACTTTATCTTTTTTCGTTTGACGACAAACTAGATACAAAACGATACAAATTCGTTAACACTATCTTCTCTCGCATTCTTGATCTACAAATTTTCTCATCATTCATTAAAACGTTCAGCGATTCTGTTCAGTTTTATATTAATTACATAAACGTTTGTAACTTGCTATGTGTTTGTTCTTCTGTTATACTAAAACAAGATAAATATTTTTTAAAGTGCAACAATTTGAATACAATAAAAAATTCGAAATCACTAAATTAAAATTAAGATTCCGGCGCATATTTTAAATAAGTAGTTTTATTCGCAGTAGTTTACACTTAATATTACACATATTAGTATTATTTTAAAAGTTTTTAAAAAACTTTAAAAGAGCTTGAAAATATTACATTACGTTTTATGACATAGAATAAATCAGTAGATATTTTTAAGATAGACAAAGCTGACTTATGTAAGTGCATTACTTTTTGAATAAATACAAGATATCATAAAAAGTACATAATTCTAGTTCTTAAAATCACAAAAACTTAAAATTGATATCAATTAACTTCAGAGATCCAGAAGAATTACAATGATAAATAGAAATATAAAATACATGCTAAATGGCTAATAAGTAAAGTTATCAAACACAGGACACTCGTCACAATTATTACACTGAAAATTTCAAAGTGACAATTTACTTTAGCTTATTCCAAATAACCCTTCGTTAGTAAACTTTGTGTCCAATTATTGTATTTATGCGATTATGCGATTGTAATTATGCGATTTTTCACAAATCCCTTTAATTTCCCTCCAGGGGATTTTTAGACTTTTTCTATAAATAGTCCCTAAGATGATTTATACTCAGAGGTAGAAAAAGTCTTAGGGGATATGTAGAAAACAGTCGAGTAAAGGCGAGTGATATTAGTAAGTCTAATAATCCCCTGCGATTGGTATCGTCTACAAGATTTTTGGAAAAGACCGTTATATATTTTTACATCACTTGGTGATGTAAGAGTTTGCATAGATTTAATTTACTTTTGGGAATACATGCCCAGAACCCTAGTATCCCAGACAAAAAGACTTAAGATTTTAGTTCCCAACTAGTCATCAGGTTTATTTTTACAAATAAATTTACATATTGAATATCCTTTTTTTCTTTGTAACACAATATCGATCCTAGTGAGCGGAGTGCGTTTTATGTTTGCTTTCATTACCTGTAACATACGTTATTCTAATATGTGCCCTACGTGTCCTAAATCTTCTAAGTCAAGGTCATATAAGGTGCGTTTTGGCGAGGTATAGGTAATATTCCAATCTATCCCAATCTTTAGTTCCATATTAATATGAGACTTTATTTGTTACTTTGCGGTTTATTTACTCAATCAATCCTATTGAAACCTTGCATACATTACAAATAGAAATACAGAGAAAGACATACCTTTTGGAAAATTCACGCAGACAAAGCCGCGGGCAAGATGATTTCCATTACGTTCCTTTAAAATCATTAACTACATCATGCTATAATCGACATGTTATTAAGATAATTCTAAATACTGTATCAATACATTTATACGTAAATATACGAAAGTGTATTACGATATAAAACCTTATTTCAAGTGACACTCTCGCTTAATATTGGACCCCTTTTGTCCGTGTGAACGTGCCTACACATCTCGTAAATTTCTGCCAATTTTTCAAATTTTAACAAAGACAAGAATTAGTTTTACTGACTTTGAAATTATCAATCTTTATTTCGATAATGCCAATTTTATGAATTGATTGATTGATTTTGGAAATGATTCCCGCCTCAAGAAAATTGACGGATCGTAATGACAACGCGGCCGCAGCGGTCGAAACGCTCTGAGAACCATTATAAACTAAAAATCATACGTGAGTAACATATTACATATACTAAATATGGTATATTTAGTCTCTGTTATCTATACATAGTCTGTCTATAAAGAGTAGAAAACGGATTTTCAACTAACTACATTTTTTGCCATACCAAATGCAATGGTCAAGTTGGCAGAAAACACAGTGTTGCAAGTGAAGAGTACCCACACAGCGACCTAATTTATTTTCAAATCTTCATAAATAGACTGTATGTACAGTAAATGTAGATTGTGTCTATTCCTTTGTATACGCCGTAACTCGCGAATGAAAAATACGAACCGGCTGAGATGTGTAACACTTCCGCCTCTTCAACAGATTGCAAGAGCGAGAGAGAAATATTGCACATGAATAAAAAATAATGCCGACACTTGGCTATTCGAAGTTGGTATATTTACAAACAAACATGCAAGCAAGCATACCATCACATAGAAACTATAATGCACGTAACTTACACTCGACCGCATCAAGTTATCCAGCATTTATCTCAATGCGTAGGTAATAGCGACGAATTTGCAATGAATTTGGGTAGCTTGATGTACTACTTGTACATTGCGTATTTTTAATGCGACTTATACTTTGATAGCTGAAAAAAGCGAGCAATGTACGTCCTTGCAAATATGCGAACATAGAATAGTCACGAAGTGCGAACATTATAATGAGACATCGCTAACGATGCGACACCTACGAGCACTACGAAGATCTTAATTTATAGATTCTAAAGGAATACATAGGTATTTTGGGTTTTCTTTGTGCGATACCTCTCCGATAATATAGAATCTACTGTTTACGCTTGAGTATTATTTTCTCATCCATATGCCATTATAATTTTAGCTTTAATTTAGTAAAGTTGATTTAGGATTTGATGAAATAATTTCAGGACAGCTATGGACCACATTCAAACGTTTTTTATTCAATTAAAAAATACGCCAACACGTTCCAAAATCAACCCAGTCTAATTAAAAATTATCAAGAACCAAGCACTGTCTAACTATCTATACCTAATGTTAGTATGGATTCGAAAATAACACTCAACCTATTTTAATATTGACACTATCAATTGACAGAATTCCTATTTTTTTAGAATTACAGACACACCGAAACACCGAATAGGCCCCAAAGAACGTTGAATTAAATTCGATGTATTATAAGAATAAGAATATTTAAGGCAATTCATGATCTATGGGAGAAAATGTGAAATAATTCTTACATAGTTACTACAAAAAAAAAAGATATGCGTATGTAATTACGTATTTTTCTACGTTTTTTTAACATTAGGTGTAAATTAAGAAATATAGCATAACAGCCATTTTACAGCCTCGAAAAAAAGCCTTTACGATGTCATGTTACTCGAGTTAGTATTTGATTATGTGAAGAAAAAACGAATATCGAAATAAATTTGTGCTAATTATTTTACGTTTGTTAGGTGTCTCAGCTCAGGCTAAGCTTTTGAGTATCGAAATACTAATATACTACTGTGTCACATTTACTGTAATGGCTGACAACATAATCATAAAATTGGTCATATTTCAAAACGACAAGACCATTGAAACACATGAACCGAATTGGAATATTTTTGTCTTTAAATAAAAAATAATATTAAAAGCAAGTCCCATCGCAATCAAAATTTTTATAGCTAGTTTTCCATGTAACACAACATTTAAACACTAAATATTTGTACAACGCGAGTTTGTTAAGCAAATAAGACATTTTTTTAAAAGAATATCTTCTTTATCATCTGGATTTTGAATGAGGCATTAATTATCTACTCAATTATGTGTTGAAAAACTCCTCACTAATCATTTCATATGAAATATGTATACTCTAAAAAATGACAACTTATCAGGCAACTTATAATATAGACCATTTTATGATCAGACACTATTTGCCAACAGTTTTATTCAAATAAATATAAACTAAGCACCGGGCTGTACTTCAATATCTCACTCATAAAATAATAAAACGAAATTGTACTCTTCGTAATCCAATCATTTACATTTATCACACAATTCACGAATAAATAACTTATTGTAATGTGTATATCATGATAACTAAGCGTATATTTTGTGTTTTACAAATTAGGAACGCGCAAATATAAGGTTGTTTCAATTTGAGCGCAAATTTGTTAAAGGACTTCCTTTAGTTCACTAGACACCATACTTTTGCGCATAACTTGAAATAACCTCATATAAAATAACCTAAAAATTAATGCACCAAATAACATTCACTTCCCTAATTTACGGTATATTCGCAGACAAAAATGATTCTATATTTTAAATAACGTTTGCAATGCAAAATAATACGGTAACATTGAAGCGACGACACAGCCAACACGTACAAATCAATTTTGTACGCAAACATACCGATGCGAGTCCACCGGCTTCTTGAAAAACTTGTAGTTTAAACATCGAAAACCTAAAATCTACAAAAATCTTCATCGATAAATCTTTACATTCAATCAATGCTATATTGTCTTATTTCCGACGATTTTATACCCTCACACTAAACGAATAACATTTTAATATTACAAGGGGCTCCGTTATATCAACTTTTAAACTTCGTTTTTTAAACTTAACGTAGGTACATATTTGTAATATATTCCGTTTACGAGTCAGACGGAAAATTGGTCAATAACCCTAAGTTCCGCATTCAAATTTAGAACAACTTTGCGTGAGAGAGATGGCAATATATTTTATTTATAGATAAATAATCATAGGTCATTGTTTGCTTTTCCGCGTGGCTTAAAACGAAATATTTTTTTTTACACTATTTAATTTATGCAAATTTGTAAAACAGTGCAACTAATGCATCTGACGATAACATACTAAGGCTATGATATGTGCGCTTAATTGTGTTTCCAAAGAACTCTGGCAAATTACTAAAAGTGTTTGCATAATTTTATTGCCAACTCCCAAGAGATGTCTCACCAGTTTACTTAATCAGATATTGTCTCATTATGTCTTCCGAGATGTAAAGGTAAATGACCATTTTTTATCCTAGTAGCAACAACATCATAATCAAACCGCGTCATTACTTTATCGGAATCTTTTTACGATTCAGTAATTGCAGTTAGCATAATATCGATATACATAGGAAGTGGTATGATACGATACATTGGATATATATTCTATGCGAGAAGGATGCTCGTAAGTGGTTTTCGTATTCGTTCAGTGAATGCGACTGATTAACGATTTTTAGAAGTACTTATTAATATGAAACCCAAGATACATACAGGTATATACCATTTCGTATGTATAGGTTTAACAGCCTGTTCTTTAAAATAAGTATTGTTTAGTAATAAAATTTCAAACAACAAAACAATAATAGCATTATATGCCAAAACATAGTTACAGATGCTAAGAATTGTTGGTATTACCCACGCTTTACTACATAAATGTATTGTTTTAAATTCAATGTTGCTTATTGTTGTTCATTTGTTAATGTGACACACAGCTCACAAAATTGTATTGAAATAAAATATTATGCCGAAGGGTAGAAGACTAGGTCAGAGAATTATAAAAAAATATGTACAATCAAGATAAAATATATGTAATTATGATAATTTTCAAAATTTATATGCCAAAATATTGCAGATTGAACATTTTTGTAGACCATAGTAAAATGATTACAATATTGAAACAACTAAACAAAATTTCTGCATAAATGCAACATTGACGACCTCGGTGGCGCAGTGGTAAAGTTCTTGCCACTGAACCGAGAGGTCCCGGGTTCGATACCCGGTCGGGTCATGATGGAAAACGATCTTTTTCTGATTGGCCCGGGTCTTGGATGTTTATCTATATATGTATTCGTTATAAAATATAGTACCGTTGAGTTAGCATCAATCTGTGTGGTTTGTCCTAATATATTTATTTTATTTAAGGCGACATAAGCGAAAGTCACATTGCATTCGACTGTCATCTAAATGTGTAGCGCTAATAGTTAGTTACCAAAACAAAACGCAGTCATTTATCCTTTTACTGTGTGAACACCTTAAGAATCCGTATTTGTTATTTTACATAATTTTAACATTTTTATTTACATTAAACATGAAAACAATTCATGATTCCGTACACATATTTACATTCATACCAAATCCATTCGGAGCCCCCGCAACTTACACTCGAATTCAAACCTAACAAACAAAGACATTAGAGCTATATTTGTACACCATACCTACGACTAAGGTTAGGGGCTACGTTACTCAGTGCTTAACAGTTACCTGGTTGAGATTACTTTTGCTTTGGGCAAGTCCATAGCAGTCCGAGGACCGTGAGTGAGGGAGATAGCTCAACTACCGTTGTCTCGTTTCTGTTGCGCGTCGTTCTTCTTCGTGTCTTGCGAACAGCTCGGCTGTGGATCGTCTGAGTCTGTAATAAAATTGATAGTTATGTTTTTAGTACTGTAGATATCAGAAAATATAAGTACACAAATATATTCTAATTTAATAAAGTGGAACTGATAATGGAATTTCAGTTATAAAATTGTGGTGTGGAAAAATCATGCTGTCTCCTTCCCACGCGCGGAATAGTACTACAAAAGTTGGTATAACAAAAGTACAGTACTCAACTCTCGCTTGGAAGCAACGTTCATTAGTGACCATTTTTTCCTAAAATAACACAACAGTAACACTTAATATATAACAACCAACAAGACTAAACCATCTTGTTGTGTTGATCCTATATTCCTATCACATCGACGTGGCTTACCAATTGTCCAAAGATTCAGATCGCGATAGCATAGTGAGTCATTCACGTCGTCACACCTAATCGCAGGCTTCGAGTTTTTATTTATATCTGATCAATGTGGCACAATTGTCCAAGTCATGTTCACTTCTAAAATAGCAATAGCAATAAAATAGCGATTATTATTCCCTAAAAACCGGGCTATGTTTTGATCCCGCTTTATGATCTTTTTTGCTCAGCGTATAAGCCTCGTTCACAGCGGGGAAATACTGCCAGCACTCTGGGCACATTGCTTGCTTCGGTGCGGCGCGTTCGTAATATATATATATATATATATATATATATATATATATATATATATATATATATATATATATATATATATATATATATATATATATATATATATATATATAATAAAACCATAATAAATTATACTCTTTAAAACCTCAAGAATATCACTATCTATTGGTGATAACCGTACGAAAATCCATCCGGTAATTTTTCACTTTATCGCGTTTAGATGCGACACGACGCGGTTGTAATATAGGATTAGATAGCTATTCTAATTTGTGCCCAATACAGTTTATTATTCTTACGAGGATATTCCTTTCCAAAAAGTAATCTACATGCATCCACTTCATGGCGTCCTTTGAAACATTTTTACTAAAGAGATAACCTTACGCAGGTGACCTACGATAGCCCGCGAATCGTCACGAGAGCGTCCGTCCACTCGTCCACTAACTTTACGAGTATTTGATCGATAGCAACAATGGATTATGATAACACGAGCACAACCTGTCTATGTACATGTGTACTTGTGTTTCTGACAACAATATTGCCGGTAGATTAGTGTATTGGCACTTTTAACTAGGGCTGTTTTGAAGCGGTAGTGTAATGGTTAAGACACGTGGATCGAAAGGTCCCAGGTTTGAATCCTACTCGTGCCAAATGACACCAATCTGACTCATGTACAGTAGTTTTAATCGACCACCACTTCCTTCCGGTGAAGGAAAACATCGTGAGGAAACCTGCACACTGATTTATTATTATTAACTTGTGTGTGAAATGGAGAAGGCAATGGCACACCACTCCATTAATGATGCCTATGCCCTAAAATAAAAGTTGTTGTGTGTGTTTCATTCCATGTGATGACCACGACCCTCAGCCATGAGAAATACGACTATGAAGAAGATTACTATTTTGTGAATGGAACTTTTTCTTTTGTCCTTGATTTTTATTTTTTACTAGCGGCCCGTCCCGGCTTCGCTCGGGTAAATATATAACAAATTATACCTCTAAACCTTCCTCAGGAATCACTCTATCTATTGGTGAAAATCGCAGGAAAATCCATGCAGTAGTTTTCGAGTTTATCGCGAACAGACAGAGAGATGCGGTGAGGACTTTGTTTTATATGTAAGGATAAATACGCTGAGAAGAGAAAAAATAAATGGGATTTCACGTGGCTTCGTGGAAATTTTTGACAGGTTTTTCCGTGTTAGCTGTAACGCTAATGTAAGTACTTAATGGAATAATAATCCTGTGAATTTGAACTGTTAAAGTTCATAGTTCTTTCTATTAGAAATATGAACGCTTCAATGTAAATAAAACCATTCATACTTCCGTATTTATAAATGTGAAAGCGTGTTTGTTTGTCCTTCCTTTTTTCACATATCAAAACGGAGCAATGAATCAATATCACCAATATGATATTTTTTGTGGAGATTATTCGACAGGACGGTCAAGTAGAAAAATAATTTTATAAGAAAAGTTGCCATGTCGCGCTCGTAATATTTTGAATTATTTAATAGGATTTATCTACTATGGATGAGAGTGAAAAAATATATAAAAATAAGCAAAATAGTACCTACTTAAAATATTACTTTATTTGTCTGCGGCGCAAAGAAATTAGAAAATACAGAACAAATTATCTCTTACCCAATTTGATACGGAAGCGATATGTTTTTGTCACAGAATAATGTGCTGTATACAGACGACATAAGTTCCGTTTTGGTACATTAGCGTTGAAATATGGCGTCAACGGCCGGCGACACAACACTAGTATTGAATATGGAACTTATACTGAAGCTATAAGGTGTGATTTGATTTGTTGCAATATCGCGTCAACTATTGGCGTCACGTTACTGAATAATGTGCTTTGTGTCGAAGACATATGGTATGTTTTTACATGTTGAAACATAGCGTCAACGTAATTAGGAGCCTAATTGCATTGAGCACTGAGACAACACAGTCGGCGAAGGCAAATAACGACAAATTAGTGGCTTCATTTCTATTAAGTAGATAGGATATACTTACGTTGTTTGCTGTAGAGTACGTACATATATGTTTATTGTAGGTATCTCTCTCTCATCTCTCTCAGCCTTACTTCCTCATCAACTTTTCTACGTTTTCATTCTCCACTTCACACAGTTACAAGGATAGGTACCGAACCTTAGTTATCACCATGAATACATCAGACAACCTTGACGAGATCAAGCCAGCAATATTTGGGTTTGTCCCTTCCGTCAGGACCAGGCAGAAGCGGCATAGACAGACATTAGTTCTCTACGTAATTTGCACTTACACAAGACGTGGTCGTGCGCAAAGGCTTCTATGATTAGAATGATTCTGTGGTGATCAGTACCTGTGGTGGCGAGCTGCTGCAGCCTTGCAGGCAGGTCGGCAGTGCTGGCCTGCGCTTCCTGCTGCTGCAGAATGTCCGGTAGTGCGTTCCGGCGGCCGGTCCGGCCCGTCTCCAGGAATTCCTTAGGGACTTCCTCGTTATCCCCCTCCATAATGGCCATCATTCTCAGAACTGGAACAGAGCGTATTTAAATTTATTATCCCATATTAGTTCCAGCTTTAATGCAAAATCCTGAGGCTCCTGATGGAAACTGTGTAAAAATCAATTCAGTCGCTTTTGAGCCGTTTAGACAAACACTGAGAGCAATTACATAACTAAATAAATAGGTATCTAACACATGGTATTTATGTTGTACTTTTATTTTGTTGGAATCTTTGTTTTAGCTTAACCTTTGACGATGATGAGAAAAGCGACCCAGATGAAAATATAATATAACATCATGACAACAACGTTGCCGAATTTTTGCTAAGAACATTCCGAAAACCGTATCAAAATATTAAGACTGACATTTTGGTGACATTTTTATAACTCGAACTCAATATCGTCAATATTGTTTGACAAAGACGTTCTAAGAATAAAACCTAAAATTACTACAAAATGTCCGAAACATGGAATTAGTAGGTAGCTAATTCCATGGTCAGAAATTCGAGAGAAGTTCATGAACAAAAATTTCCTTTTCATGGTGTTCTGGTCAAATGGGTGTTGGTTGATCGCGCAACGTGGGCTCCGCACAAACATTCAGGTAACATCTCTAAAAGACAAATTAGAATAAAGACAAATTTAACTTCCCGCAGTCCCGATCTCTAGACACGTTAACCGCACTAACCGCAAATGGCAAGTTTGTATTTCTTAATAAAGCATCGGAAAGCGTATTAGACTATGCTCATTCGGCAACAGATAACCTTTTTCATCATGCGCTCTTATCTATTATTTATTGCACGATAGGCGATAAACGATGGGGTATAAAGTAGATACTGGAGTGGATTCCATGAGGACGCACTGTAAATTAGTGTTATCAATCGGTTAAGTAATAGAATTAAAATGATAAGATAAAGTGAGACACGCGTCACAACAAAATGTGAACTTTCACAAGGTACAAAATTGGAAAGTTATATATGTGTACTGTTTGTTATTCTCAAAAGTGTAGCATCAGATTCTTTGCCACTTTGTACAAAAATATTTTCAGAATAGGTATCGTAATATGGCCACCACATTAGTTTACCTTATTTAATGTAATTTACTTAATTGAATTACATTTTTGTATTTTCAAATCACATTTTGAAAAAAAAAAAAGAATCCTAACTGCAATTTTTCACTATTACGGAAATGTCCCAAATTACCTCGATTCGTTTACGAACTAAAAACATTTTCGAGGAAAATTATACTTTTAGAGTAATCGTAGACGAAAAATCTATGATTAATGGTTTATGATGATGATACACCTATACAATCTTACATCTTTTTTAAAATGAAGCAATTTTTGAACGCGCGCCGTTGATTCGTGATCGTGACTCAGATAAAACCCTAAATGCTATAAAAGATAAATATTTCAAGAACATTTTTTTCTGGAGACACAAAGAACGTCGACATTGGTTCATGATTGAATAACATCGATCTCAAAAACACACTGTCCTTTTTCATAAGGGAATCTTTTTTGTCAAATAAATCGGATTATTCGCTGTAGCAACGCCTCCCGTCCGTGGGGTGAGAGGTGAACAAATAAATGTAATCAGATCCAACAACATGATTATCATACCTTTACAGCATCCATTAGATCGTTAAATTTGTCAAGCAAATGTGTACGCTGCGTGCTAAATATATTAGTTCTTTTTTAATGATTTGAGTGCAATCTAGCATGCTAGTTTTTTTTTTAATTAAAAATTATTAAAAAATCAATGTAGCCTGATAGGAAGCAGAGATGAGGCGTAACACGCAAGTTCAAAAGAACAAATGCGAGTAGAAATATCAAAGGGTGTTTATTTGTTTGTTCATCTTTCACGTCAATTGAGGTTGGTCGGTAGTAGCTGCAGGCCTACCATCAACTCCCACAGAACGATTCCAAGGCAACTCAGTTCAATTTAGGAACCTTAAATGAATCGCATTCAATACAAAAAATTAAGTAGATGGTACGAATTTGCGATGAAGTTCAGTTTAGGTCGTAAAGTGGATCGCGTTAAGAGTCGATGGCGGAAGAAGCCCCCTGGAAGGTGAAGACGCAGCCGCGGCTAACAACTACTAATATTATAAATGCGAAAGTAGGTTTATAACCTCTTGAATGAAGTTGGGTGGGATTATCAGCATTATAACAGAGCCAGAATTTATTTTAATTAACTTTATCATAGCGCATATATGACGTAAAAATTTTCTAACTGGCTGGAAATATCCCTCCGGATAAAAATATTTGCGTAAATAAAAGATTAGACGGTAATTCAAATGACATCCAAGGCCAGCAGTTTGGACGGAAAGTGCCAATCAGCCAGACGGCTTGTTACAAAAAATATATATTTTTTAATATTTACTTTGGTACCAATATTAAAGCCATATTGTCCCCATTCCTTTTCAATCAAGTAAAGGTCATACGGAGGTAAAATTTCGCGTAAAATTTACGTAAATAAAATATATATTCACGTTAGTATAAGTAAGGGATTATATTATAAACAGAATACAGTTTTGAATTTGAAACAAAACAAACTAGAAATTTAGGTGTTACGACCCGATAGATGTAACACTTAGCTTAGCTTATCTTAACATAAAATTATATGAAATGATGAGAAGTAGAGGACCAGCATTTGGACACCAAAGGCTAAACATAAAATTTCATGGTTACGAAAATAAAAAACCCTATCTAGCCGGAAAGAAAAGGGCTAAATCTAGGTCTAGGCGAGGATACCTAAGCTGACTACACCAGGTGTAACCAACTGAGGCCGGCTGCACCTAACCGCACTTCGGGATTTAGCCAGAACAGATGCAAAAAAATAATGGCACATTCGCATCTAATGACGATCTTATAGCAAAAGCTCCATCTCCTTATTACTTACCTCCATTCTCCATTTATAATTGGCAAAGTTATGGGACATTCAAACAGGGCAAGTTTGATTTGACTTTGTTAGATATTTGTTTGAGGAATATTCTAATGATACGCTCGAAACACGGGGGATAGTCCGCTCTGAGGCTAAGCACCATCTCGCGACTGAAATTGCTGGTTTTACGGCTTTGATGATAAATTATAGAGAACAAATAAATGTCATTGAGATCCTTGTGTTATTTTGTTCACGCAAGATTTATTATTATTACTCATTTATTGATTCCAGCCGACAGGGGGCTTACCATCATCTCTTATTGCGATGCAGTTCAGGACCTAAACTGATCTGATCGCAAATTCTATCGAGTTAATTTTTAGTATGAATACGATGCATTTGAATCGTTCCGTAAGAGTTGATGGTAGGCCTGCAGGTACAGGAAAAGTAGAAGACCTAGGACGAGTTAGTGGGGCGACTTAGAAAGATTCGAAAAAAATATGGCCAGAGAACTCCAAGGACGGGAATGCGTGGAAGAAGTTGGGGGAGGCTTTTGCCCAACAGTGGGATTTAAATTGCTAAAAAAGTTTTGACCTAAAGAGTTAGAACTAAAACCATATAAATACGCAGAATTTAAGTGAGGACAAAATATTATGGTATCCATACCAAACATGTTAGCAATGCGAAATTCTGTCTGACACGCTTTCAGGGCAAAACCGCTGGACCGATTTAAATAAATTTGAAATAGCTAATCACCCGGGGTCTTGTCTATTTTGTCGTAACATGTATCTACTGTGGTTGCCTGGAAAAATATATATTTAAGCTTTTGCATAAATTTAACACGGGAACAGTTATTTTTCCGGAATTATATCTTTCATCTCGGAAAAATATTTAAGTGAAGAGGTAACAAACACTTTCACATTCATTTAACACACACATAGGCTACCGCGGGCGAAGCTGCGGGCAACAGTTGGCACTTAACTATAATAAATAGTTGATCACGCATACTACGTCAGCGTATGTAATACAAAAACATGTTTAACACACTTGCCATGCAATAATCGCCAACTTGGTAACAAAAAGTAGCACAATGAGGACGCGTCACCGAGTACAGCTGTAATTACTGGTTAGTTGGCCCATTATCGTGATAATTTGCCACGAGAACCATTGACTTATCAAGTGGAATTATGTTCACATTGGTTGAGTGACGCAAGCCCGCTACAGATGCTACATTTTGTTCAATAACGAGGGCCTGGATATAACGCGCAGTTTACCTTTTTCAAGGCGTATTTCATCTTGACGTATCTAGGTTGTCAATCGCAAAGTTTTGACGTCACATTGTAATGCTTTCCGCAAGTATTTTGCATAAAATCCTCGATAATGAGAAAAAAATTATATAAGTACAAATTTTTATTTTGAAAAATGGTAAGCCCTTTTGGCATGATACTCCTCAGTAGTGTTTGTTCCGAAATATTGGTTACTAGATGTTGCCCGGGACTTCGCTCCCGTGGGAATTTTGAATTAAAATATAGCCTATAGCAATCTTGGATAATGTACCTTTCTTGAAAAATTGAAAAATTGCCTGTGAAGGCTTAATTTCTGAATTATTTGATTTTGATAGATCTAACGACAAAATCGTTGTGCCTTTGTGTGCGTGCACCTTCAGTATGCGTAAGATACTCTATGTAACTTCTCCAAGCTAAATCCATTCTACGAACATACTACAGGTGAATCAAAAGATCTCATTTAATATTATCAATGTGAAAGTAACTTTATTTTTATGTTACCTCTTCACGCTTTATCTACTCGAGCAATCTTCTTGAAACTCGTACATAGTTACGAGGACAGGGCCACTTTACCTTTCATTCATCGGGAAAAAGTACATTTCCCGCGGAAATTCACGCGGCCGAAGCTAGTAAGATATATGTATAATGTATTATATTACATAATATAATACATTATACATATATAATAATTTGATTGTAATCAAATTATTATAATTTTAGTCCGGTTTCATTTTACAAAAGAAGAGCTTATAATGTGTCAGTCATTATTGGAACATGAGATCAATGTTTGTTATCTGTCTGCGAGTGTCACTCAGTTGAAACAAAGCGAGATATTTTGTTACGGCTATCTATTGTTATGTATTCTATCCTATTTTGTGAAAATAAAGTTTAATTAAATCAAGTCAGGCTACTACTTACAATAATATATGTATAAATTAACAGTAAACATTGAGCCGGCTATACACTATTGATAAACAGACCGTCAATCTTTGACGGAATCAAAATACATTGCTGGTTTATTTGCTGATTGTGGTAAATTAAAATGCTCATACAAACTAAGAATGTTCACTCATTCGAGTCTGCGTCGGTCAGAGTTCGGCGATAGTGTGTAACTGGCATTAAGTATAATCCCAATATAAAATATATAACATGCAGTCAAGTATATGTGAAAAACTGGGGTGGAAAAAATTCAAATCATGCGTAGGAATAGAAAGAATGTAAAACCTCGAAAATGTTTAAATTGAAATTTAAAATTGAGTCTAAACTCTTTTTTTTATATAATTGTAAAATGACAATCAGTATTGGCACATTTGAATGTTTAAAATGTTTAATATAGGTAGGTAATTAAAAAATTGAACTCACACACCAAATTTTCATAATTTGGTTATGACCTTTGAATTCTATTGGTTCCTAGTTCCTAGCACTCAAAGCGAATTTTGAACGTAGGAAAGAACTTTTCAATTGTGAATATCATGAGAATAAGCAAAAAGGGAACCTTCAAGAAGAAAAGTTCAAGTTTCTAAATTTTTTTTTATATGAACTTTTGATGTGAACTTTCTTTGATGAACATTTAATGTGAACTTTCTTCAATTGCACAAAAATCAGGCCCTTGGGCGATCAAGTCGCTCATAGTGAAAAAAGTAATAATAAAGGAAAAAAATATATCACCCAGCAGTGGAATTTCATAGCTATTAAAAGAATATAAAAAAAATATTAAAGTGCTGGCAAAAATTATAAAAGCATATACCATTTCATCCCAAAGATAGCTCCGGTCAAGTTGCAGCTCCTGTTCGGGACCGATCAAGCGACCATCATTAAGATCATGCACCTTACAGTCCTGAATCAATGCAACTTCATGTTAGTAGTTCATGTCCATTTGTGCAATCATGATGTGCAGTCTTTACAGTGTGAGGTCCATGGAATATATACAAAAAATATTCTAAGCACTAAACCATCTATTTGATGGGACACCTTATATAGTATTTCTTGATTTAGAACATTCTGAACATATTTATTTATTATCATTAACACACAAAACACATTACAATACAATATTTTATATATTAAGTTTTAAGTGTTTTAAGTATTGTTTTAAATTATAAGATAGGTCATCAAATTATATAAAGGATTTATTAACATTTAGCCCTATAGAAAAACATTATTGATTGGCGATTGAACATTTAAAATTAATTACTTAGTCAATGGCAATATTTATATTTTTTCATAATGACTTTAAAAAATAATCCTGTAAAATGTTTTCTGGCTTCAATTTCATAATTAAAAACTAAATAGGTATAAGCCTAAATTAAGATAAATATGAGCCCATAACTGTAAATTTAAACAAAAACTTCATATTAGATCATTTCAAACAAATTTTTTTTTGTCTTACATGCCCAGATAAAAGGTTATAAAAATTGCCATAGTATATATGGTATTTGTATGTTAATAGAAATTCTAATGTAGTAATGTATTATGCAGTAGCTTCATCTAAATCCATTTGGAGTTGTTATTCAGAAGGTTAATAACCTTGACACCTGATAAAGATTCTGAATAACATATAATTAACAAGATTTTTTTATAAAGTAGGCAGTATGTTTTACGCCTTAAGTTTTGCAGAAGGTTATAAAAAAAATCATTACAATTTAGTTACAAACTAAATTTTCCATAAAATTATTTTTACTTATCAATTTATGGAATCATACAATGGATTCAGCTACTTTATAATACAAATGTTAGATTCCGACAGAGCGGCGGAAACGCTACTGAAAAATGATCTATAAGCGAAATCAGTCCCGCGCAAACCAGCCGAATAAATGCACCCAGTGATATGATACCGCGCATACCTGATCCTGTCTTCACGCGATGGCCTCTCCTAAGTTTACACACACGACCAGCCCTCACCGTGGACATGATCACATTTTCGGGCTTCATAACTCTAGGCCGGACGTTATACAACAAATTTATTGATTTGGATACTCAAAACTTACAATCACATAACTGTTCCACAGATACGACTGGCACAACAATTCTTCGCAAAATAATAACTGATAGCACTCAAGCTAATTTGTACTACTATTCCGTTTATTATATAAATGTCAGAGTTATGGCATTAACGCAGATTTAGAAAATGCACAGAAATCACAGCAATAGGTACACAAAGACGAGGACGAGAGAGAAAAATGCGACATTTACGACTTTGTTTCGTGAACACTTGACAGATAATGGCAATGGCGATTGCGATGACATTAAATGACAATGGTGACATTTCGTGACATTATGAAACATGACATTTTTCGTTTTGTTTTTTCATTATTCCATTAAATTTGCAACTTTTGCAGGTTATTTATAAATAAATAAATAAATAAAAGGCATTTGAAACATTGTAATAGTTTATTGAACCGGATCTGCATTTGAAGTGTACAGAAATATTTACAAAAAATCCTGTTGCATCCCTAAATTATTGCGAAATATGTAAAAAAAAAGTGTTTTGTTTGATCTACTTTTGTTATTTTATAATGGCAATAGCTTACGTAACGTCAATTTTGCAGTTGTCAATCGAACCAGCTGATAGCTATTTTGTATTTTATCATCCTCCACTATTTATGTAATTTTAAAGCAATTTGGTATTTCCTAACAGAGGCAAGTAGTTTAATCACGTATAATATACATTATGTATTTTATGTTTTGCAGCATAATTTTTTTTTTTATAGATGCTTCGAAAAGCGGTGTTTGGGTCGAGCTTGGCGGCCGTAGTCCCTGTTATCAACGCAGCGACTCCTTTGAAGGATGTGGCAAGTGGTCCTTCCAAACCTCCACCAATGAAACCCTCAGAATTACCCATATATGAAGCTCCACATGCTGAATATGTTGAGTAAGTACATAGTATTCTCTGTGACATACTTATAACCAAATTTCTAGACAATGATAATCTTCTAGGCTTATTCGATAATTCTGAATTTACAATTAGAAATATAAGTTTTAAAACAACTGTCAACTGTGTATTACAAATATATTTTATATGTATTGCATCAACAGGTATCAACAAGCCAAAGAGAAGGAAGAAAAGCCTGGATTTGTAAGACAAGCTTTGCAAGCACCAGTGAGAGCTGTTCGTGAATCAATCCAGACAGTGCTGGCGCAAACCGAGTCCGTCAAGAATACAGTGTCAGACAACTACCATCAAGTGCAGGACAAAACTGACTGTTTGTATTAGTTTTATCCTTTCTCAGTATACTCAGTAACTACCTCAGGGTTTATTCAAAATTAGGTGTTGCCTGCGGCTACCTACTCATAGCAGAAAGCCATTAAGGAATTTACTTATCAGACAATATTCAGTCTGTATGACTTAATATATATAATGGAGGGGTAACATTTTTCATACAAATTTTGCCCCCCCCCCCCCCCTCCCAATCATTACAGCACTTTAGGAGCTGATTTTATAAATAAAGAAGCCTATGTTTGACCTTGTGTCTCTATAGGTACCAAATGTGTATATCTATACCAAATTTCATGAAAATCAGTAAAATAGTTTAGCTGAGAAAGTGTGATGCAGACAAACTTTTGCAATGTATAGATTAACTTTTATTAAAAAAGTAAAATTACAGAATCTTTATATTTTTGGAGATGCAAAAACATAAAAACACTATTGATTTTAAGGAAAATAATATTTAAGAATAATAACAGATTAAATCTGTATTCTTTGTGTTGTGATAAAATCTCTAAACTTCAAGACATATACAATCCTCATAATTAGCTGCTAGTGTTATAAAAAAAATGGTTAAATGAAATTAACAGTTAATTTTCTTGATCTTATAGGGATTGTAAAGTATTTACGTGAGGAAGAGAACAAGGATGTTCGGTATGGTGCTGTTGTCATGGGAGGTCTCACTGGATTAATTTTTGGTCTTAGAGGTGGCTTCATCAGGGTATGTTTAATATTTGTTTATAAAAATCATGTAAGTGCAGTCTCTCTATAAAAAGTAGAAAATAAAGGAGGGCACTGTGTCATCGTCATTTATTTACTTTTTTTGGCTGGTAACACTGGGTCTATTTATCAGCCAATCTTGACTGTTCGGTATTGCAATGACAAAAAATAGTAGTTTGTTAAATACTTCTTTTCAACACTTGAGACTGTAAAGACGAAAATGAAATTTTATTTTGCTATGTAGGTATCTTATATCTTTATGTGAATTTTAATGAACTGTGTGGTTTTTTCTTCAGGTCCGTATTTGAGCCACACTGTCACTGTCTCACAAAGCCTTTGCCTAGCAATAATGCAAAGTAAAAATTTGCAAATTGTTTCAGAGGGTGATATACACAGGAGTGGGAACTACCACAATGGGCTTGGTGTGCTTCCCGGAGGACACAAAAGAAATTGTCAAGAGCAATGGTGTATTAGCAAAGCAATACATTAACATTGCTTACAATTTCCTGTATGGAGGTATACAATCTTTCATGCCGCAATATTCTACACTAATTAAAACACCACCACATGGAGTGTATGTCCAACATTTTGGCCAATTTTATACGACCTGTGGTCTGGTCGTTTTTTTTTAAAGATGAATATCTTCTTTATCTACAAATCTAGTTAACTTCAGAGATATGATATCACCTGTAGACGTATTTTTTTTTTCTTATTTGTCTCAATATTTACCCATCAGTGAAGCCCGGCGACCCTCAGCTGGAGGTGAATTTCCCCGACCTGTCGATACCAAAAGACTTCTCGGAGCTTGTTGACCTGACAGTATCTGTCGCGTCCACCGTCAAACAGGCCGTGATGCCCCCGCCGGCGAAGGAGGCAAGCGACTCTAAACCTTCAGATAAAAAGGATTAGGTCCTATTTTGAGTACGTAGGTCAAAATTTTGAACTGCATGACGGTCATGACGCTTTTTTGCATTGATTCGCGTTTTTTTTTTACAAGCTTTGGTGGTGGAGATTACTTTTAGAATTGTTGAAATTAGAGCATAATTTGCATTTTGGTTTTGGAAATGTTGCATATTTGGTGTTGGATTGCATCTTTTATCCCTTATAATATATTTTATGCCTTTGTTTTAATTATTTCTTTCTTTATTGCAGGATCATTTAAAGACGACGTAGATGATATATCCGTTGAAAATCCAGTAAGTAAGATATGCTAAATATAACCAGACACAACAGATGAAATTGCAACTCCCAAGTGAAAAACACCTTATAGGTCAAGCACAAAGAATTAAGTAGAAATTGAGGAAAGCTTTATAATATTCTTACGAATTTTATTTATTGTTAAGTATTTTTTATTTTTTTTTCAGTGTACAAATACATAATGGATTTGTCCAGTTAGTGAATGATGTTTATTTATTGTTACTAGTCTTCTACAGTGTAAATTAACGACGACAATGAAAATAAAATTAATATTTTTCTATTCGTTTTTTAATTATCTTTTCAGTGACATTTTGTGGTTATCCACTACATTATTCTTGACTATAACAGGTACAGAGTCATCAAAAAATAAACTTTGCTGACCACTTATACAACAGAAAAACATTATTCCTATCAGAAATCAGAACATAGACATTCACTTAAGCAAATATCATTTCTTCCCTCCTCTTCTTTGTGACGACAGTTCCCGGTTTATGCTGAGCTTCTGGGTGATTCATCAGTTCCGGCGGACATGTCGACACGGAACTTGCAAGCAACACTTGCTTCAAGTCATAGAATAGAGCAGAATCCTCTTTTGTCACAAAAGACACAGCTTTACCAGTCTTGCCTGCACGACCGGTACGGCCTATACGATGTGTGTAATCCTCAATTGTCTTAGCCATATCATAATTAATAACCATACTAACATCTTTAATATCGATACCACGACCGGCGACATCTGTAGCAACCAGAATATCTTTTGAACCATTCTTGAGACTAGCCAAAGCAAAGTCACGCTGTTCCTGTCCTTTTCCACCATGAAGTGTGCAAGCATTGAAGCCCAGCTTTTCCAAACCCTTTGCAAGTACATCTGCACCTTTCTTTTGGTTGACAAATATAATAATGGGAGGTTCGACTCCTCTCTGCAGAATTTCCGTGAGCTTTCTCCGTTTCTCATTCTCACCAATCATAAAGACAACTTGTTCTGTTCTGTCTACAGGTTTACCAACAGATCCTATGTACACTATAGCGGGCCTCCTGAGGTAACTCCTCGCTAGACGCTCCACAGCAGGGGGCATAGTAGCTGTAAACATAACAGTTTGTCTATACTTTTTCTTTGAATTATAGTTTGCTAATAATACAGAAGCATCCTCTGCAGCATCTGTGTCAGGCTTGATGTTAGAAACGGGCATGTATTCCAGGATTTTCTGTACATCAGGTTCAAAACCCATGTCAATCATACGATCAGCTTCATCCAATACTACATAGGTACATCTGTTCAGGACTAAGTATCTGTTTTCAAGAACATCTATGAGACGACCAGGTGTAGCAATAACTATTTCACATCCCAATCTTAATTTGAACCCTTGCTCCTCTCTTGAAAGACCTCCAACAACTACTACAGATGTTATGCCTAGAGGAATCCCAAATTTGTTTGTCTCTTCTTCAATCTGTTGGGCCAACTCACGTGTTGGAGCCAATATAATAGCATAAGGCCCTTGGTCCGCATCTTCCAACCTCTCATTTTTAGGTAATGACTGAATCCAAGTGAGTAGAGGTATGAGGAAGGCCAATGTTTTACCCGAACCAGTTTCAGCAACACCAATGATATCTCTATTTTGCAAGCCAATCGGAATAGCTTGTCGTTGAATGGGTGTGGGACTCTTGTAGCCTACCTTATTGATGATGTCCATTATGTCATTGTGGAAGCCAGCTTCCTTCCATGAACGAACGGGATTAGGGATCTTACCACCCTTGATTGTAATATTGTAATCTTCTCTAAAAATTCTCCAGTCTCTTTCTGTCATTTCATCCTGGTCTTTTTCTGACCAGTGACGGTCATCCCACTTTTGTTTATCTTCCTTCTTTTTTACTTTCTTAAGCCGTAATTTCTCTTGTTCCTTCTCAAGCTCAGTTCTTCTCTTCTCCAATAGATTGCCATAGAATTTACTGTGATCTTTCTTTTGTGATTTTATGTCAATACCAGCAATATGACCTCGACCAAAGAATTGTACTTGATGCCTCTCTTTGTACAAAGTGTTGTAATCGTTTGATGTGTCTTCTGAGGCATCCCAGTCAAAAACAAACTTCCTGTCATTCAACCTTCGAACACGGCGTTTCTTCTTTATTATGCCCAAATATCTAGCTTTTATGGCTTCTTCTTCACGTTCCTTGTCTTTTGTTTTGGAGAAATCTTCATTCTTATCCTTTTTATCATCTCGGCGATCATTGCCAGATTTTCTTTCCTCATATTTTCTCTCTCTTTCCTCCATCCTTCTCTCCCTCTCCTTCTCTCGCTCTCTATCACGATCTTCTTTGTACTTTTTGTCATCTTCCTTCTTATTGGAACCAGTGAGGTCTATAGTTGTTATAGAAGGCCTGTCAATATTGGCCCTCATGGCCTCTACTTGTTCCCGCCTTTTCTCCAAAGCTAATGCTGCTCTTTGTTCTTTTGTTAAAAATACAGGTTTGCTTCGGGCTTCTTCTTCAGCTTTTTTCTTAGCAAGGAGTTCTTCAAGAGATAGAGGTTCCCTCTTTACTGGTTTTGGCTCATCTTTTTTTGCTTCTTGCATTTCTTCATCTTCTTGTTTGTTTTCTTCCTCTTTCCTGCTCCTATTCTTATCCCTATCGTCTGTTCGTCTATCCTTTCCGTCTCGTTTCTTAGGGCTCCGAGAACGTCCGCGCTCTTTTCGTGAAGGACTTCTGGACCGGTCTCTGTCTTTCCTAGGACTTCGGGACCTCTCCCTGTCCTTCTTAACAGGACTACGTGATCTCTCACGTTCTTTTCTAGGGCTCCTCCTTTTGCCTTTATCACGATGAGAGTCGCGTTCATCGTAGCGCTCCCTGTCACGCCTTTCTCTCGACCGCGATCTTCGCCTATCAGGACTTCTGTCCCGAGCCATTGTCAACAAATTTGTTCACACAGTGAAACTCATAGAAGGACAATATTCTAAGAAAAACGCTGCAAATTAGATCTCAATCAACGCTACGCAACAAACAAATTTACACAAATGCAAATCTCAATTGACAATGACAGATGTCACAGTGAGAGTGGGTAGGTTAGCGGGGTCGAGCCGCCGCACACATTAGGTATATTGCCACAGAATTCAGAAAACTAATTGTGTAGATACTAATATTGTTACCTACCTACCAACTACATAATATTTTTATGCTAAGTCAACTTATATATATATATATATATATATATATATATATATATATATATATATATATATATATATATATATATATATATATATATATGTGGACTTCATTCATACAGGTAAAGCTTTCAGTCAAATCAAGTTTATTAGTTTATTACCACAGCTGACCAATAATGCAGATAAAAGTGGTAGTACTGTATTGTGTTTTACAATGGACTTGAATCATTTAGCAAATACGTCTTGTATTTAACACTTTGTATTCTGAAGACGATTGAATAATCCACTAAATCCTTCTTTTTTTCTTTTAAACTCGCACCATGATTGCGAAGAAGGTATTTTAGTCGTAATCTTCAATAATATGGAAAATTGGCGCTTTTTGCTTCCATTGGCAATGTTAGTTAACCATAGTCTTACCCTAGTTGTACCAGTAGCGCCATCTGCGCTGAGCTCAGCATAATATTATATTGAACGTATGCGGCCGCGTTTATAGTTGTAAGTACAAAGGTTGAGAGCGAACGAGGCTGATTGATGTACTGCCGACTACCATGGATTTAGTAAGAACTTCGTGTACCTACTAATTCCATGGGCACCTCTTACTTACCGCAATGAAAATCCACCAATGTATGCCGAATCCGCCAGTTTGGTGAACTTCAATATAAGTGAACTGTATCGCGATCATGGAATTAGTAGGTACTACGAAGTATTTACTAAATCCATGGTCGCGATAACGTGTTAGTGGTATAACGGTACCGGGTACGGTAATCGATTGCGATTCGGCAAAGGTGTTTTCCCTACTGTATCATTTTATATCTGTGCATTATGACGACAAATTGATTTGTCTGTCATTCATTGTCAAATTGTCATCCATCGTATATCCTGTAGGTATTCATACCTGTATTTTGTTTGTTTTGCAATGCAACAAAATTTGCTTGCTTGCATGCAGTGTGTATGCAGTCATGTGTTGATTGAGAGGTTGTTTATGTATGCAAAGTTTTGAATGCATAATGCATTTTTGTATCACAAATTGCAATATGTATGTTAACTAAAGTTTTCCAGACAATAATAATTGTAGAATGAATAATTATTCCAAAATAAAATTGTATATAGCATCTGCAGGCATCTTGTTGGGTTGTGCCGGTACAACATATTTATTTTGGAGATATAAGCGGCGACTGCGTGATGCTGCAGATGCTTTTAATTATTTAACTATAAAAACTGTATGTAGTGAGAATGAGTGTAAAGAAGTTATTGAAGAATTGCAAAGGTATGTATTCTTTATATTTTTTCAATACCATAGAAATATTGCAGCACTTCTACATCAGCACTGATGCTCGGCCTGACGTTATGGCAGTTGTAGTTATATTTTTTCTATAATGTGTGTGTTATTAAAAAAAATGCAACCTCTTTATGATCATACTGGTATAACAGCATCCAACACTGTTTAAATGAGTCTTTTACAGAATTTATTCACAGCAGTGGTTGTTCCGAAATACTAGTAGTTTGTAGAATTGATAAATGTTATTCAGTTTAAAATATGATATGAAAAAGTGCCTGTAAAGGCAAAATTTCAGAAGTATTTGCTTTGACCACTAAATATATTTTCTGAAACTCTTTTTACAGGAGATGCAGCACCTTTAGATCTATTGGTTTTGACTGTGAATGGGTATCTGACCATGGCTCCAGAAGGCCTGTGGCCCTGGTCCAGTTGTCCTCATATGATGGCTACTGCGGTCTTTTCCGACTCAGTAAATTGGCAACTGTACCTTCATCGTTGAAGGTTTTTTTTTCATCTTTTTCTTTTAAATTTTTGATTTCCCCATGAGGCTGGCATAGTCGCACCAAGCAACTGAAACCTCGACAAAAAATATATACCCTCGACAAATAATATATTTGACATTCTAAATTTTTTTTAATTTTTGGGTTGAAGGTATGATAAACATAATTTTTTTTAAAGCTAATATGTTGAAAGTGTGTGTAAAATGTTATTTATTTGTTACCTCTTCATGAACTATAAGTAGATAAACCAATCTTCTTGAAATTTTGCATACATGTAGTTTGAAATATGGAGAAGGATACATAGGGTACTTTTGATCCCAGACTGCTTCTGTGGGAACTTTACACAAACGAAGCCGCGGGCAAATGTTAGTTTGTATGTAATTTTACACAATAAAGTTTTTAAATAAGTGTGTTTTTTAATATTACAGGAACTGCTAGAAGACAAGCATATATACAAAGTCGGTGTCAGTCCAATGGACGATGCGAAATATCTATTTCAGGACTATAATGTGGCTCTGAAGTCAACTTTAGATATCCGCCACATTGCCCACCTTTGTGGACAGCATCCGGGAGGACTGGCTGCAATGGCTAAGGCCACACTGCAAGTTATTATGGATAAAAGTTGGAGGGTAAAAACCATTTAGATTTGTATGAAATAGCATGTGGTTTCTCCCTAGAATATTACCACTTCACACACTAGAAGTGTGTTAATCTTAAGCCATGAATACACTGGCAGTAATAAATTCTAAAAGACTTGGGGTACTTTTCATCCTGGAAAAATAACTGCTTCCGTGAGAGATTCACGTGGGCGGTGCTGGAGGAAAAAGTTAATTATACATATGGCAGTGAATAAGCTTGATTTTTGCGCCGCGTTGTATTCATTACAATAAGGCAATTACTTCTCGCACACAAGCGCCTCCGCACATTTTAATTAATTAATTTTAATAATTTATTTTATTACAAGGCGAAAATTATTTCGTCGATTTAGTCAACTGTGACTACATTGTGCAATGGAAAATCATAATCATTTCTATTAAAAATGTATATCTAGTCTGGCATAGTCTAAAAAAATTTTTTTTCTATTTGCGCTAAAAAATAAAAGAAATCGATAAAAATTTGGGATGGCGCTAGTGGGCGGGGTGTAATCGCCTTTATTCATATATCACAGATTCGTTGCAGCGACTGGGAGGCAGACGAACTCACAGACAGACAAACAAAATATGCATCAGTCGATGCCCACATAGCCATAAAGATGTTTGTTAACTTTATCAACATGTTGGACCGGAGTCCGTGGTCATTTATGTTCAGAAACAGGACTGTTGTGTGGAACCAGTTGGATAAGATTTGTTGGGAATATGTCGATGTGCAATACAAGCAGAAGAATAATGTGAAAGCTAAATGTGACGCGAAAACAGAGAACAATCAATTGTAAGTGGTATAATTTTTTCTTGTATTAGTTAATACTAATGCTTTTCAGTACAAACTTATCGTCTACGCCTTATGCTAACTAAGCGTTTTCTGTTACGCGTTCACGAAAAATACGGCTAATACCCTGTGCCGATTATGATGTAATTTGTAATATAGTTATAATAATTAATATATATCCGGGGTCAAACAAGCTACCGTGGGCGAAGTTGCGAGCAATGGTGGATATATTTTATTTTTGTTCGTCTTTGTGTATACTTGTATCCGTATGCAGATATATGTTACATGTCTGTGTATGTACTAGTAAATAAATGATCTATCGACCTTTCGCATTGGTTTATCGCAGAACAGCGAAGAAGGAGGCGTCATTGAGCAAGCGGTATTCTAACGCGATACGCAGCAAGCCTCTGTATCACAACAGCTTCCTGCAGGCGCCCGACGGGGAGCTGCTGTGCTCCTGCGACAACAAGAAGGCCTTGTGGTGAGCGTCTCATTAACGATTTGGTGGCAGCGAGCTTCTCACTTCTTCGCTTTGCCTCTTCCACCAGGCCCGGGCGGGAGCGGCATAGAAAGACATTTGTTCCCTACGTTATTTACTAGTCTACACAAGATTGAACTCTAGGATCATTTATTTTCTAAAAAAGGGTTAAGCTGACTTTTTTTGTGTTCCAAATCTATATAGAAGTGTACTAAATGTCATTGTCTGACACAAAAAAAATGAAATGTCCATTATTAGATCTTAAATTATCACTTAGATAAAAACTTTTATCTTTTGGTAACGTTATGAGTTAGTATAATTTTTTTTTGTTATTATGTGGTAGATAGCATGCTCATCATTCATTTATTTTTCATACCCATAGTCGGTAATGTGTGGTTCACAGAGCGTTTCGACCGCTGCGGCCGCGCTGTAATTACGACGATCCGTAAATTTTCTTGAGGAAAGATTGATTTCAGCAATCTTGGATAATGATCCAAGATTGCTATAGGCAATTTTTTACCTCGAAAGTAATTAATAAATTGGCATTACCATAGTACAGTCAACAGCATATCTAGTTACTCTGCTCATGCAGAGTAACTAGATATGCTGCGAGTTTGCAATGAATTTGGGTACGTTGATATGTTGTTGACTGTACACATCCATTGTTAGTAAAACAAATTCTTGTCTTTGTTAAAATTTGAAAAATTTTAATGACAGAGCGGCCGCAGGTCGTAACGCTCTGAGAAACACCTAATGTAACGTACATTACAATGTTTTCTTTAACACTAATATTACTCATGATATTGCAAATAATGTTTTATCTCTCTCTCTCTTCTGCAAGGTACGTTGAGAAGGCATTAGCGGACGTGGTGGTGGAGGAGCCGCTGACCGTGCGGCTGCGCTTCGAGCCGTCCGGCCGCTCCGTGGGCGACGTCGGCAAGTTCTACCAGCTGGTCAAGGAGAACAAGTGCGTGGTGTGCGGCGCCACCAACTCCTACATCAGGAAGAACGTCGTGCCTAGGGAGTATAGGAAGTGTTTCCCAGGTAAATCTATACTATTATTATGAAGAGGTAAGCGTTTGTGAGTTTGTATGTTTCAGGCGGGTAATCTCCGAAACTACCGAAGCGATTTCAAAAATTCTCTCACCGTTAGGAAGGTACAACATCCAAGATTGCTATAGGCTATGTTTTATCTCAAAATTTCCACTGGAGCGAAGCTCCGGGCAACATCTAGTAAATAAATAATAATAGGTCAAAGCACACAGATAGAGCTAGTCCCAAAGTAAGTTCGAGACTTGTGTTATGGGATACTAACTCAACGATATATCAGGTATGAGAGTACTGACGGCGGCGGTTAAACCTGACCTTCCACTTTGCTACCACAACTACTATACAGGGTTATTTGTAATTAACTAGAAACCTCGCAGGTATAGGTAGCTGACATCATAAGCCACAACGTTTGTTCTACGACTTTTGATAAAACTCAATACTTTAATTAATAATGTTTTTTTTTTAGCTTTCATCGTTCTATCCCGACATTTATAAGTCTAGTTTACGTTACATTCATAAAAGCAGGCCGACGACGCGACGCGCACTCTAGTAGGTATACTAAATTCCTTCGCTAGATAATTATTTGATGTAATGCTAGGTATTTACACTGACTCTGCAATCCCTTCATACTTTACCAGGCTTAGGACTGGCTACATTAAAAAATAAAATAGCATGTTAACAAATACCTACCTACGTGCTTTAGATAGGTTTCTAATATCGAAATAACTATTACATTGGCAGCTAGGTATTATTTTGGTCCATGGTAGTTATTATCCAAATTTGCCCAACTCGGTGTACGTACATCCAGGAACTTAATGCATATTGGCGGCAAGCTTCCGACACATTATCATAACACCTTGCGAGCATCCTCACCATTTCCGTGTATTCCACATTGGAATACGCATAAGGCATGGTGAAAACAAATCGACACGATAAGCACGCGGCAACGAAAACATTTGCGTAACGACGCAATAATAACAACAACACATTACGCGCGCGCAGGCTCGCTACCGACTAGCGAGGCGATGCGCCGGGCGGCGGGTCACAGAGAGTTCAAAGGCGCTAGCGCCACGCCGCCGCAAGCCCCCGCCCCCAACCCTGTGATACGCTGTTTACCTATTTTTTACGATACGCGAAGAGTTATAAACAGTGAATCGCAAAATTAAATTAATATATATATTTTTTTTCGTATGAAATTCAAATCTAACGAATTAACAAAAGTCGTAGAACAAACGTTGTTGCTTATGATGTCAGCTACCTATACCTACATCTTAACCTGTTGAAAGTCACATACATTTTTTGCAGAAATTGTATAAAATTAACTTTGATCAATCTATCTCTAACAGTTCGCCGAACTTTGACAGATTCGGTATGCATTGCAGATCGTTCATTGCTGTAAATAAAATCACTCATAAATACTACGCAATGTTCGCGCATTTCCGTCGACATTATGTCTTAGTTAGCGACAGTGTGTGGAGCTGGCATTACGATAGCGGCACTCCCTTCCAGAGATAATGAAGGAGCACTCGTCCCACGATGTGGTGCTGCTGTGCGCGCGCTGCCACCGGCGCAGCGACGCGCTCGACCAGCGCGCGCGCGCGGCGCTCGCGCAGCGCTGTCTCGCGCCGCTCGCGCGCTCCGACACTGCCAGATACCTGGCGGATGCCCAGGGGAAGTTAGTGCTTGTTTTGTGTTATTTGATTTGTTCGTTTTGTAATTGGTGGCTTTTGTAATTTGCAATTGGTAGTTTTTGTAATTTGTAATTGCTAGTTTTTGTAATTTGTAATTGGTAGTTTTTGTAATTGGTAGTTTTTGTAATGTGTAATTGGTAGTTTTTGTAATTTGTAATTGGTAGTTTTTGTAATTTGTAATTGGTAGTTTTTGTAATTTGTAATTGGTAGTTTTTGTAATTTGTAATTGGTAGTTTTTGTAATTTGTAATTGGTATTTTTGTAATTGGTAGGAAATGTAATTGGTATTTTTGTATTTTGTAATTGGTAGCTTTTGCAATTTGTAATTGGTATTTTTTTGGTATTTGATTCCTACATACCAAATTTCAATTGACTACGTCCATAAATTCAATAGTCACAGTCAACTACGGAAGAATTTTATATTGATGATGCGATTGATGATAATGGTTCCCTTTTTAAATTTTGAGATACAGAACCCCTAAAAATACTTCAATTTTTCAGGAAGATTCGCTACGCTGCGCGCGCGCTTCTCTATCAATCCAAGAAGCATAACTTACCAGAAACGAGACGAAAAGAACTGGAACGAATTGTTCTGGAGCATTTCAACCAGGAGATGATCACTGAAGAGTTGCTACAAGAGGCGGCTGAAATACCAGCTTTGTATGTATTCATTTTTAACCCATTAAAAGTTTAACATGTCTGTGTATCTGTATGCCTGTCCGTGGCAAAATCGGTTCAGTCGTTTGTCTGCTACGAAGCAGACAAACGACAGAACCGATTTTGATCTAGTTGGTAATAATAAGTATATAAGGACAAATCACACAGATTGAGTTAGCCCCAATGTAAGTTCGCGGCTTGTGTTTAGTCTAACTCAACGATAATCTATACTACTATTATAAAAAAGGTAAGAGGTACGTTTGTGAATTTGTGAGTTTGTATATTTGAGGCGGGTAATCTCTGAAATTACCGAACCAATTTAAAAAAAATCTATCACCATTAGAAAGGTGGAGCGAAGCCCAGGGCAACATCTAGTATATTTATACGTAAACATCCAAGACCGAGGTCAATCTGAAAAATATCATTTTCCGTCTTGACCAGACCGGGATTCTGACCTGGGACTTCCAGTGTGAAGACCATTAGGCTACAGAGGTTGTAATTTATAATTTTACTTCTATCCGCAGCATCGAAAATTCTTCATACGAGTCTCACGGGCTGAAGGTGGTGGAATGGTACCTGGAGCACGGCGGGGGGCTGTTGCGGCTGGAGGAGATCTGGCGGGAACACTTCCTGGACACCATGCGGCCCAAACACATGCCCGAGCTGTGGTCCGTCAAGCATAATGAGGAAAGGTAAGACTTGGGTGTTATGTATGAACTGATAGTGAACCCAAGATCTGCTCCCGACGAGGGAACTCCTCAACGGTGCACGGACATGATTTTTTTTTTAACCAGCATTGAATTGATCGCAACGAGATTTTTCTAATAACAATAAAAGCTTGTGGCAAAAAATATATTTCTGTTTAAACACAACGCAAAATAACTAAAACTAAGATACTAAATTTATATGTATAAAATCCAAAGTTTGGATGTGATTGTTGAAATTTTGGTACACTGGTAGATTATATCGTGAATCAACTTTAGGATCAATTTTATACCGATTTTAATAGTAATCATATAAATAAATTATTTACATAGGTACACATTTATTTTGTCAACAGATTGCGAGTTAAACTGAAGGAAGGGCGATTATCGGAAGAACAGTTGAAGTCCATCGGCATCTGTGCATCAAGATGGTTATAATATATTTTGAAATCTAATAAAATAATTAATGAGTTAAAAATATTTTTTTTATATATATGTTGAATGTGCTCATGTTTAGTAAGAAAAACAATTTTATAAAATACATTGCTAAAACTGTTAACATGACATTTCTTTTTTAATTTAATTTCTTTTTTTTTAAATAAAGTGATATCTCAATAAGTGAATATAACGTATATTGAAAAATCGTTTCGGTTTTATTTTTATTTAACACCTGTTACGCCAGAACTGAATCTAACAATTGTGGATTTACATTTTCTCAATACACCCGTATGTTCTCAGTTTAATTTATTGAGTTGCGAGCTTGTGGGCACGTTCGTCAAGAAACTACATCCATGAATCGAATCGAAGTTTTTTTAATGTTTGACAAAATGAAAATAATCATTATAAAGTTATATGTGTCAACGTCAAACGTCGACTGTTGGTTGTCAAACTCCAATAAGTTTCAAATTTCGTACGTTGACGTTGCAGGCAGCGAGCGATTGTTTACAAAACATAAATTTGTAAAATAGTAGGTACCTAGTACTAAATCAAATATTTTTTTTTGAACAGATCAATAGCTTATAAGTTCCAGTAAAAAAGCAATCCAAAATGAATTTTAAAAAGCAACAGAAGATTACAAAGTTGTTTCGGAAAGGAAGTAAGTTTTATCTTTCACGAATTTCAGATATTGTTATAAGATGGGAATTCTAAATGAAAATTGCACGTTTTACAGTTAGTACAAGGCCTGTAGAGGATCACGATGAAATACAAGAAGAACTGAAACAATTAGAGCGACAGCTGAAGGAGAAACAGGACGAATTGTTTCAGCTGCAAAGGAACAGTTACCGGTGTAAGGCATCTCCTGTTAAGAAAACTGCAGAGTCGTTTATCAGCCCACAGGTCCTTACCATAGATTACCTAAATAATACAACAGTAGTAGGAGCAATGAGTGTCGTAATGGGTTGTGGTCAAAAGAAATAGAAGTTATTCATATCATAAAAATACACTTACATTTACAGAAGATGAACAAAAGGATGCATACTTTATGACCTCTAAATTTTCGTTTCTACTTGTGTACTTATAAACAAAGAGTGAACTTAATCTTTCACAGTTAACCAGTAGGAGCAACTGAGAAATAAGACAAATTTATGTGACACTGCTGAACATTCAACTTTTCTGAATTTGTAGAAAATTGTGCTGAACAACTCGGTGGAAGGCATGAAGCGGGAGTTGGCCCTGATGTCAATGCTGACGGGCATGGAGGTGCAGTCATACGCTGTGGATGACCACTGCTGCATCGTCTACCATATGCAGCACGACACCAAGCACGAAGTCAAACATGGCTTGAGGATCGAAACTAAGTCAGGTAATATTCAAATATCAAAGCATTTATTCATAAATTAGAACTTCATATATAAGTAGCTTTCAACCATTGCTGGAAAGAAATGATGTAAGTAGCTTTCAAACATTGTTAAAAAGAAATGCCTAAGGAAACAAAGTTAGTAAAGGTGGGGAAGTACTGCCCATGAATGCAAATTAAAAATTGAATAATGAGATGATATTATGCTTATATTCTGTCAAACATTCTGCTTGCGTCTTTAAATTATGGGTCTAACTTGCAAGAGACAGAAGAGCATGGAATGTATTGGAGGAGGCCTATGTTTCACAAGGATGTGTTGAGATAAGAAACACCGTACAAGCTGATGTGTTAATTTTACTTCAGTGTTAAATTTATTTTGTATATCAGGAAAAGGCTGGAAATTGGTTAATGTCTACTCTACAATTTCAGGAATAAATGAAATATCAAAGTCATCCTTGCCACTTGGCTTTAATTTTAATGCGGTCATGGAGGACTTTGAGAACATAATGATGCCAGACTGTCTCGGGGCCATCAGGAAGGCGCTGCAGGCCTACTACAGCAGGCTAGACCAGTTTGAGGCTCTCAAGGTAAGCTGTTCATTTTAAATTTCTAAATATACTTACAATAGTTTTTAATTCCAAATGTGTTATATATATAAAATTAGTTTTTTTTTTCACCATTTCTAATCATGACACTGAAGCTTTGGTTTCTGTCATTAGACTGTGCATATCAAATGATTTTCAGAAATTTGTGAACACAGACGCACAGCTGTTCAAGATACTAGATGGTTCTCACATAGAGATATCCTTCCTGGCACAGAATGATGTTGAAGAGGATGAAGAGCCTGTCAGTGTCGTGCTGATGCTGGACTACAGGGTGTACGACATCAGGCCTAAGACATTCACTTTCAAGGAACTAGGTAAAAAAGACAAAAGACAGGTATATTTTATACAATGAGCTAATCAGTGTTAATAACTTATATATGTAGAACTCTTTCGTTATTGACTGACTGACAACGCACATACGAAGTTGTGGGCAAAAGCTAGTAATTTGTAAGATGCATCAAGTTCTTCTTGAGCTGGTGTTTATATTCTTGGAGATGACAGTATGATCATGAGTTGGCTTATGTATGTAAGTCTGTAAGGTATTTATAATGTTTTATGCCCCCAGATACTGTACTTGTGTACCTGAAATAAAATAATAATGATTATTACAAATTTTCAGATTTGCCTGAAGGCGCAGCAGTGGCGTTGGCTGAACAATGTACCATGTTCAAAAGGAAGCCATTGCATAAAGCTTTCAAAGAAGCTTTTGTTGACGGAGTCGGGCCTTATAAGATGATAAATCAGGTGAGCTATGTGTTTGGTTACTATTTCTCATCCTCGCGAAAATTAAATGAACCTTTTCCAATGAAAGGTTCATTTTAAGCCGCAAAGCGCGGCGTTAGCTTATAAAATGAACCTTTCGATTTTGAAGACAGATTTTACGTCGGCCTACCAGCCTGATGTCAACCATATTTGATAATATTATTGGTGTCTATGAATCATGGTTGTGTCCCTTATGCCCATTTTCACCAGCGGTACCTAAATGTTAAGACAGTTTTAAGATACACTTAGCGGACATTTTGTTTTCACCAATGCATAAGTGTCACTTAACGTGTTAAGAGGTCCCTTAGATTTAGGAGGCAAACTGTTGACCACTTAAAGTTTAAGTAACGGATATTTTAAGATTAGCTTTTTGTCGCCTTGTACGATATGGAGTGGCCCTATTATAGGGCGGCACTACTTGTCGATGTTTTGTTATCTAATAATATATTCATTACCAAGTGATAACATGGTGTCTGTTCAATTCTTACCATATTTATATTTTCATTAGCAGTAGTTCGGTTGTTAGTCCTGGGTCACTATGACATTTCAAGTGTTATTTTACAAAATTGCTATCATAATAATATCAAGTTGTTTCTAACGTAGGCGGGCGCACGGGAGTCGCAGCGCCGCCGGCCGCAGAAGCGCTGGCCGCGCGCTCACCAACATTACAACAACGACGACACCTTCCGGCCCGAAGAATGTTCTGACCAGAGCAATGGCGCCGATGAAGAGTGAGAACGATATTGAATGAACTAATTTGTAAGCGTGTGAGTGGAATTAAATATTTTTATACTATAATTTGTGCTCTTTCGTCATTTTACTATTCTAACTGAAAGAGAAAAATTGGATAATGAAAGTTTCGTTAATTCGTGACACAGCAGATAAAGCATTGCTAGTATTATCTAGCTATAAGTATCAGTATTTTAAACTTACTTGTATCACCACTCGCTGAATTAAATAAAAATTATCAACTTTAGTGACGTCTGCCAGTGGTGGCTTGGATGTCGTCAAAAATTATATAAGTTTTGACTACTACCTAATGATGCCGACGATCGTCTGAAATTGAGAAGAGTAGGAAAGCGAACTTTGGGATCCAACGATTTAAAAAAAAGACCAATATAAAAGTATTCATAAACTTTATTATTACAATAAAAATAAAAAATGAATTTTTACAACTTCAATGCTTATACATTGTGACAGATAAATTAAAATTAACAATTAAAATTGTCATGAATTCAAACATTACAGATTTACCATACAAGGGGAAGTATTGTGAACAGTTGTGCGCATTTACACTTAAGAGGTAGATGTGTATTCGCTTTAAGTACATCTACTCTTATAAATACATTCTATTAAAAAAGTAGTGCAATGAAATATTTCAGTCTATTTTGTATTTTCAAGACATTTGAATTTTAAACAATATGAAATTGTCTGTGGATTCAACAACAAGCATTGCACATATTATAATAATAATTAGAAGATTCACTATTAAAACAAAAATAAAAATAATGTGCCCTTCAGTATTCTTAGTTTTAAAAATATTTTTGATACCGGGGTTTCGCTTCCGTGGCAATGTCGGGATAAAAAGTATCCTATATGTGCTATTCCGGTTTATATTCTACTTACAATTAAATCCATGCAATTTGTATGATTGACTTTAACCTTTAATTTCTCACTCACATCCAAACTTTCGCATTTATATTAATCGTAGAGAACAACATAGTAATTTTAATAACAATTTCTGCAAATTAAGCGAAGATGTTGAATTTAAAAATACAACAGAATAAGTTGTTTTGGTTTGGTTATATATATGTCAGACACGCATTCTTAAAAATAATAATGAGATAAAAAAATCAATTCCACTTGATTCCAGAATATTTTCATCTCATATTTTCAAAACAATAGAAATTTTTCGTAGGTAATGGGAAAATAAAAAATCTAATTATGTAAAAACAAATCGTGTAAATGGAAATTAATCTAGTTTTTAATAAGTTGTTTAGGTTTAGGATAATTCAATTTGAAATTTTAATAAAATTATAGGTCGACGTTTACTAGCATATTCATATAAGTCTATTTAAGACTCATTCAGTCTATTCATACATCTTAAAAATTAGTAACTGTGACCATATCATACAAAACGTTGGCGAATCAAAAACCCTCATACATATCATTTAAAACTCATGACTCATTATAGAAAACCGGTTATATAAAATAAATACATACTTTTATAATATCACGGTTTTTCGACAACACTGTGGCAAACAGTATTTATTTTATCATAAAGTTTATCTAACTATAAGAACCTGTTTCACCACTTTCTGATAAAATATAATTTTGTAATAAATTTGCCTGATGTTATATGCCGGTTAGCTGTATCTTACACTTGTGAAACACAGATTTTAATTTGATATGTTACATTAGGATATCTGATACTTTATCAGCAAGCGGTGAAATAGGCATTTAGATTTATTACCATATCTATTTTTGCGACAATTTTGAGACTTGTGTATTTTGTGAATTCCAATAGATATGGTCATACGTGCCAGGCCGGCATTTATTTAGGAAGAATATTGTTTATTGTGACTTAATCCTGTCTCATAGGACTTTAACTTGAGGTAATATGAGTCCTAGAATCGGACGACTCTATACTTTAAGCTAAAGTTTTGTCACTATAGCACTTTACATTATTTGACATTGACAAAAAGAGACAAAACATACTTTAACTTTTTAAAATGAATAACGGCCCATTGTTGTCAACTAAGAGGACATTTATTCATTTATTTTCTTCACTTTATAGACAGACTGTTGTTACATAAGGCGAAGTGCGGATTTGCATTTCACTTCACACTATCGAATCGACTCCAAGTGGAGACGCAGCGAACCAATCACATTGCGCCATTGTAACAACCACACCGTAATGTGATTGGTTCCATAGTGAGAAGTGAAACGCAAACCCGCACTTCGCCCTCTGTGGAGTTAGTGTGGGTTTACCTAGCAAAGTAGCACTAGGGCCTCATGAGTGAGTGAGTGAGTGAGTGAGTGACGAAGACGCTAGCCGCCGCGGTTGGGCAGCGGCTTGACCTTGTAGATGCGCACGAGCCAGTGCTCGGAGGTGTAGGCCTCCTCCAGCACGTCCAGGTTGAAGTCCTTGTTGCCGATCTCCGCGCCGCGCACGCGGTCGAACCCCGGCGGACGACCTGGGGATATCAATATTTATTTGCCCACTTGCATATAGGTATTTAAATAAACAAAATACTATGATTAAAATGTCACTTTAATTGGGCAGTTTTATTAATTACGAGATTTACTATTTTTTCGTCTCGTATACTCGTGAATTTTCTTAAATCTATGAAATTTGTCATTTACGTGGTTCACTAGTAAACAATAAAAGAAAGCAGTGAGCACTCACCGCCCTCGGTGTAGACGAGGCCGAACTTGTAGTAGCTCATCTTGTACATGAGACAGTTGAGCAGCGCGTGCGCACCGTCCGCGTCGACGCGGAACTCGCCCGCCGGCGTGTAGTAGTCTGCCTCCTTTATGTGTGCGCCGCGATCCGTGCTGCCGCCGATGCGCACCATCCACAGGAACTTGTTTATGTCTGAGCGAATTACGTCCGTATTCATATTATAGATATATAGAGCGGCGTTGTGTGCTCCGTTTTCACGGCCTAATTTAGTGTGCATATAGTTAAAGAATCACGTTCAAAAATAGGCTTTTGTTTAATGTGGGAAAATACATGCGGGCGAAGTCGCGAGAAAAAGTTAATGTTAATACAAGTTTTTCACCAAATATTATCTTTAGGAGAACCATAAAAGTATGTTTTCTGTCGTCAGAGACCTTGTTGCATTCGAAACAAAAAGTCAAACTCATGCAGTAAACCATTGTAGAGTTTCCTCGTCATACATTATACATATATACTAATGTATACAAAATGTCAACTTGATATGTTGAAGATATATGCTTCAAAATTTTGATGCAAAAGTCCACCTAAAATAATGTGGCATTTGGGACAACAGACAAAATTTCCAATTATATAATTCCAGAGGGAAATTCAAATTGTACCCCAATAGAAACCATTGCTTGCCAGACGCTGTAGTTATGGGAGTAGTTACTTACCATCAGATGAATACCCGACCAGACCACCAAATATGACCAGCACATAGTCCACGTCCAGCTCCCTCATGATCTCGTACGCCTTGTCCTCAGAGGAGGCCATTGCTTGGCCGACGCGGGAGATGTGGGTGTTGTTCCACGTGTTGTTGTCCACTATGACAGTCCGATTGGCCATGGCCGTTATCTGGTAGCCGTAGTCCCACCATGACATCACTTTTGCATCCTTAAAATTGAAGTCAAAATTAAAACATTTTATTTTTTTGGAAAACTAGTAAATTCACAATCAAAAAGAAGATAAATAGAAAATATTAAATTACTAACAAGTTAAAAAAAAAAAAATATTGCACAAAATTACAAAAAAAATATGGATATAAGATGGAAAAGGACCAAAAAATATGAACTTAATGCCAGATGGCGTTGTTTGCAAGGATGATTTAAATCTCAATGTTCTTATACCAATTTAGTTTAAAATTTGCATCACATCCGAGAAAGCTGCCGTTGTCTCCGTTCGGACATGAAACGAGGACAAACAGACATACAAACACGAACCTCAGCGGTGTTCATCTTGAGCCAGGTGTAGGCCTCGCGGAAGTCGTCGAAGATGATGCGCGCGCCGTCGTGCGCACGCGCAGACAGCACGATGGAGGGCGAGGAGTACGCCTCCGACGTCACCCACGTGCAGTGGAACACGTACGTCGTCAGCAGGCAGCCCAGCACCACCACGAACATTACCCCCACCTGCACGGGGTGCATAATGGATGCCGAAAGTATTCGACTATCTTGTTATAAGTTTGATTATAAATTTAATTATTTGGAAAACTGTAAAAGCGCTTCGCAATTCTCGAAACTCAGGAATAAAGAAAGACTCATACTTTATTTTTGTGCCTTATATATAATTTGAATTCACATTATATTTCTTATGACAACCTTCACATACCTCCGTCTTAAACACCATGTTGTTATCATGTTTCTTCTTCTTCTCCAACTTCTCCTGTTTGGGCGGCTCCAAATTCTTCACGTGCTGCGACAGCAAACTCGAGGCGGCCACACCCGATACTATGCACATAACCGGCGCAAGAACCAGCATAAGACGGACCATTACCCCCTACGAATATTAACAAAATGAAGGTCTTGTAAAATTGGTCATTTTTCGTTAGTTTTGTTAGGTTGGTAGTCGGTAGTCAGCGATCAAAGTGTATAAATCATTGCGTGGACACGACGGAGTACGGTTGGCACTCGACGTCGCCTCGACGCGCTCAAGCTTCGCGATTTCATCATAAAGAGATTTTCAGAATTTCAGAAGTTTATGTGTACGCGTATACTGGTTCCTATAGTCCTAGAGCGTGGGGGGTTGAAAGGGGCGTGGAGGGGCCGTTTATATAACTTGATTTAGCTCCTCACGCTTTAGGACGTTAGGAGATTTTAACATAATCATGTATATCATATTTTGTGACAAGCCTGACTACATTGTCAACATTTGCACCGTCGCAAAACTTAAACTGTGTTTAGTGCCCGGGGCCAGGCATCAGTGGACTGCTAGAGTGAGCTTTCATTTGTTGTCAATTAGCCTTAATGTATATTATAATATATAATGTATGTTTGGCTGAAAGGAATAGTTTTTCTCATTTTTGTTTAACTATAAATGGTGCAATAAAGATTTAATCTATGTATATATCTCACCGCAAAGTAAATGCTGAGCACTCCATAGAGAATGATGAAGATATTCGCATCAGTCAGCTTGCTGAAGCAGAAGTACAGGCCGGCCGGGAACAGGAACACGAGCACTTGCAGGTCGAAGTAGAATGACGACCAGGACGTAGGCTGATGCTCCGATACCGACGCTGTGGACGACGGAATAAGGTTCATTTTTTATTGTACAATTCGCAGCGTAGGCTAATGCTCCGATACCGACGTTGTAGTCAACGTAATAAGGTTCATTTTTGATTGAAAGTTCAATTTCATTGTCGTCTGATGCTTAGATGTGCCGACGCTAAGGAGACTGTTGTTCGGATACCGATGCTAAAGCGAATACTATACGGTTCATTTTTGGTTGCATATACAGCACACGACCAATTTGAGTTTGGATAAATGGATAAGTTTAGTTCAAGAAGCTTAAAACAAGGAAATTGTATTCATTTTATTTGGGTTGAATATAATTTGCCCAATGGAATGTTTTAAATTAAAATTTTATAGAATTGTTTTGCGAAGTTATGCGTGATTAAAAATTCTTAATACATTTCTCTTACCAATAATTGGAATGTGATTTTTGGCATAAGACGGGTCCAGCAGAGAGTAGAATCTTCCGGTCCATGGCGATATCTTTCCTGTAACAAGTAAATTATAGTGAGTGACTGATCGTGTGTGACATATGTGCATTCTTTTTACTAAATAAACCTTGAATTTCTCGATAAACTTACTAAAATACCGCAAAGTCGGCTGTGATTTCGATAATTTATGATGAAATCGATTGGATTCGATTTAGGAAAACCTTTAGTGGGCGAAGTGCTGGTTAGCATTTCACTTCTCACCATCGAATATATTCGAAATGAAACACAGCGAACCAATCACATCGCGCCAATGTGACGCAACGACAAACACACTGCAATGTCATAGTTCGCTGCATCACACTTCGAATCGATTCGATGGTGAGAAGTGGAAATGTAAACCCGCACTTCGCTCTCTGTTTGCAATTCCAAGAGTATTGAGTAGAGTGGTGACGTTAGTATGCGAGCGGAGCGCGAACTAAAGCTCTATGCCGCGGTGATAGAGGCGACTTTGCAGTGAATTCGCGTTTATTACATGTGACATGTAATTTAATAAGTTTTGGCTCGCGATTCCGCTTGCGATGAAAGAAGCCGATGTCAGTCGTCAGGTCTCTATCTCCACAACATAAATTACCTCAATTCAAAACACATTATACATATAGGTATTAGTTTATTTTCATTCTTATATGTGCTTGGAAATGGCGAGAAAATAGCCTTAACAGCTCAAAAACAACAATAGCATATCCAAAGAAGACTCCGACGACGTCAGGCAGTCAGCCGGTTGTAAAATCATAGCTAAAATATTCAAAATGTACTTTTTACGCAAGACCTGGGTTTTCGGACGTCACAGTTCCGAATGTAACCACAAAGATGAGAAAGAGAAATATCCTTGAATTTGTATGAATTCGTGTATGTGTTCTGACCTTATTTACTTTACACCATGTATTACCTAAGACGAAATAAATAAACAAATGTAACCTGTGATGGTGAGCGCCACGACCGCGGAGCCGAGAGTAGCGGTTAGAGCGGACACGAGCGCCTTGAACAGCAGCTCGAAGTGCGCCTGCGCCAGGCGCGCGCGCAGGAACTGAGACAACGCGAACAGCTGGCACAGCCCGAACGTGCCCAGCGCCTGCTCATGTTTTTACAAACTTTAACTCGTGAAGACTACATTCTAATTGACTAAGTCCAAAATTGAACGAGGTTTCTATAGATCTACTAAATACTTAAATATAATAAAGTTACCTTCCTCTTCATTCTCGAATACATACATTCGTTATAATAATGATCGAAGTACAATACCACTAATATTATAAAGTACTAGATGTTGCCCGAGGCTTCGCTCCTGTTGGAATTTTGAAATAAAATATAGTCTATAGCAATCTTGGATAATGTACCTTTTTAATGGTGTAAGAATTTTTGAAATCCGTTCGGTAGTTTCTGAGATTACCCGCCTCAAACATACAAACTCACAAATACTTACCTCTTTATAGTAATAGTATAGATTATAAAGGCGAAAGTGAGTTTATTACATCTTCACGCTTTTTGTGAAATTTGGTATTGATATAGTTAATACCTCTCAAACCACTCTATAAAGTTTTATATGCCACATCATACACTCAAAAGAATCGGCCAAGCAATACTATATACACCTTATTACCATTACGTAAGATTGATATTACACTCACCACCATGTGTTCCGAGCTCTGCACTGGTTGGAAGCCTACAAACGGTATCTGCATAGAGAGGATAGTCCCCACGCAGTATAGAGTGCTGTATGCCACGTACACTCGGCTGGAGAAACGGCCGAGTAGCATCAGAGCCAGTACGTGTAGAGGTATCAGGTTTATGAGGAAGACATAACCTCCCCATGATGATACCTAAGAATGTGACAAATAGAAATATTACGTTTTTATTTGGTTTAAGAACTTTATTTCTCAAAAGAAGAATTACATTCACTTATTATTGAGAAATTTACATTACATTTTTATAAAAATATATTATATTAGACGTTGCCCGAGGCTTCGCTTCCGTGGGAATTTTAAGATAAAATATAGCCTATAGCAATCTTGGATAATGTACCTGTCTAATGGTGAAATAATTTTTGAAATCAGTTCAGTAGTATATATATATATATATATATATATATATATATATATATATATATATATATATATATATATATATATATATATCTTTTTCTGATTGGCCCGGGTCTTGGATGTTTATCTATATATGTAATTGTATAAAATATAGTATCGTTGAGTTAGTATCCCATAACACAAGTCTCGAACTTACTTTGGGGCTAGCTCAATCTGTGTGATTTGTCCTAATATATTTATTTATTTTTATTTTATTAGTAGGACTGTAATTAATATAGAGGGGTAATTAATTAAAGGTCTGGAGGTGTTGAAGTACGTGTATTCATCAATAAGCACACACAGAGAGAGAGCGGGAAACAAAACCAAAGACAAAAGAATCATAGACAAAATTAAAATGTTACTATTTTCAATACTCTCATCTGAGCGCGTTCCTGGTTATTTCCTCAGCAGTTGAGCATCGGAAAGGACTGCTTTCCTACTTTTTCCGTCAGACCATCAGCATGCATAACACAAATAAATTGTCTTTCATTTATGGTATTCCACTTACAAAATTCTTTGTCCTATCTCTTTCATTGCATGGAACCTTACGAAAGAGATAGCAATATTATTGAATAAAGAGTTATATATGTGAAATATCGTCCTCATGTAATGAGATAGAATAAAAAATTATCCAACTCAATTTTAGATATAATTCAGATTAACTTTGTATGAAACAGCAAAAGTCCACGTAACCATAAAGATTATAGGATGTGAAGATTTCATCTGTTTGATCTATGATTGACGAAATATTACAGTCAACGTTAATACTGTAATGGCTATGTAAGTCAATCAGGAATACAGTACTAATTGTTTATTATGTATATATGTAAAACATTGAATAAACATGTGACGGGTGAACATTTTAAATATACTATAAAACATAGTATGTGGTATAAAACATAGTGTAGTGGTAACTATGGCACATATACTACATACTCGTCTTATTATTGCACTCAGCTCTGCACGTTCAAAATTTTCACACTTGTAGCAAAACAAATTATTTTTTGACCGTTTTAATTAAACATTAAAAGGGCCAAGTTGATAAGAAAAAGTAAGAGACTCCGGTGGTTACAGGCAGAGTAAGAAACCGGGAAGACGCTCATATGAGAAAGGGAGAAAGAATAAAACTTACCATGTAGAAATAAGCCAGTGCGGTCATAGTCGCCCACAGGATAGTTCCGGTGTTAACCGCTTTGATCCAGAAATAGTACGTGAGCAGCATGCAGAAGATGGCGATGCCTTCGTTGTCGTAACTGCCGGCGACCGAGCGGCTGATGTAGCCGGGGACTATGGCGATCATGGCCGCGGCCACTAGGCCTGCTCCTTCGTCCTGCCACATTTATCTTTTATTTAAAACTTTTATGAAATTAAAAAATATTTCAAGTGACGGACTCCTATTATTTATTATATGGGTATAGAGAGCACTTTGTAAACTAGGTACAGATACTACATTCATTTGCAAAAAAAAAATATGTTTTTGGCAAAGAAATGATAATGATGACAAGAGCAATGAAAGACCTACAAGTCTTTTTTCAATTAAAATTGTCTGTGATTCTTTACAAAAAATTATAATACAAATGGTTGGCAGCCAACCATTAGACATAGCATTTATTTTTCAAGTAATTTTCTGTATGACAGAAATTGCTCAAATATGGTAATAATGAAGAGTGTTTTGCTCTTATTTTAAGTTTTGTATAATTTTATTTTTCCTTTAAACTACTAACATCAATTCTTAACTTTCTATCAATAAAACCTTTCACAAACCTTGAGTTCCTTAGTGAGGAGGTATGTGACAATGGTCGTCAGTGAGGAGAAGAATGGTGCAAGGAAAACGCACACATTTCGGATGTCAATGGTGATATTCAAATATTGCATGATGTTGTACAGAGTGGCAGAGGTCACCATCAGGCCAGGGTAAATGGTGCCTGTAATGTTAGTTGGTAATTAAACTTGGCACATTATGCCAACCTACATTCCTTGATTATGACCATAGCTGGATTGCATTCACAAAATCTACTCTTATTAAAGTTGATAAGAAAATTAATGTTAGTTTCATTACATATGACTTCACCAAAAGAATGACATTTTGAAGAAGAATACCAATCTATTATTTTTTTTTCTAAATTTTTAACAAGGCTTCAGTGCACTTTGTGTGACCATGTCAGCCTTATGGGTGATCTCTAATATAAACTTATCTAGCTTTCATAATGTTTGACCATCTTTATTTTTTCGAACATATGATTAACAACTCATATATTGATTACCTCCAATAATACGGCCTAATGGGTACCATGCTCTGTCATCAAACCAGTTGTGGAACGAATAGAATCCTTCTTGTGTGAGGAAGCGAGTAGTTCTGTAGTTGAAGTATGGATCAAACTCATGAATCACACTCTCAAACCGCAGAACGGAGAAAAGTCTTGTTGCAAATGCTGAAAATAAACATTTTTTAAAATTAAAATCCAAAAACTCATTTTTTTATTATTCACATCAATTTATGATTTGGATCTTTGAATATATCATACCAAAGTCTTGGGTAATGTTATTTATTTGTTGATAGACCGGCAGCTTTTTATATAAGGCTGATTGGAAATTCTATAGTTTTATTTCCATGCTATTTTTTTTTTTTTTTACTTGTTGCCGCTACCTTTTTTAATTTTCTTGGCAAATCACGAGTGCAATGTTGTCAGTGGCAAACATAATAGTAGATTGTTCCGGGTGCAGGCTAACTGCATAAGTATATATTAAATAAATGTATCTCCTGCTTGTGCTGTCAGTGTAATTTAAGTTTGTACTTCTATAACTATAGCAACAACATAGTGTACATTTATGAAAAATAAGAAGGTGCGTGTAAAAACACCAAAGAGTATGTAAAAACACGATGAGATTGTACCGAAGTCAGCAATTTGCTGGACATGGCTTATCGTGGTTAGGACCACGTAAGTAATAAAAACATGAGACACAGAAAGAAAATGTAAAGTTGCTACCACGGATTATAACATATATAATCCGTGATAACATATGTTTGTGGTAAAATATTGAAAATTCTTACATAAAATAGCTGCCATTGATAAAACAGCCAATTTTATGAATGTGAGTTGTTTGTCGGGCGAGAGCCGAAAAAGCTTCGCCTTATTCTGCACCTCCACGGTCATCTTGGATGCTTCTTCTATCAAATACAATTTTTAATTCTTCACATAAATATTCAATCAATATAAAAATGAATTGACGCCGCACCGGCAACCTATCAATATTACGATTTCTGCTGAACCCGGCCGCCGACAAGACAGTCGGGCAGGCGTTTTTGACAGCTCACCAATGGCGTGGCAAAATATATTGCCATATTATAATTTTTAAAATCTTCTATGCGCGCTACGTACTCTGATACGTATACGTGTTAAATAAGTTCGTACCATGTCGAACCCATAATAACTATTAAGTTAAGTTCCACTCTAGTGATCATTTTGTCAATTTATTTTACACTAAACAGTGCCTGTCCACGGCTTTTCCAGACTTATCCTGTTGTTCATAAAAAAGTTGAAACATTAAAGCTAAAGTATGTTTTGTCTATTTCTGTCAATGTCAAATATTATAAAGTGCGTAGTGACTTACAGTATTACCACGTTTATAAGTTACATCGGCAATATTCGACGGCGCAGAATAGTGCGTCCTACCGCCGAATCAAACCGAATACAAACTCAATAAAATAACGACCATTTTACTAGGACATAAGTCTTAAAATAAAATAAAAATCAATGATTTTTGCGTACGACGCGACAGCGCGGACTCCAGACATGGCGCGTACGCGTACGCCAAAGGCGGAGTTCTGATCGCAGAAACGTGGCGCGCTCTGATTAGCTAAAATATTTTCTCGCCGTACAAAAATTACACGGTGTAACTTATAAAAGTGGTAGACTGTACCATACTTTGGCGGCTTAAATTATAATTTTTTTATGAATAACGGGAAGAACGTATTTATATACACTAATCACTTACCCCTGGCTAAGATTATTGATTAGTGTCAAGCATAGATATGAGAAAAATATATAAAGGTAAACATATAAAAGTGTTCTCTTAGAAATACTCTGCACTTAACAATCCTACTAAAATTATAAATGCGAAATAAGAAAGAACATTACATTGATTATGTATGTTTGTTACCTTTTACGCAAAATGTACTGGACGGATTGTTATGAAATTTGGTACACGGGTAGAATATAACCTGGAATAACACATAGGGTACTTTTTATTTCGAAATTCCCTCCCGGGCCGAAGCTAGTACCTAATCAAAATGCGAATCGAGGTAAAAGAACGCAAATGAACAGGACTCCTGCATGACATATTGACATTGACATAAATATACTTGTTGATGTTGACAGCGACAGCTATGACAGTCGACAGAAAAAATCAAATCACCAGATTCGCAGAATCGTGAAAAATTCATCTTCATTTCATTCATCTCATTATTTCTCTGCAGTTGCTCTGTTTTTCGTCTAAACTGCCCTCAAAATTAATCATTTTGCGGACACTTTTACTCATAAATAGTCTATTAAAACCAGTCGTGCAGTGAATTATCACACGAATATTACGGGAATTGAAGTGATATCTTTCAAAATAGTGGTGAACAATAAATAAACTCAAGCGGCAGTTTTCCGGATATGACTGTGTAGTTGTTCTGTTCGTGTGATGTCAGACGGCGACCCATCTCTCGAAGAGGATATCCCGAAGCCGCTTCTAGATAGGCTGGAAGATAATGTGTTCACGCCTAAGATAGCTACTCCGATATACACGGGAGGTGTGAGGCTGCACCACAGGAGATCGGACGGCGCAGAATCCCAGTCGTTCCTGTCAGACGCGCAGCGCAATGAACTTGCGCTCGGTCAGCTTTTCCAAAATGGAGATGAAGCCCAATTTCACGAGGTATGTATTTGTTTTTCTTTTGCATATTTTTGCATTCGCGTTTACATTGTGTGTGTTTTCTTACTGAACTGTATACATATTTATGTACAAAGGTAAGTCTTTGGTCCAGACTCACCAGTGGAGGTATTTTTAAAACTTGAACTATGTCATAATTTATTAGGAATTGTGTTATCTTATTAAAAAATCAGGCATTTAAAATATGTAATGTGTTCATAGATCTTTCTTACAAAATCTGTCTAATGTTGAGCAAATGTGTGCTTTGTCATCTTTGTGTGCAACTGTGCAGCATTCATACACTTTATACTATAGTAATTGTACATGTCATATTTGGTATGAGGGAGAGCCGTTATGATGCACTCGCTCACTCTGTACCTACAGTATTGATTTAGTGCGCTTTCTGCAAATCAATACTGTAACTGGGCAGGTGCAGGGACTTGTGCACTAGATTTATTTGAGGCTGAGCTGTACCGGAAGCTGCACACCTGCATTGAGACTAAAATGTGTATCTTCTCATGTAAGTCAAATTTATTTAGCTATTAGGGACTTTAATTATTTTTATTTGATTTATTTCTTCTTTTCATTTTGATTTGCGTAATTTTTCATAAAATTTTATTTGATTTTAATTTTTTTTAGAACAAAGGAGTGAGCTGTGATACATTGTAAAAAAATAATTATTGATTTCATTTCTTGATTTTGGCAACATATTTGGTGGTCATATTTCATTGAATTGCCCCTGGACCTCCATTAAATTTGTATAGCAAGAACATAAGTGATATTACAGTGATTCAATGATCTTATTGAAATGAGTTGAATACACAAGTGTATTCAACTGAGCTGAGTACAATTCGGAATTAATATTAAATTTCATTATGTAGGTTTAAAAAAAAAAAATTGTCCTTCCTTTGTCTTCTATTGTTCTTATGTGATATCTGGTTGTAGCTTACTTAAAGAAAGCTTACTTTCCTTTGAAGCTTTTGAGGAACATTTAAGTATAAAATATATTACCTTGCTCGTTAAATGTATACATACTGTCAATGAAAAGAAACAGCTTAGAAACTTGCTCTGGTTATTTGTGTTTAAGTAACTGATGATTGATGTAAACGATTTTTTAATCCACTTGAGAAATAAGAGCAAGGGTGTTGCCAAGCAAATGCGCAGGGAGGGCCATAATGATATAGATCATATGACATAGTACTGCCTATAATAATTGTAATTATAATAGTGTTCAATGTATTTAAGCTTTATATATGATTTATTCCTTATTTCTATTCTAATTGACTTTAAATTATTTTCTTTTGTGTTTATAACCACTTTTAAATTAAAATTTTGGGTGGGACAATCTGAGGCAGGAAGGAGGGGAAGTTGCCACACCCTGACTCCCCTGGGCGTCTTTGTTTTGTGCTATTATGACAATATATTAAGAAAACCAGCTGGATCCAAGGATTTGGATTGAGAGCCACATGGTATCTTCAGGTTTGCCCTAATTGAGAAGACCCATAGCCCTCGGTCAGTGACTGAACGGGATCATGTACCTACAATATCCCGCATGCGCGATGCCCTAGTTTTCAGGATGCGCGTTAATGATGTCCTCTTAGTGACGCGTAGTCGTAGAGCGTACTGAACCTGTTTCAGTCACACATCTTTAGTGCGACAGAAACGGGCGACTCGCCCATTTATTGCGCGCGCAAGGTGGCTAGATGACTTCGTGTCACGCAGCGGACGCATCGATAAGAGCTTTGCCCGTACGTGTAGCTTGCCTCTATCTCATATTATTAATGCGACAGCTATCTTTAGTCCGTCTACTTTGGCCAACATGGAAGTTTAGCAATGGGCTCCGGACACGGCTGAACCAAATAAAACATGGCCAGGTGGGGTTATAGCTCTGATACTACTGTGAGTCGACACGCTAAGAAGAACTGTGTCAGAAACGGGTAACTATGAGTTTCCATTTATTGCGCTCTCACTGTCAGTGGATGACTACGCGTTACGCAGCGGAAGCACCGATATATCGATACTCTCACCTGCCGGGTTGGAAGCCTGATAGTATAGCTTGTCTCCATGACATATTTTTAGTGCCGACAGAAATGGGTAACTATAACTTCTCTATTTATTGCGCGCGCAAGATGGGTGGATGACTACGCGTCACGCAGTGGACGCACCGATAAGATCAATACTCTAGCCTGCCGGGTCGGAAGTTGGGGCGTATAGTTTGTCTCCATCACTTATTTTTAGTGCTACAGAAACGGGTTATTCGCTCATTTATTGCGCGCGCAAGGTAACTGGATGACTACGCGTCACGTAACAGACGCATCGATAAGATCAATACTCCCGCCTACCGAGTAGAAAACCGGGGCTTGTAGCCCGTCCTTGTCATATATCTTTAGTGCGTCAGAACCTGGTGACTATGACTTGTCCATTTATTGCGCGCGCAGGTTGGCTGGCTGACCAAGCGTCACCCTGTGGTCGCACAGATAAAATCAATATTTCCATCCGCTGGGTCGGACCGGGCCTGTAGCCTGTCTCAGTTACATATTTTTTGTGTGACAGAAACGGGTAACTAATCCATATACTGCGCACGCAAGGTAGCTGGTTATCTCAGTCATACATCGTTAGTGCGACGGAAAGACGACTCGCCTTTATATTGCGCCTGCGCGTGCAAGGTGGTGGGCTGACTACGCGCTATGACTACGCGTTGCGCCGTGGACGCACCGATAAAATCAATACTCCCTTACGCTGGCCCGGGCACGTAACCTGTCTCAGTCACATATCTTTAGTGCGACAGAAAGAGGCGATTCGCCCATTCGTTGCGCGCGCCAAGTGACTGGCTGACTACGCGCTATGACTACGCGTGACCACCTTAGATGGTGTTGTAACGAACCGAGCGGTGCTATGAGTTATAGCAAGTGAGTAATATAATTCGTTTGCTATATATATTCCGGCTGTGTGTTGGTATCTGATTCATTTATACGATGTCTTTTTGGATTTATGTCGTATCGTCGCATACATTGTTTCTAGTTCACCTAGGACAATGAGTTAATCTACCAGTTTGATTAAATTAAAAATTTTAGACCTATCTATATTAAAGCAAATAAGATATATCCCTTTTAATTAGTGTCGAGGAATTTGTCTTAATACCCTGCTCTGATATGTGTGTATCAGTGTGTTGATATACATACATACATGTTAGAAATCTTCTGACGACCTCGGTGGCGCAGTGGTAAAGTTCTTGCCACTGAACCGAGAGGACCCGGGTTCGATCCCCGGTCGGGTCATGATGGAAAATGATCTTTTTCTGATGGCCCGGGTCTTGGATGTTTATCTATATATGTATTTGTTATAAAATATAGTATCGTTGAGTTAGTATCCCATAACACAAGTCTCGAACTTACTTTGGGGCTAGCTCAATCTGTGTGATTTGTCCTAATATATTTATATTTATTTGTATTTCTTGGAACAGTCACATAAGATTGCTCTTTGCGATTGATAAGCTCTTGAGTGAAAACAAACAGTAATGTATAAAAATTATTTTATAGCTATTGGTTAGTAACTGATTAAAATAGTAGTAATCATCGGGACAGATTTCTCCGCGTGTATTTATATAGTGATAACAAAAATTAATTAATGGTAAAATAATAATAACACTTTATGGTACAAATTAATTACATAGTATACATAAGTGCAAAATGTATTATCACATTTATCACACAACATGATTACACATCCAACAATTTATTTTATTGTATTTTTCCAGTAACGGGTAATATATATATATATATATATATGAATTATTAATATCCTATATTATGTGTCCCACTGCTGGGCAAAGGCCTCCTCTTTTGTCTCTATCCTGAGCCATTTGTTGCCAACCACGCTGAAACTTGTCTAAATCATCCCGCCATCTTTTTCGTGGTCTGCCGCGACGCCTGCGCCCTTCGGGAACCCAAGCTGTGGTGATCTGTGCCCATGTCTCTGGCGGCATTCGGCAAACATGCCCCGCCTAATTCCACATGAGCCTTGCAGTTTATTATTTTACATTATAGAAATCTATTATTTTAAAGTGAAATATGTCTTTTTTACTTTAATAATAATATTATCTTTGAATTTGTGTCTTTTTCTGTGTTTTTTGATTTGTTCTTTTATCGGAATAGAAAAAAGAACAAATCAAAAAACACAGAGATTTAAAATAGATCTTTGCTATCCATCTGACTAAAGTATGGCTGAAAACAGTGGCCACTACAATCCGTTTAGTCAACTGTGACCACACTGTATTATAGAAAACCATGATACTTTCTACTAAAATTCTTTATTTAAAAATAAAATAATGTATGTTAAAACATGTTTTATTATTCCCTAAGAAATAAAAGGATTTAAATACTACTAGTCATAGTGAACTTCCTACAAATTGTTTATTTCTGTCCAACATCATACCCTGACTATTAACACTGGTTTCAATGATTTCTGACTGGTTGTAATCCGACTGGCTTCAGAAATTATATTGTTTATTTACAAGATATTACTATGTGGTATGTTTGAAAAGATTATGCGGATACTGAAACTTTGCGACGCGACTTCTTTGTTTTTTTTTTTTTAAGTGGTCCAGTTAACACCTCGCGTGTCGTAATATCCGAGCCCAATGCGGGTTTGCTATGTCTGTTCAAAGCTTCATACCGCGATTTTTATATATCGAACAATTTATTTCGATATTTTCACAGTACGATGTTTTGTTTCAACGATAATGTTTTGCCTGTATGTTAACTAGTTCAATAAGTCTTGGAGCTACAAACCTTACAGCTTCGTTTCATTAGTCAGCGCGTGAGGTTAATGTAAGTCTGTGGTCCGGTTATTTACTAGTTGTATGGTGGGTGAATTTCACGACCGTTTGAACGCGGCGTGTAGCGTCACATTAGTGTCGCACATTTTTTTAAATAAGTAATCATTTTTTTAATAAACATTTATAAAATTAACATTGTACCAGTACTTTACTTATTTATAAAATATGATAATTAAATTGCTCTTACTGTGTATGGTACAATTTAATAAACACTAATGACAGCCCGCGGCGGAGTTCAAAACTCTTGTGAATTCACCCTGGTATATTGGTTCTATTTATTAATGTTAGTTCCAAAACCTCTTATTTTACGAGGTTTCACCGGTGTTACCACCGCTAGTAACCCCTCGGATGTGTTTGGAGAAATAAAGTAGCATGGATGGATATAATTCGATTAGAAAACGATACAGTTCCAAAAAATAATATAATGTTTCTCTTTCTATTATACCTCTTTTAAGTCATGCATTGCGTATGCAATGTGTACATTTAATAAAGTAATCAGTATTGATTACTTTATTAAATGTACACATTTGAGTACCTACTTATATTCTGTTTATTAGTTTGTCATGTCACTACTTGCAGAATGTATGCCTGTCATGCTAATCCCCAAGCTGGCTAAAAAAGTTAATTGCCAAATGATTATTAAGCTTAAGGCCGACGTACACAAGGCAAAATTAAATATCTACATTTAGTTCGCAGTTTCATTTGTTGATATACGAGTATAAATATAATATAAAAATACGTGAAATGGAAAAAAAGATCAGTATTATTGACGACCATATTAGATAGGATTTTTTTTTCTGAAAAAACATAAGTTAAGAATTTTTATGAATCTTTCTATTTTGATGGGCCTATTTTCAGTAAGATTCGTATGATTATGATATTATAAAAATGATATGGAAATCTCCTCTTGCTAATGATAACGAGGCGTTAGGTGTTTGCACATTTGTTTCCACATTCAGATCCGTTAATGAGAGCTGATTAGATTTCATCGGGAAAAAGGCTGTATTATTAATTTCTACAAAAAAATGTTAGGACGGTAAAATAAATAAAATATCTTCACTATTAATTTTACGATTTCTTTTCATAGTATAATAAAAATACTAGTGTATTGAATTGAAAGCTTCACATGAAGAAAGAACAGACGGCGACATGGATTGTATGAAAATTCAGTGATAGTGGATTTAAGATCACAGTTTCAGTTTAAGAGTGTTATTAATATTTAATTTAGTGGATTTAGTAGACTCTTTACAAGAGTGAGGGCACACTTACAAGATAGCTCGATTCGAAAAGAAGTGAGTGCTTATAATGACTACGTATTCCAAATAGTGACCGAGTTTTAGTATCTAACGTTGAAGGTTTAGTTTGTGCGTTTTATGATCGTTCAGTGTAAAAAAAAAGTGAGTGACTGAGTTTTGCAGATAGTGACTGAGTATTAGCACCATTCAATGTATAGGTTAGTTAATTAGCGCGCTTTAAATCTGTTCAGTGTCCAAAGATGAAGTGAGTGCTTATAATGACTGAGTTTTCCAGATGGTGACTGAATATTAGCCCCGTTAAATATATAGTTAATTAGTGCGTTTTAAGACGACAGTGTCAAATGAAAAGTGAGTGACTGAGTTTTCTATATAACTGAGTATTAGTACCGTTAAATGTATACACAGTTTGTGAGTTTGTAAACAGGTAAACAGTTCAGTTTCAAAATAACAGTGAGTGTTTATTGTGACTGAGTATTAGCACCGTTAAATGTTTAGGGCGTTTTAAGACAATCCCGTCAAATGAAAAGTGACTGGTTTGTCTCGAAAAAATCCGACTCGACAACAAACATTGTGTTCGCACCTCGCGCCCCCACCCAACCTCTAGTTTATTGTAAGTCTGAATATTATGTGAACGATAAGAATATTTGGTCCGAACATGGGGCAGTATCCTCTTCGTTTAACTACCTTTTGCCCGCGGTATCGCCTGTGTGAATTTCGACGGGAACATTATTTTTTTCGGTATGAAAAGTATGTCCTATCTATGTCGTTCTCCGTAGTTCCAATTTCACGAAGATTTGGTTAAAGAAGATAAAGCGCGAAGAGATAACAAACTTATTTTCGCATTTATTTTTTTACATACCTAGGTATATACATAAGTTTGGATTACGTACATTTTCTACACTTAGATTTTTATAGATATATTTATTGTAAAATTATGACTTTTAAATAACAATATATCCGTCCACTTAGTGTTTAATATTAAGAGAGTTTGATTAAAAGTAACTACTCGCGCCATCTAGTTTGTGGATTATTGACTGATTCAAGACGCGATATCGTCACTATGGAATTAGTAGCTAATGATCGTCTCACTGACATGTGATAGTTTGTCTTCGATAGAATGAAAATATTCAGTCGTCAGTTCAGTTAGCGAACGAATGAAATGGTTGAACAAGAGTCGGATTCAAATCTTGTTCAATGGGCGTTGTCTTCTTTAGATTCACTTAGTTTGGCGCTGTCGCGCGGTTTGGTCGTGTCGTGTGTCTTCGAGATTATTTATTAGGGAAGTGAATTACACAATTCACTTCCCAACTACACAGTTGATGTGTACACACGATAGTTATTGTTTTGTCCATATTGCTTTGAGACGATATTATAGTGAAGTGGCTGGGAGGCCAGTGAGAAAATACTTTGATTCTCTGTCATTATTAAGTCACTTGTCAGTTTAAAGTCAGTGAGCGAACAAGCTTGCGGTGTTTATGTTCTTTTAGTTTTTTGCTATCTATCAGCAATCCTGATGGATAATTGTTATTGGTTAGTTAGCACGGTGGGTCGTGGATCAGTAGACGTAACTGGCTGTCACGAACAGACCCGTGCGGGGCGGGGCACGGATCCTTGCCGTGGTAGGGTTTTGCTCAGATGTACGGACATTGACCCTGGATTTTATAGTCATGAGAACCATCACTTAGTATTTGAGAGTTAGTAATGGATGATGATAATCCGAGGCTATCTCAGTAATCCCTTGGTATTTTGAGATGTAACTTGAGATAAGAATTCTATTCATTCATTGGAAGCTGTGCGCATTATTTTAGAGAAATACCCTCATCCTGACAGTTAGTTATTAAATATGATAATTGGTCTTTGTCCCCGAAGCCCATTGAGTCGGCCATGTTATTATCCCGGAAAATACTATTCTTCCCCTTGGATTTGCGTAAAATCTTTATTGGCGCTGTGTATATTTTAAATGCGCTATGGCGCTAAATGCTATTTAAAAACTTTGCAATAAAAATACTAGATGGCGCTGTGTATATTTTAAATGCGCTATGGATATTTTATTTCAACTATCCCAATCCCATTTTAATACGAAGAAAATCCTATTCCCGAGGACATTAAAGCGGGCGAAGCCTCGGTTAAACAGCTAGTACCATATATTTTAAGTTTACAAACTACAACAGAAGGGAATGAAGAGAGAAGAGACTACACGACACGTACAAGAAGTAGACTTTTAAGATGTACAGTATACGTTGTGATGCTATAATCACACTGTATACTGTATATTTTAAGTTTACAAACTACAAAAACTAGAAGAGAGAAGAGACTACGACGCAGCGTACAGAAAGTAGACTTTTAAGATGTGCCGTATAAAGTGAGATTGCACGATCTCATTTTATACTGTATATTTTAGGTTTACAAACTACAACAGAAGGCGATGAAGAGAGAACGTCGATGCGGACAAAAATACACTTAATATGTACTACAGTATACTGTGATGCTAAAATCACACTGTATCCTTATACTAATATTATAAATGCAAAAGTTAGTTTGTTACCACTTAACGCGTTATCTACTGAACTAATTTTCTTGAAACTTTGCATATATTAGAGTGAGGAGAAGGATTATTGACTATTGTTCCCCTGGAATTTGCGAATAATTTGTATTCTATTATAGGTGGCGCTAAATGTTAATAAAAAACAAAATATTAGATGGAGCTGTGTATATTTTAAATGCACTATAGATATTTTATTTCAACTATCCCAATCCCATTTTAATACGAAGAAAAAACTGTTCCCGAGGACATTTGAGCGGCTGACGCCGAGGGTAAACAGTATTAAGTTTACAAACTACGATAGAAGGCAATAAAAAGAGAAGAGACTACACGACACGTACAAGAAGTAGACTTTTAAGATGTACAGTATACGTTGTGATGCTATAATCACACTGTATACTGTATATTTTAAGTTTACAAACTACGAGAGAAGGCAATGAAGAGAGAAGAGTTTACACGACGCGACCTACAGTAGACTTTTAAGATGTACAGTATACGTTGTGATGCTATAATCACACTGTATACTGTATATTTTAAGTTTACAAACTACGAAAACTAGAAGAGAGAAGAGACTACGACGCAGCGTACAGAAAGTAGACTTTTAAGATGTGCCGTATAAAGTGAGATTGCACGATCTCATTTTATACTGTATATTTTAGGTTTACAAACTACAACAGAAGGCGATGAAGAGAGAAGAGACTAACTACTTCGATGCGGACAAAAAATACACTTAATATGTACTACAGTATACTGTGATGCTAAAATTACACTGTATCCCTATGCTAATATTATAAATGCGATAGTTAGTTTGTTTGTTACCACTTCACGCATTATCTACTGACCTAATCTTCTTGAAATTTTGCATATATTAGAGTAAGGAGAAGGATTATTGACTATTGTTCCCCTGGAATTTGCGAATAATCTGTATTCTATTATAGGGGACGCTAAATGCTAATAAAAAACAAAATATTAGATGGCGCTGTGTATATTTTAAATGCGCTATGGATAGTTTATTTCAACTATCCCAATCCCATTTTAATACTGAGAAAATCCTATTCCCGAGGACATTAAAGCGGGCGAAGCCGCGGTTAAACAGCTAGTACCATATATTTTAAGTTTACAAACTACAACAGAAGGGGATGAAGAGAGAAGAGACTACACGACACGTACAAGAAGTAGACTTTTAAGATGTACAGTATACGTTGTGATGCTATAATCACACTGTATACTGTATATTTTAAGTTTACAAACTACGAGAGAAGGCAATGAAGAGAGAAGAGTTTACACGACGCGACCTACAGTAGACTTTTAAGATGTACAGTATACGTTGTGATGCTATAATCACACTGTATACTGTATATTTTAAGTTTACAAACTACAAAAACTAGAAGAGAGAAGAGATTACACGACGCGTACAACCAGTAGACTTTTAAGATGTACAGTATACGTTGTGATGCTATAATCACACTGTATACTGTATATTTTAAGTTTACAAACTACGAAAACTAGAATAGAGAAGAGACTACGACGGAGCGTACAGAAAGTAGACTTTTAAGATGTGCCGTATAAAGTGAGATTGCACGATCTCATTTTATACTGTATATTTTAGGTTTACAAACTACAACAGAAGGCGATGAAGAGAGAAGAGACTACGTCGATGCGCACAAAAAATAGACTTCATATGTACTATACAGTATACTGTGATGCTAAAATCACACTGTATCCCTATTAATATTATAAATGCGAAAGTTTGTTTTCTCTTCACGCGTTATCTTTTTAACCAATCATCTTGAAATATTGTATATATGTAATTAAGAGTATGGAGAAGCATATAGTGTATTTTTCATCCCGGAAAATACTATTGTTCCCCTGGAATTTGCGAAAAACTTGTATTGTATTGTAGGTGGCGCTAAATACTAATACATTTTTTTGCAATAAGTATACTAGATGGCGCTACGTATATTTTAAATATTCTATGAATATTATTTCAACTATCCCAATCCCATTTTAATACGAAGAAAAAACTGTTCCCGAGGATATATAAGCGGCTGACGCCTAGGGTAAACAGCTAGTACCGTATATTCGAAATTTACAGACTACAACAGAAGGCAATGAAGAGAGAAGAGTTTACACGACGCGACCAACAGTAGACTTTTAAGATGTACAGTATACGTTGTGATGCTATAATCACACTGTATACTGTATATTTTAAGTTTACAAACTACAAAAACTAGAAGAGAGAAGAGACGACGACGCAGCGTACAAATAATAGACTTAAAATGTGCCGTATAAAGTGAGATTGCACAATAACATTTTATACTGCATATTTTAGGTTTACAAACTACAACAGAAAACAATGAAGAGAAAAGAGACAACACAAGAAGTAGACTTTTAAGATGTACAGTATACGTTGTGATGCTATAATCACACTGTATACTGTATATTTTAAGTTTACAAACTACAAAAACTAGAAGAGAGAAGAGACTACGACGCAGCGTACAGAAAGTAGACTTTTAAGATGTGCCGTATAAAGTGAGATTGCACGATCTCATTTTATACTGTATATTTTAGGTTTACAAACTACAACAGAAGGCGATGAAGAGAGAAGAGAGTACGTCGATGCGGACAAAAATACACTTAATATGTACTACAGTATACTGTGATGCTAAAATCACACTGTATCCTTATACTAATATTATAAATGCAAAAGTTAGTTTGTTACCACTTCACGCGTTATCTACTGAACTAATTTTCTTGAAACTTTGCATATATTAGAGTGAGGAGAAGGATTATTGACTATTGTTCCCCTGGAATTTGCGAATAATTTGTATTCTATTATAGGTGGCGCTAAATGTTAATAAAAAACAAAATATTAGATGGCGCTGTGTATATTTTGAATGCACTATAGATATTTTATTTCAACTATCCCAATCCCATTTTAATACGAAGAAAAAACTGTTCCCGAGGACATTTGAGCGGCTGACGCCGAGGGTAAACAGTATTAAGTTTACAAACTACGATAGAAGGCAATGAAAAGAGAAGAGACTACACGACGCGTACAAATAGTAGACTTTTAAGATGTACAGTATACGTTGTGATGCTAAAATCACACTGTATACTGTATATTTTAAGTTTACAAACTACGAGAGAAGGCAATGAAGAGAGAAGAGTTTACACGACGCGACCTACAGTAGACTTTTAAGATGTACAGTATACGTTGTGATGCTATAATCACACTGTATACTGTATATTTTAAGTTTACAAACTACGAGAGAAGGCAATGAAGAGAGAAGAGTTTACACGACGCGACCTACAGTAGACTTTTAAGATGTACAGTATACGTTGTGATGCTATAATCACACTGTATACTGTATATTTTAAGTTTACAAACTACAAAAATTATAAAGGGAGGAAAAACCACCTCGACCGGTAAAAAAGTAACTACAAAAACAGGCGCCAAAAAGTCGTTCAGTGAATGATCACCCTAATCACACAACACAACTATGTATAATTATGTAGTATCGGAAATTCACAAGTTAACAAAGGCGACACTTCGCTCCTCGGAGTCATGGAGAGATGTTTGCTCCAATTTTTTCCTTTATTGCACTTACATAAGAGCAAGACAAGATAGTGTCAGTGAGACGGTATGATTCAGTAACAGTTAACTTGGCTACAAGGTCGGTGCCACCATTAAAATTTCAAGTTTTGTGTGTTTTAACTATGATGCGATGGTTTATTGAAGTTTTGTGTTATGTTACATACGATTTGTCATCGACTAGATGTCTGCAGACCAGACGGGGTAAATGCAAAGTATGTGTTGTGTGTATTACGTGTGTACTTTCGACCAATTTGTGGCCTGTATTGCCGTCAGTGATGGTTATCTTAAATACATACAAAAAGCATGCCTTTACGTGGATTACCTATGTACTTAGATGTTAGTATAAGTTTATTGCTGCGATTGTGCAAAAATCTTGTCATTAGATAAGCGTCTTTTTATTTTCGTTAATTTATCAATTTAATATAATTTATGTATTTTGCGCATGTAATTACTGTTATAAATTACATAAAACGCGTATTTTTAAGTTTCCGTTTTCGGCCTCCAGCGAATGTGCATTGTTATCAATTTTTTGCGGCCAATGAGTCACTCTTCAAGCAAAGCAAAGACTATCCATTCTTGTGATCCAAACAATCATGGGTTACTCATCAATTAATTCGTGAATATTCTGATGAGTGAACGTAGACAGTGTATTTTTATTTTCTTTATGTCGGCCTTATAATTTTTATTCAAGATCAGATGCGAATGAATTGATAAAAATGTGTTATTTGTTATGAGTTTCAACACTTGCTTTTCTGGTTTTCAAAATGCACATACAATTTTGCTTAGTATTTGCTGCACGAGATAAACTTGTGAAAAAATCATTATAAATTACTATTAGAGCAACAACAATTTTTTAAATTGAATAATTGAACGAATGAATGTTTCTCGTTCGTATATATAATTTTACTTAGTATTTGTCGCATGAGTTAAAACTGAAAAAAAAAATGCATGAATAAAAATTATTATAAAATCCTATCAGCGAAAGAAATAATTTTTGAAATTAGATGATTGAACGAATGAATTTTTCTCGTTCGTTCAGACGGAGAGGGAGAGGGAGGAGAAGATGGCGGACATCCAGGCCATGTCCGTGTTGAGCATGTATCAGGACAACATGTCGCAGGACATGAACACAGACCGGTGAGTCGCATGGCTCGATGCAACTGACAAATTGATAACACGCGCACTGTAAAAAATATGTTCGCTGCGTTACGTGACGAATTCCGCCCATCTTTATGTTATATCTGTCAGTATGTTGCAAGTAAAGTTTGTGAGAAAGGCAGAATACCGCTTACTTTCAGAATTTCATATAGCGCAGTGGACATCATACTATGTACATGTGTTAGCAAGTTAGTTTAGTGGTGGTTCACTATTACCTGTCCCCTACTGCACACAGTGTTTCAAGAGTAGGCGGAAAACCGAAAAACATTTTTTCATCGTTTTAAATCTTTCCATATTTGTAAAGTATGGCCTTGCTGTATATAATGGCGGTTGGCCACCTGACTTTCATCCTGCTCGAGAAATGAACTATAGCTCTAGGATGCAGAATGAGGGAGAGGGACTTGCATTTACATTAGTTAACATTAAATATAGCTTTATATTAAATAAGAACACATGCAATTTTTGTTTTATATCATTTATAGTTTGTACATTCAATTAAAAACGGTGTTTAACAAAAAATACACATCAATATTAAAGACAACTTTATTATCGAAAATATTTTATCAACAATGGAATGTGGCTCAGCCTAAAGATATTATTTCGAATATTTTATCTAAAACATGAAGATCACAAACATGTTAATATTACGTCATCAATGCTTTTTATCGCCTTCATGAAAACGATTAGGTTACCTGCACTGCGCTTCGGCCGGCTAAGTAGCTATACTTTGTGTGCTAAATGCTTATGTCATTGTTAATTTTGTGTTTTGTGTTGTTGACCTGTGTTTACGCACCTATATTCATGAACAGACATGAGGATATCAAGTTTACTTATTAAATTGCAATAACTGAGTACCTACCTATATCCTGTTGTCTGAGCGTTGGGTAATAGAACACACATCAAGCGAAAGTGTAATATAATGATGTAAATATTTTTTTCATGATCCACTTCGACTTATATGTGTGTTCGCCTCTGGATGTCCGTGGTTCAATTCCCGGCGCGGAAAAATACCTACATGTTCAACTGCTTTGAGCTGGTTGTGTTGTCGAATGCATAAAATGTGTTATGTTTTGTGTGATTTCGGGTTTTGTGTTTGCAGTACAATATTCAAGAAATATTTTGGGCAATTATTTTTTTATAGGCAATGCATTTTTAATTGCAATGTGACTAACAATAACCAAAAATACATAAATATGGTATTCTATTCAGCTTAAACTTAGAGTATTGACATGAGGTTTAACACATAAGGCTTCGAATAATCAAAACTAGAACAAAATAATTAAAAATGGTCTGGGTATTGAAAACCAAATGAGATATTTTACAGTCTGGGAGAGAACGCTTTTAGCATTAAGTTATATATTCGCTATTTATTTATAAGTATGTTTTGATTTAGAACAATAAAGTTAAATGTACAAATCTATGGCAGATTAAAAACGAACTTCAACATATTTGGCCCAGACGGTCCTGTGCCAGACAAAATCAATAATGCATATTCCCGGGCCGACGATGTCGCATGCACTTTGCAGCTTCCCCATCCCACCAAGCATTCCCTATTGGCGGCTTCGAACAAAGAAAATATATATTTTTTCTAATTTTGAGAAACATAGTTGTTCGAAATTCAAACATTGCTTTTTCTGAACAATACAAAATAAAATTGGAAATTTGATATTCTATTTTTACATTGTTTTTTTTATAATGGTTTCTCGCACATAATATATATACGAGTGTCTGACCCGAGATTTTTGTTTAAGTATTGTTATTTCTGAACAACCACTCAACAAATATAGTAGACAAACTTCTTGTTAAACAAATAATAATTAAATGTCAAACGATCTCAATAAATCGATTCTCAGTAAAGTCTCCCCAACATTTGCCCAATCAAAACAAATTAAAATTATACTTCCAACACAAAATCGTGAAATGTCTAAACTGTTATCGTATTAATGTATGGGGGTATGTATGGACGATGAATAGTCTGTATCTGGAGTCTTTATTTTAATCCTTTAGTCAATATTCCTCCACACAAATAAGATTCCTAGTCTGCTCAAAATATGTCCAAACATTGGCGCTTCGACCCAGCACTGGTTTCAGGGACAACGGTAGCGAGGCGTCCACGCGGCCGGCCGAGGAGTGCTGCGATCCCGTCCTTCCTAGCGTCAGCAATGGCAGGAAAATCAACCATTGCTCGTGAGTAAATAGAAAAAACAAACGCACTATTTAGGCGCTACGGTATTTACCAAGTAGTCGCATCAATATGAAGTATAATTTTTATCTTTGTGTCAGCAAATATTGCTTGTGAAATATTAGGGTATTTTCACATTAGGCAGACACAGTATCGCGTCCTTATGTAACGGTACATGGGTTAAGAAACTCGAAGGCCGGGTTTAGATGTATGATGGTTACTTCAACTTCACATTAGAAATTTTTTTATATACAATTTTAAGAACTTGACCCACGGTCTGGTCCTGGTTCTGGATAAAAAATACTTACAATTTGATTCTAATAAAATGAATTCCTAAATAACTTATTTTAATTTTGGGATTAAAATTTGATTTTAAATTTGATTTTTGATCAGGTATCGCTTGACCACATTTTTAAAAACAAAAGATGCCCCAATATATATTTAATTCATGGGTAGTTAATGGGTAGTTAGTAAAATTATATTTTATACATGTACCCATTGTACCTACTTAAGTTTCTGAAACACATCAGTAAATATTTAAAGTAAATTTAATCACAGTAAACAACGGACATAAGGAAAAATTTTGCACAAAAATACATGTGTAAAATGGTTTTCAATGATGTATATTATGTGATAAATAATATTATGAATAGCACAATAATTTATTTCCATTTAGATTTCACGTATTGTTCTTTTGACAAATTAAGTTAGGGCGGTGATTGGTGTATATGTTTTATGTTAAATTCCCATGAATCCTGAGTTTCCTGATCATTATATATTCATCTTACTGTATACAGGGTGATTTTTTATACATTAGCATTATTGTATCTATATGCTCAGTCGATGGTACTGAATAACTTTTCGTATGGAAGCAAGCTTGGAATCGCGAAAAAAAAAACCGCCGATCCATTCATTTTCCACAACTTAGGTATTGTTATACCACAACTTAGTATTAATTTTTGTATAGAACAGTAAATTATTTTTTCGCAATTTCGGAGTTAGTCCCATACTTAAAGTTGTTTAAAATCATGAACTGAGCATGTAGACAAAATATTGCCAATATATAAAAAGTCATCCTGTATGCATTGGCACTGACTCAACGAGGGCCAAATATTTCTAAAGTCCGCACCACGGAAGTCCGCGCGCTACAGTCGCTGACAACAACATCGTAGCCGATATGTTATTGATATTTCCACATATTGCCGCGAGATTTCTTTAGCGGCGCGTACGCTTTTATTCAAAGCCAAAGCATTCATGAATTTGACATTTTCGCGTAAAATTTTAAATTATGTAGTGTCTTTCAAAAACTGCTTAAGTACTGTTAGCATTTCGGAACGACCCCTGCTGACAAGAGATATCGAAAGTAACAAAACTTTGTTTGTTCCTTCCAGCAGGGCTTACCACGATTATTTTATTAATATTTTTTCCCAGTAATGTAAAAATACACATAAAGATCACACTATATAAAGAAATCGTATTCCTTCGTTGTCTTGGTGTGGACCTAGCATTATATATGTTCACTGTGTATCGTGTATGTTCTAATTAGTCATAAGTTTCACATTGTATGTCTGTATTTTGGTCATAGGGTATAAAAAGTCATAATTTATGTTCTCCACGGGGATTTGCATGTTGGGTTGGAACGGTGATGTTAATAACTTTAGTGACTAACAAGCATTTGGCATGCCTCCTAACTATTGGTTAATACCTACATTAGTTTTAACAAATATTGTGACGTTCCATGAGAAAAGGTATCTTAGTGACCCGGTCGCTATTATGCGCATCTATAATAAAAGTGATCTAGTGAAACGTCACAAGCGACTTCCCTCCATAAGGTACCTTTTATTGTAGAACGTTACTTCACACATTGTGTGATGATATTATGGAATGAATTACATACTCCGTCTTAGTACCTACTAATTCCATGGATGATACTCTTTTTAGTGACAGACGTCAGTATTATACAAAGTTCCATTATCCTAAAAATATTTCAACTCAATATGTATGTTACTCAATATGTTTGTTACTCAATATGTTTGTTACTCAATAAATATTTTATTATTATACTAGTGGCACGTTCCGACTGCGCTCGGGTGAAAACACAATATTTATACACCTAAACCTTTCCCAGGAATAACACTATCTATTGATGAAAACTGCATGAAAATCCGTGCAGTAGTTTTTGTGTTTATCTCGAACAGACAGACGCGGTAGAAGACTTTGTTTTGTAATATCTAAGGATTATACAAATTTATGAGTAACAGTTTGAGTGATATCCATAGTACACGGGTAGAATACAAACTGGAATAGTATATAGGCACATTTTGAAAAAGTCTACAGGGCCCAGCTAGTTTTGTATCAGGACACAGTGAATAACACGCATTATCATATGGTTTTGGTTTAATTATCCATATAATAATTATGAATCATTTTTAAACTGTTATCACGGTCACTAAGGTCGTTCGGTTTATTCACAATAAACTTATTTTAAGTCGAAGCTATTTTTTATTTCTATTACCCAGTTGTACACTGGAAATTGTAAATTGAATAACTATTTATATACAATTTTTATAAACGCGTATTTTCAAACCATAAGAATATGGTACAATTCCAGGCGTCGTATAAAGGTCGTATAAAGGAACCTGCGTTTCGTTTCACAGGATAGTGATGGGAGGAGTGTTAAACAATCCCTCGCTGACATTTAACGATGGCGTGAGAACAATAGACTACGTGCTAGTGTGGGAGGCTGGTAAGGAAGACGCCACCACTCAGGAAGCGTACGAACAGAGGCGGATCTTCGAAGAAAACCTGGAGAATGAGGGGCTCCAGCTCGAGAGAGAGGCGCCACCTGAATTACACGGGTTACATTTCATTAAAGTAAGTAAAGTTGTTTAAATTCACATGCTCGTAAATTCAATGACGATTGGATGTAAGCCGTTTAAATTTGGATTTTAAACTCTAGAGCACAAAGTGAAATGTCCTATGAATCTTCGTCTTATTTGCTCAAGAGCGTAAAATAAAATCTCATAAAGAAGTAGTATATATCTTCCATTTTCTTAAATAGACATGCAAGCTACTTGCCAGTTAAATAGCTTCAATTGGAGTATATACATTTGCAAGCCAAACTTGCAAGCCCCTATGTTTTTTTCTTAATATTGCATGCCCGTCTGATTTAAATAACATTAATCATATCACTTTGTATTGCAGGTTCATGCACCATTTCAAGTTTTAAGAGATTACAGTGAAATATTAAAACTAAGGATGCCAATGAAGGTATGTCGTTAAATACAGAATAAGTATAAATATATAAGTATACATGTCGCTAGTAGTTTCAAAAAGTAGTAGCTTTCCCTGCTTATACCACCCTGGTAATGTTTGACATATGTCTTTATGCTTAAATTCAACTTCAGTTACATAGTATTTTCAATTGTAAATACTACTAAATACTTTTATAAAATTAGTATTAGGAGTAATTGTTTTATTATATTAAAGACTTCAATTTATAGCCGCTTTATTGGTCTACTAATATTTTTTTAGCTTTATACTTTTTAAAAGTTGAACATTGTAGAAGGGACAAAATTTATTTATTTCTAGAATAGAGTCAAGATGAATTCGATCAAATTACTTATTTCGAATGCCTAATTTAGTAACCACTTTGGCACACGCTCACAGATCTTAGAGTAATGTGTAAACCGACTTTATTGATCATAGATGATTCATCAGATAGTTTCGTTTGGTCTGACTATAGCGACGGTTGGGCGACATAATGTCTCAATCAGAAAAATAGTAACTCATTTTATGGCGCGAAAATACTCGTCGACGCAAAGAAAGGGTTGCACAATTCGCAACTTTCCATATCGTTATAATATTGTATTCATCGATTTTAAATACATACGTATGCGTAACGTTTCAATTCTCAATGGCCATCGGGTCGGGTTTAATTTGCAAGGGTTGAGTCCAGCCAGACAGGACATCAAGACAGGGGTGTCAGTGGCGACGTAAGTTGAGAGCGCGGTTGGGCGATCACCCAGGGCACTAGATACAAAAAGGGCCCTCAGTTTTGCGGAGGCACGTGGGTCGTAGAACCGTCGTCCATTCTTGTGCTTTTGTGTCCATTATTTTTTGGAGATAATATTACCTTTTACAATATAGAGTGAGGTCAGACCAAACAGCTGTCAATCATTTGTGATGTCTCCATTGCATCGCAGTGTGTTCGCAAGTAACTATTGTTGTCGTCCTTAGGAATGCAGTAAGATAAGAAAAAGTGGAAGAACGAATGCCATTCTGAATGCTGCCATGTATATGTCCAAGGTATGCAGTCCGTGGCATCTTCATTGTGTACTAACATCGCTGCTTTTGTTTATACAATCGATGGGTGCTGGGCTGTAATTGTGTATTCAACTATTTATCTAATGACTTAACAAATGACTCATTGCTTGGCTATTATTAAATTGACATGATGTGTCCTATTTTCAAATCGCACTTTAAATTATTCTTGTGATGATAAAAGTAATAAGCGTCAAGTATTACGTCCTTTTGCTTGGCGGCCCGTGGTATTCAACTTACCACAATATTCTTACGTCTTAGTTCGCGATACACCTACTCACTACTCGGCTACTACTAGGGTACTCACACACCTGCCGCAGGGGCAATCTAGGGTCAAAAGAAGGAAATGAAGGAAAAGCTCATTCTACATCTCTTTCTTTTAAATACCTGCATCCCTTTCTGTGGTCCCTTGAATCGGAGCGTTTGTTGAACGACCTGGCTTAACTAATGGAATTTTCATAAAATTTCCGGCATATCTCATACAAAACGGAAGATATAGGCATTGTGAATGGGCACACGATGAGGGATCAAAATATTTATGTTAGCGTTCTATCTAGTTTATTTTCGTGTATATCTGTTTATAGTTTTCTATGTCTACGGAAATGGGTAAAAGTTGCGAAGCTTGCTTCTTTCTTTGCTATTTTCTATATTGCCCCTCTTTTGTAGATCTCTGCTCGAATCATTATTATTTTTTATTTTCTTAGATCTTGCAGCGAAATATATTTAGTTCTTTAAAAATAAATCTAAACAAGAATCCGCATAATGCCTCATATGCGCCGGCGCAATTACATTTTGCGATTGTAGTTCATGGCCGTCTATTGAACCTATTAACCATTTCTTATAGGTACATTATATAAGCTAATACATGATAATTTATGTTTTGCTCACGTTGTCACTGTTCAGAGAAATTCTTGAAACATTATGTGAATAAGTATTTCATAACTCACAGTAGTTAATTACCCCGTGATAAAGTTATCTATAAATAAGTAAATACCGGGAACGATGTGATACGTATTATAAGAATGATATACACGATTTATTGTCTCGTACGGAGATAGGGCGTAAAACGCCCGGAAACAACATTTAGGCTTATCAATTTTATATTTTATATATTTAATAGGCTATCTTTTACTCTGACCCATGGGTTCGCGGCTTCGTAACCCCGAATGGAGCCGGGAACATGCGGAGGTGAGAGAGTTTACGGCCAGTTTTCGCCCGCGCATAAACATGTTTCGTCTCTGATCTCGTATTTATAGATTCAATAGGTTTGTCTTTGACCTGAAATAAATATACCACTATGTTTTGGCAGTTTCAAAACTTTATAATTGTAAAACAATATTAAACATTACAAAACTGTCTATTATGTTAATAGAATTACAAATTAATTTTGCATGTGTGTATTAACGTTGTCTATGTGTTATTGAGAAAAACAGAGCATGTGCGTGTTTTGCATTACAGTTCTAAAAGTTTAAAGTTACATTTTCTGTCAGGAAAGTCCATGATGTGAAAACTGTATAAATATTAAGAACATAAAAATAGGTTTCTTTATTTAGCTAAAACAACTAATTAAACTGATCCCTTAAACTAGAAATTAGTCTGTATCTTAGGGGTAGCTTACCAGGGAGGGAGCGTTTCTTTTTCGGTAGGCGGTAGGGTAAAATTTACGATCTAAATTTGCCAAACTACAACTAAGTAACTTTGGGAAATCTTATAGAACTATTAAAATAACAATAAAAAGAAAAACCAAACTTCTAGGTTTGGCACATACTTACTTGACAAAATAATTTTAGGGGTTAACGGTAAGGGAATTATGATTATAACGCAAGAAATTATTACCAAATCCATTCACGCTCGCATAATATTAAATATTAATGTATATAAAAGTATGTATGTATTTCATGGGAACAGGAGATGAAGAGAACAAGCCACGTGCCTTAAAAACAGTGGTAAATTTGTAGAAGCTGCAAGGACGTCTATGGCTGTATAAAATTTAATAAAACTATATCTATAGATTACTAACTGTTTTATTTGTATTGTCCTTAAATTAAACATACTATTTGATAAGTATTGTTTATATTCGACTAACATACTGAGTGCTGTAACAACGTAACTAAATTTTAATGAGTAGAGTTTATTTTTATCTGACGTTTCGGCACGAGTTGTTCCAAGTAACATGAAATAGTAACATTTGCTGGATCAGTATTATATTAGTCAATTTTCATTTAATTTCTTCTACCATAATTTGCTTATAGCGCCTTAGTCTGATAGCGATTTTGTATTCTATAATGTCATGTCCATTATAGAATACAAGTTGATTCAATCAGCCGATGATGGCGTCCGGTGCAACTTGTGTCGAAGCGCCCTGAAAAACGGGAATGATATTTAGGCCTACGTAAAATTATATTTACTCTTAGGGCAGAAGTACCTACATATACCAGTAGCTTTCTTACTTGCATGCCAGCTACCGGCATGTGTCACTTAATACACATACTAGTAACTATGGCATGTCAAGGACATAGAACGGTGCATATGCAACCTGTTTGCCCGTTAACTTGCATGTGTATCTTCGCCCTTAAAATTTCCAGTTCTCAGCACTAAGAGACGTGACAGAGAAGACGAACAGCCTGATAGATCGAGTGGATGCGTGTTGGGACCGGTTCATGTCCAAGATACGAGTTGATCCAGAGCTGTTCCCCGAGAGAAAGCATCGCCTTACCGCCATTTATTCTAAGGATAAGGACTATCTGTAAGTATACGGCCGATCACGTACTCATACTCCGCTGGGTCCCCAGTGTGTCAGTGACCCCAAGTGGACCTTGGCCTCCGAAACGAGATACCATAGTCTGGTTTGCACATTGGATCGTCAGTTGTAGCTCCAATGTAAAAACATGTTTATACCTATTGTACTAAAGGCATGGTAGTATCTCTTTCTCTCATATGAGCGATTTCCTAAGTCTACTTTTCAGTCATCTTAGTTTCATGTTATAGAATGATGAGAAATTCTAATTTGGTCTTGGTTAAACGGGCAAAACTAAATAGTGCTGGCTTGATGTTAAGGGAGATACGCGTGTCAACGTCTGACTGATGGAAATCGTCCTTAAAAGGCGAAACTACAAAAAAAGCCTATTCAAAATTAAAATTCAAAACTCTTTATTAATCATACGATGATATACATATTTATTGACGTCAAACATTTACTTAAAACTAAGTCTGCCGCCGACCTCCAAAGCTGCGGTGAACAAAGTTTACCGCAGCTTTGCAATGGCGTCAATTGACAAATGTGGAACTATTTTTACTTTCAGATTCGACACGACCTCAGAATGTTTCTGGACCCCATCCATCCGTTCCCGCATAGTCCAGTTTATACTGGACCGCAAGAAATTTTCGGACATGCCCAACGACGATTTCGCTTTCGGCATCGCTAGACTTATATCTAATTCTACGTACAGCGCTGCGTACCCTCTGCACGACGTGAGTTGAAATAAAATGATATTTATCACAAGCGTGTAGAATCGAGATTACTTCGCAGCAATCCAAGTATTCTCATCGTGTTCCCCTGCATGACACAGTTAAAGGAAAATTATATTTATTACAAGTGCAGTTGAGACTGCTTTGCTGTAGAATGAATGATATCAGTTATGATGACCAACGATGAGATATATTTTGGATCGCGTGATAGGTTTTATATACCCTGTGGTATATAAATCACGCGATCCAAAATATATACCACATATACCACAGGGTATATAAAACCTAAGTTGAATTAAATTGAACTTTGTTATTTGCATTAAGAGTCTATATTCCTATACACTACAGTTTAAATGTTAATTCCTTTTGTTTACAGGGTGATCTCAAAACTCCCGGATCGATGCGCCATCTATTGTACACAGAGTGGGCTACCGTTTCGAAATGGATCAAGTACCAACCACTAGATTATGTCAAAGATTACTTCGGCGTTAAAATTGGTGGGTATTAATAGTTCTTTGATTGTAGCTTGAAGAAATAAAGTAAGTAGTATTATTTAAATCGAGTTTTATTTGAATTGCAACACTCATAACTTGTGTTTCAAAAGATTATTGAGGTGAAAAAAGTGCCCGTGATTTACCTAGGTGAACTGAGGTGGACCACCAGCAAGAAATTGTGCCTGTGGTCCACCCAGGTAAATATAATGTGTATCACGCCCGAAAAAATCATGGCTCTGGAATCGATCCCACGCCCCTGCCTAACTAGGTGCTTTTAAACACTGAGCTATCGAGTTAATTAAAAAGCATGTGTGACAGGTATAATAAAACCATTCAAATTTTGTTTCAGGTCTATACTTCGCATGGCTAGGTTTCTACACTCATATGTTAATCCCAGCATCCATAGTAGGTCTCATCTGTGTTATATACTCTGCATCTACGGTCTATTCGAACGTGCCCAGGTAAATGTTTTTTTTACATTTTTCCACTATCTTTTCTCGGTTTCATTTGGGGCTGTGAAGCTCCGAAGTCCGGGCTCCGCAAAAATCAAATTACGCATAAGCGTCAACACATATCTTTCGTTCACTCAAAAACTAAATTAACTTAACTTACTTAACAGTACGGATTGCAAACTGCGGCTCGTACATTAGTTTCTGATGTCTTTTGTGTCATAATTAGTGTTATTTAATGTGTTATACAAATGATTTGTAGTTCACCACAAGACAGCAGTCTTTTAACCTTGCCTACAAGATACAGTCTTTAAAAATATGTATATATTTTCCAGTGAAGAGGTCTGCAACTACAATTCTACCATTAAAATGTGTCCCCTCTGCGATTACTTCTGCGACTACTGGGACCTAAAGGACACCTGTTTGCAGTCCCGAATAACCTACCTCTTCGACAACCCCACCACTGTGTTCTTTGCCGTCTTCATGAGTTTTTGGGGTGAATATTTCATAACTTCAGTCAGTACATAGTATTTCTCTTAGGTTCCCCATTTTTATGCATACAATTCTGTGTGATTTGTCCTAATATATTTATTTATTATTATTTATTAATTTTATGTCATAATTTAACATGGGATACTATTCATTATTATCATAATAGTTACGCACAATATTAATTTGGCATAATATTTTAGGCACAATTTTTATGTATACCTACCATAAGCATAACAATTTTCAAGCATAATATTCTAAAGCATATTGGCGGCTTATGGTTGGCCCAAGGGTCACCCCGCCGCACCCTAACCTACTGCTACACTATAGCTTTATGCAAATCAAAATTATGGTAAAATACATTAGCCTAAATAATAATTATGCTTATTGATAAGGTATGACAAAAACAAGTATGTCAAAATATTATTGTGTCAAAAAATATATACCTTACTTGTTATGGTGAATTAAATTACAGTAAAAAAAATATGTAAAAAGGGATCCCTTTTTCATTATTATTTTCTTTTTAAGGCTAGACCAGTCAGCCAGCGGTGGTGGTGTAATGGTTAAGAACCACGCCTGTGGATCGAAAGGTCCCAGGTTCGAATCCTACTCGTGCCACATGAGTTTGTATACCAATCTGACTCATGTATAGTAGTTTTCATCGACCACCACTTGCTTCCGGTGAAGGAAAAACATCGTGAGGAAACCTGCACACTTGTTGATTGTTAACTTGTGTATGAAATTGAGAAGGCAATGGCAAGCCACTCCATTAATAATGCCAAGAAAGTTGTTACGTGTGTTTCATTCCATGTAATGACCACGACCCTCGGCCATGAGGAATACGACTATGAAGAAGAAGAGTCAGCCAGCAAATTAGATGGTTGCGCTGGTGTTCAAATAGTTCCACCATCAAATTTTTTTTTACTTACTTAATTTGTTTGACTTATAGGGGAAAACTAAAAAATAAATACTTGTTTTGCTTCCAGCCGCGTGTTTCCTCGAACTATGGAAGCGATATTCAGCAGAAATGACGCACCGCTGGGACCTGACGGGCTTCGACGTTTACGAGGAGCATCCCAGACCACAGTACTTGGCCAGGCTGGCACACGTGAAGAGAACACAGGTATTTTGTGTCTTTAACCATAGACATGTTATTATACTTTAGAGGAGATGTCATTTGTTTTTTTTTGAGATGATAGTTCAAATTGCCACCAAAATTATAATACCTATTTTTGCCATATACAGCTTAACGTAACCTTCGCCAGAGTTTCTCGATTTATGACTCTGTCTACCCCGTAATAAATAAGGACGTGATACTGTATCTGTACCTATCTTAATTGTTTCTTTTAGCTGAACGTGGTAACAGGCGAACGCGAACCAATGGTGCCATTCTGGCGCATGCGCCTCCCCGCGACGCTGATGTCGTTCAGCATCGTCGCGATTCTAGTCCTTATGGCCTTCGCAACAGTGCTCGCGGTCGTTCTCTATCGAATGTCGCTACTAGGAGCCATTGCCTTGGGAAACCACGACAATGCCCTTATAACATCGAATCCGATTATGTTTACAACAGCCACGGCAGCGTGTATTAATCTGGTGCTCATCTGTATGCTCAATTATGTAAGTCAAATTGAATTTTATTTCATTGTGTTAGAGTTCAAAATTAGACAATGCATACTAACCGTAAAAAAAAATTAATCTTTCACAACACCAGAGCCCCTAGCGGCGAATTAGATGACATTGAAATATGTGTTTGTGCCCCAGGTTTACCAGTACTTAGCAGAATGGCTGACAGAGAAGGAACTCTTGCGCACGCAAACAGAATTCGACGACTCGCTGACACTCAAGATATACCTACTACAGTTCGTCAACTATTACGCGTCCATATTCTATATAGCGTTCTTCAAAGGGAAGTATGTGGGCCGCCCGGGAGACTATGTGCGGTTCTTTGAGAAGAGACAGGAAGAGGTAAATCTATTTTTTAATAACATGTTTTTAATAGTTGCGCCCCGGGGTTTCGCTTCCGTGGGAATTTCGGGATAAAAAGTAACCTATGTGTTAGTCCAGGTTATATTCTACCCATGTACCAAATTACATAACAATCCGTCCATTTGATTTTGCGTGAATAACAAAAAGAGTTTTTGTCTCCGTCTGTAAATCCCTAATGAAATCTTGAAGTATTGGAGCCATTTTTTTGTTTATGTTTGAAGGGAAATTTTGCTTGTGTGATACTATTTGCATCGGTTAATAAGGTTTAATAAATTTAAAGATCTTTTATTTTCTCAAAAGTGAAGATTGATAAATTCGGAACTCTTAAGCAAAGTGACTAGACCGCATCGAGATGAGATGATGATGAAAAGTTAATTTTACAATTGATTTTTATCTGGATTTAAATTAATTGGTCTGTAGTTTCGGAGATAACTAGCTGTGAAGGTCGGACAGACAGACGCACGAGTGTTGTTATAAGGGTTCCATTTTTCCTTTTGAGGGACGGAACACAAAAAAAAAATGGATGACAGGAGATTCACCTTAGTTATGTTACATTGTGGTCGGCAGTGCGCGCCCGGCGGCTGTTTCCTGGAGCTGTCGATCCAGCTGGCCATCATCATGGTGGGCAAGCAGTTCATCAACACCATCGTGGAGATGCTGATGCCATATCTCCTCAAGTGGTGGTACATCATTCGCACCATTGGCAGGAAAAACACGTCAGTTTAAATTGTATTAAAAAAATTTTTTCAGGCACAGATACTCAGTCTTACTTATGAAGTCACTCATTGCACTAATAGTTCATAAATAATAAATACATAATATAATTAAATAAATAAATAATTTCCCTTAAGGATGATTATCATCTAAGGCGTTAAGAAGAAGCCACATTTTTCTAGAACATTCGATGTCTTTTGTATTTTTATTTTCTCTGTACTTTTTTTTGTTCGTAAAGTTTAAATCATTTAAAATAACTGTATATTTAGATGAAAATCTCTGCTCTGTAATAAGACAATCTGTCATGTTTGTCAACACGTAAAAGAGTTGTCGTAAAATTGTATTTTGTTTGGTTTTAGGATAAAAAGTCCTTTGCAGTGGGTGAAAGATTTCAAACTAGTCGACTTTGGCAACATGGGATTGTTCCCAGAATATTTGGAGATGGGTAAGTCAGATAAATCCTAAATCTTTGTTGTGTTGTAATCAATCGGCGATATTTTTTATTTTGATGTGAAAACTTCTTTAGCGTTGTGCACTTTTTGTGATGGGTATAAAATGTTAAACTCGCGTCAGGACACGTGACCAGATCGAAAATTCGTAAGACGTCAAAAATGCACAATGTTCATATTCAAGTTTTCACTTCTGCCGGCACTCCCGGAGTGCAACCAGTTTTTTTTTTCTTGAATGTTTCTCATAGTTTCTCACTAAAGCCACATTTCACCACAGAAACAGTTGTGTTTTCGGGACAAAAGGTACTCTATGTCCTTCTCCATACTTCAAACTACATGTGAAATTTCAAGAAGATTGGTTGAGTAGATTATAGCGTGAAGTGTTACTTTCGCATTTATAATATTAAGATGGGGCCGTGTTATATTAATTAACTCGTCGCCTAAAATAAAGAAGCGATCTACAACTTGTAGTGCTCCAATACGGGTTCGTGACGATCTTCGTGGCGGCGTTCCCGCTGGCGCCGCTGTTCGCGCTCATCAACAACGTGCTGGAGATGAGGCTGGACGCGCGCAAGTTCCTCACGTGCTACCGGCGGCCCGTGCCGCAGCGCGTCACCGACATCGGCGTCTGGTACCGCATCCTCGACTCCATCGGGAAGCTCAGCATCATCACCAACGTTAGTTGTCCTCTATTGCGCACTAGATATGTGTGTTTGTTAATTTACTTACTTACTTTACTGCGTATAAAATTAAATGAATATAGGTGCTTACATTTTATAATTAATTGATCTGTTTTATTAATTGCGATTTTACTATTTTTTACGGTCTCATATAAAAATCGGTAACGTCGAAATATATTGCTATCAGAAAGAATGGAAAAAGAAAATGTTGGACGATAGATCCGAGAAATAATCGCATCGCAACAGCGCAGACGTGTACGCAGTATGTCCATCGGGTTACTCGATATCTGCTTTCGGGTACTACTATCTGATTTTATCCGAATTATTATTAACCAAAAATGTTTTTATTTCAAATTTTAACAGCGACAAAAATGTCATTTTATTCCTTAGGGCTTCATAATAGCGTTCACGTCGGAGTTCATCCCGCGACTCGTGTACCGGATGAGCAACGGCGGCGACATGGACGGCTACGTCAAGTACACGTTAGCCAACTTCGATACTTCGGTGTTGGAGTACAAGCCCCTCAGCCACTACAATCAGACACAGTGCAGGTAATCTATGCCTTGATTATCTACAAGATGGAGAAAATCATATAGACGACGAATGAATACATCTTAACTATATTTTAGAGAAAATATGCTATTAGTGATGATAATAGCTTAAATATGCAAATGCATAGAATCTTCTTTCTAATTATAACCAAATGAGATTAACGATTTCCATACTTCCCGGCCCAATCTCTTACAAAGTAAAGTGGCAGATTGCACCGAGTACTTGATGAGGGATAAAAGATGTCAGCGCTCTGTCTCGTTTCCGTTATTTTCGAAATGGAAAGGGGTCTACTCATAGCTTACTCTGTCTACGCTTGGAAATTAGGGTATAAATGTGACCGTCCAAATCAAAAGTGACCTTACGGCGCCCGGCACTTACGCAATTACTGACGTTGTTTTGTTTTGTATTCGAACAACGGCAATAAAGACCTAAGTGCCAGCCGCCATAAGGTTCCTTTTGATTTGGACGAGCACTTTGAAGACCGCGGTCAACTTAAAAATATATCTTAAAAATGTTAAGATGTTATTTTACAACCGGCCGTCTGCTGCCTGACGCTACTACCTCCTTGGGAATAGCAATAGCTGCCAAAGCTAGCCCTTAGGCACTTCGGACGACATCCGCGGGAAGATGTGGAGTGGTCCTGTTCTAGGGCGGAACCACACGCGAGTTCCCAGATCATAAGATGTAATAACATTGGCAGCTACCCCGGCTACTGGTATTACAAGGAGGGTGACGACTACGAGCGCAGCAACTGGTATTGGCACATCATGGGCGCTAGGCTGGCATTCGTCGTCGTTTTTGAGGTGAGAAATAATAATAATATTTCTATTAATTCCATGGGAACTTTAAAGTCTACACAGATAATTTAAAAAAAAAAAAATGTTTGGCCATTTGAAAATCTTCGCGTCTGAAGTTATTTTTATAAAGTTACATTGTTCATTTCAAAAGTTTATTTCTCATGATTTGTGAGTACTTTATGAGGTGCCTTACCTTTGTCGTACCTTTTGTCGTGGAATACCGACAAAAGCATAGCTCTTAAATAAGAAGAAGAATCACAAATAATACTAAATCCTCCCGAAACACCAGAACGTGGTCGCCCTAGTGATGATAATCGTCCGCTGGGCGATCCCCGACATGTCGGCCGAGCTGCGCGACCGCATCCGGCGCGAGGCCTACGTCATCAACTCCTTCATCCTCGAGGAGACCCGCGCGCGCTCGCTAGTCTCCCGCGCCTCGCCCAATCAGACGCCGGGGCTCTCCCCCCACTCCCCCCGCGCTGAAGGTCCACACCACTCTACGCCAGTTTAAATAACACGGTTACGGTAGGATGCGCGACACCGCTTTGTTACTTCCTTTTCTTTTTGGACTAACAACGTTTTTTGGTCACTGGTTGGTTAGGAATAATAATTTAAAAATACAATATTCCAACGACAGCAAAACGTATAGATCTGCTGAATAGCATGTAGAATTTAAAAATGAGTTATTTGCGTTCTGTTCTTAAAATTATGACATTACATAAGATAATTATTCAATGGCTGACACGAGTGAATTCACTACTAGGTGCGCTGATGTGAAGAAGTGTTAAGAAAATTTGACGTTTGCGCATAAAGCAAACGTTAAATTTTATTCAGAAACGTCAAAACAACAGCGCCCCTAGCGGCGAATTCACTCGCGTCAGCACTCAACAGTAACTTTTTCGATAGTAGAATTTGATATAAACCAGTGACCTTAGAACGTATGAAGACTGTGTTGTGTGTGTATAGTATTGGATACGGATTATCATCGCAATTGTTGGGGTCGACTAGGGCATTATAATAAGAGTGTGAGAAATTTGGGAAAGCCGAAAAGTTATGTTACCAATGTATTTTTCATTCTCTTTCGTTAGGTTTTACATCACACCTCCGGCTTTCATTCATAATCAAGATTTTGTATCGAGTGAAAGAGACAGCAGATAGCCTCTTATGCTCTTTTGCACGATACAAAAATTATTTTTTATATTTTATGCTTTTAGTAGGTAACCTTCGCATTTGCTAAATGATACAACAACAAGATATTGAATAGTCTCTAACCATGTACAATTATGTAGATCAGATGAAGGACAAAATTTGTAAATAAGCTTTTAAATTTGCTTGCTATAAATAGAACTGTGCTAAAAATACCTTATCATCTATAAGAATTATATAAGAAGAAGAAGAACGATCGATTTTGTCGATTTATTTAAAAGCTAATAAAATTATATTAGGTCCTTACATATGAAAATAAAGAGAATAACTTTTACGACCACGTTTAATAACTTTTGTTAGTTTTATCGTTAGCTAAGCTTAGTTGTTACAACTAAGCTTAGCTTATTTGATAATATTATGATTTATCATGACTATACTGTTTCTTACATTTATGGTTTTTAAATATTATTGTATATTGTGATTACTCCCATATAAGCAATTCGTATGCTTCGCTAGCTTTTAATATAAATATTAAATGCACAACGTACGTGCCCATACGTGCACAACGCAGTCTTACAATGCGAGTAAGAACGCTCATTAAATTCCTTTATTTGTCTTAATTATAAAATTTTATGTATCTTATGTTATAAAAATTTGGTATAATTTTATTTAAAATTTTCGGCTTAAATTAGTGAAAGAATCGTGTTAATTATATTGAAATCTTTAAACTATATGGTAATATTTCACATTGATTATGGAGGGTTATGAGAAAATAGTCTTTATTGTCATTCAACTATTGACTTTTTGTGCAACTAAATTACATTATCATGAACCACATTTTATGAGCGTTCTTTGAGTGACACCATAATTTTCGGCTTACTTATAAGTATCTATAAGTCATGAGCAGTAAGCAGGCGCCGACAGAACGCTGCCATGTGAGTGATTTTGAATATTACCATTAATAATATAAAGCATGGTTTGAATCACGATATTCACGACACCACATCACACATGATCACCGTAGACACGACCCGACCGGAAATAATTTTGATACTGCGTAATTGCGATAACTACGGATGGATATAAGTTAGATACTACAGTATCAATACACTACAGTATCAATACACTACAGTATCAATACACTACAGTATCAATACACTACAGTGTATTGGTTTAAATGTGTCAATGTCAAAGTGACGTTGCGTCACTCTCCCCACTGCGCCTATAAAAATGGCCGTAACACTGAGTAGGGGTTAAGTTCACGGAGATGCGTCGTGATGTATAGACCTCTGCCTAAGCGCAGAGACTATTCACTATTACTAGGACAGTGAGTAATTGATAGTTAGTGCGGTGGAACATCGAAAAGTCTGGATGTGATGTACAGCTACGTGCTGAGGTGGGGCACGGCATATAGGTAGCTGTTTATACTGTATTACCGAGAACACTACAGACTATATATTCATTCGTAATTATCGATCGTACGTGACATAAAGTCTGATAAGTCCGCTCTAATATAAACTGGCAATAATTTAATAACAATATTTACAAATATTTCGCATTTTTCAAAGAACAAGAATGTGTAATTCAAAATGATTACTTTATGGCGCTAGAATGAAATTGAGCTAAAAGATGGCGCATTTCAATGGCACAGATCATAAGTACTAGACAAGTATTTTTTAAAACTTAAACAAAATATTGCATTCTACCAGCCAGTATATTAGTACAATTAATAATGGAATGTTAAGATATATGGGATACTAAAATCTCCTTACACATACACTTCAGGTAAACATCATCATAAAATAAATAATCAGATACGTTAGCAGTGCTTCATAAAAGCATGCAAGGGAGCGAATTGGCTTATTCGATGCGTTCTAACAACAAATTTCCAATAACGTGGAATAAATTCATGTTTTTCATTGAATTTACTAAGTAATACAAATATCAATGCATTTTTAAGGTTAAAATGTTTATTCGGGTCCCAATGCAGATTGAAAACTATAACATTACTTTTATAGTTTAATTAAAAAATGTTGAAATAAAAACATCATTTAAGAAAATTGACAAAAATGCTTGTATAGTTTTTAATTTGTGTTGTGAATGGCAACACTAGATGCTTCAGTGTTAACACGGTGAAGGCTTTTGCGGCGTTTCATTTTATAGCTTTTAAAGTATTTAGGCTGAAGCTTCTATTCGACATATAGTTAGACAATACTTTGTTTGAGTTAGCACAACTTGCAATATGTAGTAATTTGAACATCACTTGTGCTGAACGTGTAAATCATAAGTATTGAATTATTGCAATGGTCCAGTTAATCGAGTAATTATTTCATAAATCTTCGATGAACAGGATTCAGAAAAAATAATTTAAAAAAATCTAAGATTGTTTTGTAAAAATAATTTTCAGTTTTTATAACTCTATCAAATCTTATTTGATGAACAAATAACCGCTAGCGATTAAATATTTTTTTTAGGTGGTTAAAATCATCGCTTTATTAAAACTTCCATTTAAACATACACTTACCTGACAATTTCATAACACAACTTTATGTAACAGGCGAATCTGAACCTAATTGGAACCACATAGCTTCACTTTCTGGTTCCGACTTCGACTTGGCTGCTCACGGCGAGCACCAGGACATCGCCGACGCAGCCAAACACGTGGTAAGAAGGAGTACTAGGCGCAAGCGCAATGATGAGCCTGGGCCTACGCATGTGTAGCTGAAACGGCTGAACGCACCATTAAGATTTTTTCGCGGTAGTATATAAGCATTAAGGTTTGACAGATGAATTGCTGGGTGCGATGTGAATCTTTGTAGGAATCTCGATGTTTTGAACTGCCATTACATGCGTTATTTAATAAACAATTTTAGGAGTCGTAATTTTTGCTATGCGAAATTTTGATAGGTTGAATAGTTTTTTTTTATCAGTACTCTAAATTCGTAAATAATATACAAATTTCTTAATTATTACGCAAGAAATTTTGGAGATATTTTTATCGCAGTAATAAATCAATGGCGATCGTGTATTTTTGATATGGTTCAGAATAAAGCATGTAATGGCGAGCTAAAGGATATTTTTAGTTAATTATTATTTTTCTTCCAAGCAGGCTCAATATTTATTATAATCATATGTAAACTGCTTCTTTACTAAAACGTGATGTTACGGGTGTAAATACCTGACTGATGTGTGGCGTAAAAATGGCCAAGGCTTTGGTAAGTGCAATTTTAATAATATGTGTTGTTAAAACGGAAGCTACTAATGATTAAGAATAAAGTTTTACATCGTAATTCCGCTAAGTAAGTTGCTATTTCGAAAATGATAAACTTTACGTACTTGCCTTTAATATTGATAATAACAAGGAGCGACAATTATATTGAAAATTAAACTACTAAACCTTTCCCATTTCAATTACTTACTAATTACTTTGGGGCTAGCTTAATCTGTGTGATTTGTCCCAATAAAAAAATAAAATTTGCAAAAAATTTGAAATTGCCAAGTTACTTAGGGGGATTTGAAGTAATCGTTTAAGTGAAAAATATTTTGATGACTTTTGCATTTTTTAAGAAACCATGTAATGTCTCGATGAAACTATGAATTTTAAACGTACTTAAGTTACACGTTCATGATAATAAAATTGATATGATTTACATATCTGTCGTTTACACAGTAGATGTCACTAGTGCGTAGAAAATATAGGCTTTTAATAGTTCACGTAACATGAAATAATGTTACAAAGTTTTATATATTTCGATATAAATATACCTTTAACTATAATATGTCATATCGTCCAAAAAGGTCTTGTATCAATAAATCTCAAAAGTTATTTACATGAAAAAATATTTTAATTATGTATCCATATAATTATTTTACTCGTTTATTCACTTTTTTCAAGACTAATTAAGAATCTCATCGCTTTATACTACATTATCAAAATTTTATTTACATACTGCTTTTAAAAACTGCATTCTTGAACAATATTTATAAATGTGAAATTATTTTATGAAATATTTATTGAGTACTGGTTTAAGAAGTTAAAAAAATATATGTTCAAGATTATTTGTGGAATTGTTACCATTTGCAGGAAATTCTGATACAGAAAATATTTTAATAAATTATTATACTTTGTTTAAAGGTTGTTGTTCCGCTGATGAGAAAATGGATTATATTTTTTTTTCATGATTTAAAACGTTAGCAGAATCGACACCTTGTTAGATAATGTAAAGGTGAAACAGATTATATCATAACTTTTTTCCAACCAAATGTTTCTACTTCGAAATTTATTTAAAAATGTTAGAGCGTCCGCTACGATGATGTCTTACTCAAGTATCTCACGTGCGACAGAGATGAATCTAATTTCTATCTCTGTCCCATGCAATATTAGTGAATGAGATGGTAAGCTCTTGCAGCGGACACACTTGCTAGGTGATGCCTAATACGTGTTCAGTAGTGATTTATATCATAAAATTATAGAGAATATTCTAGATATTAGCATGTAACGTACGCTGCGCAAAATAAACTTTAGTAAATTGTTTATTATCATATTTCTAACATATAATTCATTTTTATTAGTCAATTCTTTATATTATTAAAAGCGATACTAAAGATTTTTCTCTATATATTTTAGAAGCTTAGCATTTAATATGTGAGGGTTATGTTATATTTCATAAGTATATAAAGCTGTTATAAATATATAATTTATAATCATGTAACTGCTCTGTTTTAATCTATTGGTCAGACCATAACGTCGTAACGTCTTTTTAAGTGAATTGTAAGCTAATACGTATATAATGTTTGGTATAAAATGCCACACATAATGTTCTCAACGCAAGTTTCTATATCATATGTTATAATATTATAAGACGAGTGATTATTTGTTTAAAATTCGGTGCTGTGCGAACCACTCCTATTTTGGTGTTAATTTAACTTAAGCCTTAGGTACAAGGTTGTTTCGTTTAAATACCTATACTGCTAGTCATGCAAGTGTCCTGTGTTGTACTCTAGTTATTTATTATAAGTACATACGTCGTTAATTATAATTACGACAGAAAAATGCACCAAAAAATTACAGCACTTGGAGAAACAGAAAATTGTTTTAAAATAAAAACTTGACTTGTTTGGTTATATTTAGCCTCCTTTACTACATTATTGGAGTATGTATATGTTTAGTAAAGGAGAAAAAGTAGGAAAGTCTGGCTCCGTCGCTCTATGGCGGCGGAAGCAACTGGGATAACGCTCAGATGATAGAGAGAGAGAGTATATTTTGATCTTTTTTGGTAGATGACACAAATGTACACATTTGAATTTGGGCAATTTATGGACAATCACAAATAAAATAAAGCTAACGCAATTATTTAGGCGTATTAATGGATACAGGTTTTCTTTTCAATGTCATATTAAAGTTACCTACATTTGTGAAATCTTAGCGTATTTTGGTAAGAGTGTAGACGTTTTTCTCAAAAAAACAAATTTAATATGTACTTATGCGGAAAATACGTATGAAAACTATCGTCATCACGCCCATTCTATTTGGACAGACTAAATGGCTGGCATAAAATCGTGTTGGTCATGTAAAATGTTGTGTTTTTAATAAATCGTTTATTTCATTGGCCAGACAAGCCTTAAATGGCGTGATCGACTTCACACGTATGACGTATATGTTATTGTAACATGTTGTCTATTTATTAACCAATTTCTGATACCTACAACCATATTTTCCCTTATATATGTATTAACTTTGTGTTACAGCATAAATGGTTTTTATACAGGATTTTTTATCGGGTATAATGTTTTAAATATATTTGCGTTTCTATTTTCTAAGTAACATATATTTTTAAGTTGATAGTGTTGCCAGCGCTACGATATCAGTGTTGCCAGTTGTGAATGCTTAACATGTTTGTTATTGATTTGTAAACGTAGTGTCTTGTTTACTGCCCGGCTGTACTATTGTGAAACGCTTGTATTTATAAAGTTTATATCATTATATACGGAGAGTTAATATATAAATAGTTGTTTTATTTCCAACTGGCTTTGGACGGTGGATTCGCCTGCTTGAATTTGAAACAAACGTGATTTTCTACACTAACAAAACTACACTACACTTACATTTTACAAACTTTCATCCATTATAGTCATTTGGGGATTGTTTTTTGAAAAAAAATTTAGCCTATGTTTGAACGGTGATTCGGAATGTATTTGAAGTTGACTGTACAAATCATGTCACGGAGCTTTACAGTTCATGGCTTCGCCCGCATTTACATACATATCGCGAAGATTATAAGTTAGACAATACATTACACATTGACGACCTCAGTGGCGCAGTGGTGAAGTGCTTGCCTCTGAACTGAGAGGTCCCGGGTTCGATCCCCGGTCGGGTTATGTCATGGTCGGGATGGAAAATGATATTTTTCTGATTGGCTCGGGTCTTGGATGTTTATCTATATATGTATTTGTTATGAAATATCGTATCAATGAGTTAGTATCCCATAACACAAGTCTCGAACTTACTTTGGGGCTAGCTCAATCTGTGTGATTTGTCCCAATATATTTATTTTATTTATTATACACTTGTGAAAATCACATCAAATTCCTTCCAGTACTTTTTGCGTGATGCTCGGACAGACATACAGACAAAAAGTAAAAAAAAAATACTTTGACTCGTATTCGTCTTAAAGACCACCCGTAAGTAGTTGTCTTTAATATTTCCCGTGTACACACATAGACCGCTTACAGTTTTATTATATGCAGAAGATAGAACAGAGAAACAAAGTATCGAAATAGAGAGCAACGGTGGAATTATCTGAGCTAGGGGTTAGTGCGGGTTTGCATTTCACTTCTCACCATCGAATCGATTCGACATGAGACGCAGCGAACCAATCACATTGTAGTGTGGTTGTCGTTGCGTTACAGTGGCGCAATGTGATTGCAGCGAACCAATCACATTGCGCCATTGTATCTTACTTCGAATCGATTCGATGGATAGAAGTTAAATGCAAACCCGCACTAACCCCTCTGATCTCCTGTCAAACGGAAGTAAAATAAATACGTACAGAGGGCAAACAAGAAGCAATACGCGTACACTACACGACACACACCTTCAGTTTTTAATATAAAACAAGTTCCTCGCAAGATAATACAGCAAGCAATACCAATCTGTGCAAAGACCACCGCCTCTAGAGATTAACGAGGCTCACACGAGCGAATAAAAATACGACAACTTTATTGTGTGTACGTTGGGATGTACGTAGAACTACGAACGCTACTGCCATAAATCCTATACACATGGATTAAACTTTGATCTCCTCTAGAGCTTAACAAAATCAACTCTATGTTAACAGCAAAAGAGCTAAAAATCGTTTGATAATCGTTCGTTTTTGTTAAATACTTGTATATTGTGACAAATTGCGTTTGATCCCCTTCTTGATGATGTGAATTTAATTATATCACGTCACGATTTGGGACGCAAGATCGGAAAATGGCCTGAATTAATAGCGTATCCCTTTAGATTTTATCAGATCAATATAATATTATGTATGTTATAGGTATTAAATGGCTTTTAAACTATCTTCAACTCAGATACTGCAACCAAAATTTTTTGGTTGCAGTATTAAATTAAAACACCCAAATTCGCTGAACTGTTTGGCAATACATATTCATCGCGCATCCATACATTTTCGGTCACGATGAATTATTTTTTAAATAAAAAAAGGGGTGAGCTGTAGTTTAAATTTTTAGAAGACCTTTTTTTAAATGTCCGAACACTTGTAAAATGGATTTCAATATGTGGCTTTGCTCACCTCACAGATATAATATGTAACAGATACAAATGTAATATATGTTCTTATACCTGTAGGTTCGGACATTTAAAAAAAAAGTCTTCTAAAAATTTAAACTATCGACATTTGTGAGTGGCCAGTATTTCATTTAAGTAACGTACCAGTACTTATAAAAAAAAACTAGTTGCGTTTTGGGTCACCGCTCCGTATGCGAAAAACACAAAACTCGATCAAGTTCTGTGACAAAATAGCTCATTCGCACCAACTGCCCCTCGTTTAATTTTCAGATATTGGCCACCTAACTTTACCTAATAGGTAGATTAAGATACCTTTATTAGGGTACCTACAACAACTTAGTATACTTAATAGTCAGAACTGGGTTTAAACTTGCCTCTAACAGGCTTTGTACTGATAATCCGGACCCTTGGAGGAATCATGAATTTTTTATTATGTATAATTTAACTTTTCATATTTTCGAGCCCAAAAAAGTAGCTGACAAATGATTTAAATCTATTTGAATCATAATAATATACGATTGAAAGTTTTTCTTAAGAAAATTGTTAAACTTTTTGATCTGTTACGTCTTTTTAATTAAATCTCAATTTGTTTTAATTAAACGCACAATCAGACATAACAACCATCTGATGTACCTAGGTAGTGAACGTTACTGTAACTGAGCTACAGTGAAGTGTTGTAGTAGTATGTTTCATGGATTTAATTATTTTATATACCTAGTTGCATATTATTTTAGTAGGTAACATTTATAGCATTGTCACTTTATTTGGTATCACTGAAAATAAACGTCACGTTCCCACGTCATGGAATATGCCTGGCTGATACATTTCTGTAGCTCTGTTGTTGGTAACTTATAAATGTACTTGTATGCTTCAAATAAATATATTTCTAACTTTTGATATTATATAAATACCTCTCTCTGACGTAACAATGAATATATAGTAAAAGAGGTCATCACCGGTCGAGCTAGGGGCTTATTTTAAATACTATTTACGTTAATTCATTATGCTTGTAGTGCCATCCCTTTACGAAGCGTGCGTGTCGCGGTAAGGCCCCAGTGACCAAAGAAAAAAATCACTCCAGAATTTTCCAATTAGTTATATTGCGGTAAGCCTGACAAAGCCTGGCTGATATTCTATTGTTGTCTTTTGAAATAATTACTCTTTACAGTAAATACTTATTGTCTTCCATGTTGGATTTGAAGCGGAAGAAAAACACAGAATTCGCCAGGTGCTTCTCCACCCGTACAGATCGTAAAAGTCGATTAAGGGAAAGGGGTCTAAATTTAAGATTTTTATAGGCGATGGGCTAGCAACCTGACACCATTTAATCTCAGTTCACCAAAAGTCCGCCATCTTGAGTTTTGCTGCTCTTGGCTTTGTTTGCTGATTAACCCTTACCGGATGTACCATAGAATACAATTGGGGTAGACAGAGCCCATAGGACGTAAGGGATAAAGACGTGATACTGTATCTGTATTTGTAGGTACCTATTGTAGAAGTGTAAATGAATCTTCTGTGCTATGTGCGTACAGTTTAAATGGGTGACAACCCAAGATTTAAGTTGAAATTTTGATATAGAGACAAAACTAACCCGTTTTTTTTATCATTACACTTTACATCGTAATGGGTTGAATTCAGGTAGGCGGCCGGATGTAAAATCACAGTCGAATGTTGAAGATTTTAAGGACTAGTTTTTATGCTGTCCCTGGGCTTCGCGACGTCACAGCCCCGAATAAAACAGGGAACTGAATTGGAAACACACAATTACTGACTTCTGACTAAATGGGTAGACGGTCGCTGTGGACAATCAGTGTATTTTACATTATATAATGTGTACCATAGACTAAAATCAACAGTAGTCCGACAAATTACGTTGAGAACAAATGCCTGGCGATGGCAGAAGGGGCAAATCCAAGAAATGCTGCCTTGATGTCAGGGATGATATGCGTGCCAATGGTCTGACAACTAGGGATGCCGACGACCGTGCGAAGTGGAGACGAAAAATTAGGAAAGCGGACCCTGGGCTCCGACGCTCTATGGCTAAGGAAGGAAACTGGAAAACGCCTAGATGAGAGAGAGACTAATATCAGTGGTAGTACATATAATACCTAATGTAATGTGTATGTTATTCTGGTTTATCATGATTGATACGATAAAATGTTATTGATTCGGCTGGATTAGCATTATGGATGTATCTGTGGGCAGATCAGGCATCGCGAGCATGCACGCATTGATTTTTATATTGGCAATGATTTCATGACTATAGTCGATTTAGGATTCCAAAGCGATGGTACGCGTGCGCGTGCGTGTCTCTGGTTTGCGGTATGGAACTGCTTACGACTATTTGTTACGGCCAATAAATATATCTACAGTGTAGATAACATATACAAGTATATCTTGTATATTTGGTCCATGCCTTAAGGAATACACTCCTAGGGCTTATTTAGCAGGAAATTTGTCATTTTTAAATGTAGCTCACGATCAACGATTTAAATGTAACTCAGTCCAATATATAGGGTAGGTATATCGAGAGGGATATAACAGGGGAACCTATTCGATCGAACAATACTGTGGAATAAATTTTTAGACGTCAAACCAGAGCGAAAGTGGGACCTAAGAATTTATTCAGAAACACACAGGAATAGAAGAATTTATTCAGGCACACAGGAAGTTTTTCACTTCCAATTTTTAGAGTAAAATTAGACTAAATGAGAATTATTTAATCTACAAACTACTATCATTTCTGAACGATTGTCCCATAACTCTTACTGAGAAGAAATACAGAATGTAAACTCATTTCCAAAAGCACCAAAAACTCGATATTACCTACTTACTTATTAGGAAAAAACTGTTTTTCAACACAAGTTTCAAGAGTTTATGGACACTGTAACTTTTTGTACAAATCAAATCATTTATTCAGAAATTAGACCTTCAAAGGCACTTTTTCACGTCAGTTTTTATATTAAATAGTAATTTCTCACAAGCTACAAACTATTGGCATTTCGGAACGACCACTGCTGAGAAGAAATGCCGAAAGAAACTCATTTGAACAGTGTTGGTCCCTATCATGCCGCTATAAGTCGCTACAGGCTTAGCATTATTGTTTCTTACAATTTTTTTTCTAATAATATATCAAAGTACATAATGTACATAGTCAAAAAGTATATCAAAACAGGTTATGATTGTCATGTGATCCGAGCGTTGATAAAAAAAAAACAAAATTATTCTAAAACGTCTAATTTGCTCATATTCTAATTCTACTGACGAATCTCTATATGCTTACTAAATATGTAGCTAATATTTAGTATTTGTAAAATCTACAGAGACCGTATTGTAGGAAAATGCACGTATGACATCACTAGAAGAACCAAGCCATCCTTTTATTCAGCCAGTCAGTATCGCGTAGCCGCCAACACGGCACAGTTGTCCTTTTCGTTAATCCCATTCGCGGTGTGTGGATTCGAACGTAATATTTGAAACTTTCATAACAAATTCAGCAGATAACAGACAATAATTTAGAAAGCTTAAATGGTGTATTCGGTAACATTAAGTCTTGTGATGAAGTCGTGAATGTGAGTTCAATATTTTTGCGGGTTTTCGCGGATTATCGCCAGTTTATCTTCGACACATGCGGTAAGTAAGGTTTATTTATATAACTGCTTATATTGTGTTTTGAGAGTACACTACTCTGTATAAATAAGGACAATTAATTTTGTTCGTAGAGGAATATTTAGGTAAAATTAAAATATTAGTAATTATACTTAATGTCAAAAATCGTTCAAAAAATTGTTGAAAATTACTGAGTTTTTTATTGAATTTCCGGATAAAACGTATATCATGATGTAGTTTGTAAATTTATGAAGTATATCTATAGGTACAATACATCAAGTGTTAGTAAAATCGTCATGATATCTATTTACCTAGTCTTTTCGCGGTCCTGTACTTATTACATAAGAAAGGAATATAACTACCTATATGAATAATCCTTATCCTTACGTATTATAAAACGAAGTCCTCTGCTGCGTCTGTCTGTTCGTAATAAACTCAAAAACTACTTACTGCACGGATTTTCATGCGGAATGCACCAATAGATAGCGAGATTCTTGAAGAAGGTTTTGGTGTATAAATGATAATTTATATTATCATATATCGTCATATTTATCATATAATTATCATCATCAAAGCCGGGACGGACCGCTAGTTTAAAAATAAAATTTATTGAAGAATGCTGTTTTAGTTCTATGACTCACGGAGCGAGCTCATAGACTATGAGCTCGTATAATATAAAATAGTTATGTATATCAACATATACAACTATCAATCGGACTACGTAAAAACTTAAAACTTGGTCAAAATGTTGTGCGGAAAACAATAGTATTATTATCTGACTGGCGCCGCGCACCGGTTTGCACGGGTTATTATAATAATATACATATGAACCTTCCTCTTAAATTACTATATTTATTAAAAAAACAACGCATCAAAATACAAAGTCTAAAATACAAGATCTAAGCCACAGACAACTTACTGATAGATCTAATTCAGCATACGTCTGCCCTCATCTGCAAACTGTGGAACAAACTCATACATTAAGTTGGGTTTATCTGGTGTGTGGTCCCTGCCTAGATTAGGACCTCCATATTCTCCCATGAATGTCATACGACGCGACTAAGGTTCCTACGAAGCCTTGATGGCTATAGTCGCCTCGTGTAGCTGATAGCATACACACAGATGACTTTTCGAAATCGTAAGGTTTATTTCTTTAATAATATTATATAACATTAATATTCTATCCTCATATATTATTATTACTATTTTTCTCTTTCTTTGCTATTTCTCTCTCTCTTTATGTTCGCATGGAAATATACTTATTTGCGTTCGTAACAACAGCGATAAATTATCCCAAGTCATTACGTGGGTTTCCTCATAGCTCCGAAACGGGGTCCCTTGATAATTCTTTATATTTAGAAACATATATTGCTATTTTGCCGGACTTTAAGGGAAACAAGATTGTAATTTAAATTGTAAAAACTGTTATCTATACTAGTACTATAACGTTTGTGATGGAGGCGGGTAATCTCCGAAACGACTGAAACGATTACAAAAATTCTTTCACCATTCGAAAGGTACATTATCTAAGATTGCTGTAGACTATATTTTATCTCAAAATTCCCACGGGAGCGAAGCCCCGGGCAACATCTCGCTATCTATACTATTATTATATATTATTAAGAGGTAAGCGTTTGTGAGTTTGTATGTTTGAGGCGGGTAATCTCCGAAACTACCGAACCGATTTCAAAAATTCTTTCAGCATTAGAGAGGTACATTTCAGTTCACACAGTAGTTGAGTGAACTTCAAAGTATTAGTGTTTAAAAATTTTTATTTGCAACAATTTACACGTGATTTGCAAATAAAATCTATTTTATTTTTATCTGCGCACAAAAATGCCATTTTATCTAATCAATGGCAGGTTAAAGCTAACGTCAAAGGTGACTGGTGCAACCCAGCCTTAGTGTTTTACAACAAAGCTGTCATCGTCAGGACGCACGCCTACGTAACGTTTGTATCAGCTATCGCTATCACTGATAACATCACTGTTGAAAGCTCTTGCTGTACACAACGCTAATACCTCACTATCATGGATGATAAATAAATACTGTTTTTAGAAGCTCGTATCCGAAACAAAAGTATTGTTTTTAGACTGCCCTAAAAGAAGTTTTTCCTGTTTTCAGCGTTAAATGTTATTTATTTTCCGTTTGTGTTACGATGGTGTTACGTGTAAATCGGCGCGCAGGCGTGCAGGCGCAACCTATCCTAATTCGGGCTCCACACTATCGTCGAATAGTTTGCAAACTTTAACGGATTCGGTATACATTGTTGGTTTTCCATTGCGGTAAATAAAAGCACTCATAATAACTACGCAATGTTCGCGTCGGCATGTTTCTGAATTCGTTGACAGTGTAGTGGGTCGCACCGCCGCCGCCGACATTTAAACAAAATAGCGTACTTTGCGTTTGTTTGCGCAGGTTAAAGTCAAAATCAAAGTCGAGTGGTGCAATGCACTCTAAATAGTCGCTTAACTAAAATTCAACGTGTTCGTTTACTTCATAATATGAAGAAAAACATTATTAAGCGAAGTTTGTAAAATTGTTAGATCTAATCAATGACAAGTAGGACTAAGCTAATGCTACTTCAAAATGTGCACTAGCGTTATAATTAATGTGATGTATCGACGACAAATTATCTGTTTCTGTTTTGATCGGAAATATCACGGCAGTTTCTTGAAGTAATTTCTCGAGAATGTTCTTCGATCATTTCGAGATTAGACATTTATAACTGTAAGATAGTTGAGAAGTTAGTTAAAAGTTTTTTTGTTTTTGTGTTTAAAACTAGCTGCGGTCCTCGTCTTTTTACGTCAATTTTAATATCAGTTAAGTAATTTATAATTTCCTAACCAATGTTAACTTTGTAAAGACTGAAATAAATTAAGTAATCTTCTTAAGTAAATTTAAGCAAGCGTTTTACGCAATTTTTATACGACGTGAAACATGACGTTAAATAGTTGATATTTTAAATAAAATTTAAGCGGAACTCTTGTGACACGAAAGTGTAACTACAGTCATTCTCATTTATTTGAGATGCCAAACAGTCGTTGGCATCCCATGGACCATTGTCTATGGTCTCACAAAGTCACAATTATTGATATAAGTTAAATAAATAATAGACAATGGTCTATTATATATTTAACTCATGGATTTAGTAAGTACTTAGCGTAGTACCTACTATCCATGATTAACTTTAATTATTATCAGATATTCCTGTTCCCGAGATGTCAACTCGAAGTCGTCATGTTTGCGTGTTGTTTTTATTCAGCAAAACAGAGTGGTATATCACTTGTTTGTTCCTTTATTTATATACCTTTCTTGAAGGCCGTTATTTCTTTCTAATCACGTGCGTTATTGCAGATATTTTTCTATTCAAATCGCCAAAAGGCATATGACATGAATACCGCCATACACAACCGCCTTAGGGTTGTTAAAAAAAGGTATTAAAACAATGAACTATTTCGACATGCCTAGTGGGGGTAGGGCGATGTGTCAATACCCTCTGAATGAGACACGTGCATGTCAATTTACGTCGGAAGCGGACACGAGGCCGCCTCTTCAGCTCACAAGATAAGTAAGTGTAGTGGGCCCTTATTTATCGTGTGAGCCTAGTGAGGGCAGTGGCCTAGGCGATGGAATTGCGTCGAAAGACGCAAGTTAGAATCCCAGCCTGTATTCTAACTCTGAGTGTATTAATCTACTAAGTATGCCTTGTAGAGGAAGAAATATTGTAATAAGAACATTTTAAAAATGAAAAAGTGGTCGAAAGAAAATATTTTAAAATTAACGTGCTATAACATGGAATAAATAGTAGAATATTCCTTAAATCTACCTTTGGTCATATCCAACGCTTTTGTGCAATTTCATAAATATCGTAGACTAGAAAAGATAACATAAAACTAGGTTGCAGATCGATTTCTGAAGTCTCATGAATAGAGGAAAATGACGCCTTCTTGAACCATTTGCAGTAGAAACCGAATCAAAACCAGTATGAGTAGTGTTAATATCAGTGGAGTTATAGGAATGCGGATAAAATCTAAAGAATTTGAATGAGCCATGGTCACGAGGCTTGCTTACAGGGAAAAGTGGCCGTTATTTACCTGCTAAATAAGTTATTACTAATATTAGATTTCAATGTAAATACAACAAGAACGTATTGTAATAATTAAAATTAGTTAAAATAATACATATATAATAAAACTCTAACCGCGCTATGTCTGTACATAGGAGATATTAAAAAACATATGGGGGGATCTTTATGTGATTAATGACGTCAACCCTCTTTGGGAATGCTATCGTTGCCTATCAGCTGTGTGTCCCTTAGTCGCCTCCTACGACATCCACGGGACGATATGGCGTGGTGGTCCTATTCTAGGGCGGAACCACACGCCTCAAGATGTGTATTTTAAATTGTAGTCATTATTATTTGTTACAAACGACTATTATTTCCCCATAGACCTGTGGAATGACCGACATACGATACCGTGCTGACACGACACTCTGACAAGGAATGGTAGGGGCGAAATTTTACATTGCAATAAATTGCATAGTTTGATCTGTTGTCGATTGTACATACTGATGACTTAACATATGTAGATATGTAACCCTAATTCACCTTTTTTAGGCAGTTGTTCAAATACTTTCGTAGAAAATTTTGTGTGTAAGCACGTATGCTATACAACGTTAAAGTGTAGAATTGTATTATTTCTGTTACAACCGTAGCACAAAGTTAATGGCGTGGGAGTGACGGACGGACAGACATGACGACTCGGGCTGAATTATAAGCAACATCTGAAACCACTACTTTTTCAGTTAGGTAAGTTATGGAGTAAATTTCTAGCTGATTTCGAGATTATTTTATAAATAAATTACTTATTACGACCGGACACTTGCCTAATGTGAAAACTCTTTGGAAATTCTGTTGTTTTTGTTGGCTGTCAAGGCTTGGTCTTCTGCTCGCTATGCGGTAATCTAAGACAGCCGCAAATTTAACTAATTGGAATACGATAATTAAATGTCGCTTCAATTAATCAGTTTCATTTATTACGTGATATATATTTTTTGTTCTGTCCAGGATTATTGTTTAACTGGCCACCGAGAAACGAGAAAGTAATCGTACTCTTTATTCAAATAATTTTTTCACACACTAACAGATAGAAATATTCCCGCCGATTGCTTGTAATGTGGAAATTGATAAATGTATTGTTATTTTTGATAAAGTCAATATAACCCAGTAATGTATCGCTACACAATAGTTTTATTTATTGCTGACCGAAGATTTGGTCATTTGTGATTAAATTGATGCTTTTTGAATGTTGGGCCACAAAAGTTCAAGAAGAAAAGAGAATTCATTCTGTTGAATGGAATGGAGGATGTTGAGTAGAATGACAACACGAATGCATATATGATAAGAAATTTATACCTATAAATGAAACAGTATGGAGTAATAGAATGACTTGGTATGGACCTCTAATGAGGAGAGAAATCGAACATTTGACGAGCAGATTGTTGAACATGAAGGCATGGAATTAGTAGGTACCGGAGTACCTACTGAAGGTTATTGATTACAGATTAACAGGGAGACCAAGAATGAGATGGATGGACTGTGTAATGGATATGAAGGAGTTAGGAGTGGACGAGACTGTGACAGCAAATATAAACTTGTGGAGAGAAAAGAAAGACATATTGCTGCGGCCCCAAATGATAGGAAATGGAACGGAAGATGATGATATAAAGATTTAAAGATGCTTCTTTACTAATATCGTGACGTCATAGCACGTGACTGCACATTTTTTTATTTTGAAATTAGAAAAAAAATCTGATGTATTTGGAAAACAGTTAATTAATATGAAATGCTCGGGTTCTCAACAGGAGAGCCCGACAAAAGGATGTTTATTTCCTTAATTGCTCAATATTCGTTAATTAAGGGACTGGTGTAACCTTTGCGTCCAAGTAACCTTTGCTTTGTTCATTTAAATGGAACTGTCCCAGTTTTTTGTCATTATGCAAGTTCAGCTTGCCGTACAAAATTTCATCTATTAGCAGTAGTTCGGTGGTTAGTCCGGTTGATCGGACTAGGGTAAGTTGCTGTAGTTATCATAAAAAAATAATTAAATAATTTAAGGATAATAAGTGGTAGTTTATCTTTTTATTTGTAATTTAGGACCAAGAATTTTAAAATACAAGCTTAGTTTACTCAAATATAGATAAATTTAACTAGAAACCACCTATTGAATTTGTTTTTATACGAGTTCTGCTCAGCGGTCTCTAACAATACTATAAGCTGTGCGTGCTGTGTGAACAAAGAAATTGTATTGGTTGTTCGAAATCTATATACGGTCCACCCTGTACATCGAATCTTTGGTGGACTTCAAGCTTTATCCTTTATCAGGAGTCAGCGTAAGATATGCTATTCTGCGCTATCGCTGTGAGTATAAACGTAGCTGTAGAAAATATCAGCGCCATGGCTGAATATTCAAAACGATTTTAGGCGAAGGAAACTTGAAATCATCTAGGGTCAAAACCTGAGTTCAAAATATGTCATGACATTTCTTTTGTTTTGATGAAATTGTTTATTGTTTTTGTCCAAATTGTGTATTTTTATAACCTAAATAAATAAATAAAGAAAATGTATATAAGTACTATTATCTATTTATGGAGAGAGAGAAAGAGATTTACATTTCAATATTATGAACTTGTTGAGTATGTCGAAACCTTTCGAAAAATATAAATAATAATTTTGTGAGCTTTTTATATGTAATGCTGGTTTGGCGGCAATGTGAAACTCTTATGCCGGCTCCACACTATCGCGCAAAAGCATACATTGCTGTATTTCCAGTGCGGAAAATAAAACCATTCATATAAACTACGCAACGTTCATGCGTTCAACGATAGTGTGGAGTATGTTAGATCACAGCGAGAGCGCAGATCACAGCTCATCCCCGCATAAGCGGATTTGGTCAATTTGTCCAATTTTTCGCACCCAACAATTTACGGTGGCGCACAGTAAAGTGAAATAACACAGTGAACTTCATGGAAAATCTGTATCCGGAAATAAATGGATAGGGACGTGGCAAGGTCGTGTTTCCTCGGCAGTTTAAAAAAATATTAGGACATCATGTCCGATAGATACTATATACACTCTGTTGTCTACCAATGCTGTTCACCGCTGGGCATATCTGGGAGGGTTTGAGTGCCGTCTTTAGCATTTTCTTGTCAATGGGAGGAATTGATTCTGAAATCAATAATTACACTACACCCAACAATGATAATATCAATAGGGTAATAAACCGGATCGGAGAATCAAAGTTTTTTAACTCTTGCATTACTGAGTGACTGACAGACAACGCACAGATGAAACTACTGGGCGTAGAAAGCTGAAATTTGGTGTGTAGGTTCCTAGGACAGTGTAGGGGATCACTAAGAAGGGATTTCCTGAAATTCCCACGGGAAACGGATTTTAACACACATACGAAGTTGTGGGCAAAAGCTATTGCTTTAAATATAATCAGCATTATAATCATCTTAATTTTCATTGTCTTACAAAGAGAAGGCTGTCAATGTCGGCATAAATAAAAGTGTGAACAAAATAGCTCAACAGGTTAAAGATATCTTTTTCAAAATTGAGTTGCAATATACCACCCGAACAAACATTATGCAATATATATAAACTTGTAAAAAATAGTTTTTTTCTTATTGGCTGCAAAACACGGAAATCCGTTTTGAAAAGGGAAGTTTTAATCGAAATATTTTACGTCACAGCCGGTAGGTTAGGTTTGTTAGTTTCACAGTGAACTAAACAAAGCGAACGAGCGATACAAACTTTTTTTGCCATGGAAACTCGGTCTGAAAAAAATTTCAGACCGAGTTTCCCTGTCCCATACCAACACGTGTTTGACGTTGGCGCATTGAAAAAAATTTTTCAAACACACAAATGGTCCAAAAATTTGTTCTACGTCTATTCCAAAATTGTATTTAATACTTTTTGATTGTTACTCCACGAACTGTATATTTTTAATTTCGCATTGTAGAATTCTTAGCTTTATGAAAAGGAATTCTCTGCGGGCCTGATTTTTGATAAATATCTCATTGAGATAATCGGCTTATCTTGTTTTTCTTTATAAAAAAGAACATAGAGCTTTTATCATATTTTTGATGAGAACAGTAAATTAGATATTATATATAAGGCTATATAGCATCCTTAGGACTTACTGAGCTGGTAACTCGTCATCATCAGCCATTTACGTCCCCACTGCTGGGGTACAGGCCTTCTCTAAGGATGGATAAGCAATATGTTGAATGTTCTTGAATTTTTTTTTATTTTAATAATCGTAATGGGCTAGCATCCTGCCACAAGTTCAGAATCTCAATCCAACTAATAAGTATTATGAATGCGAAAGTAAGATTGTTTCTTTGTTACCTCTTCAAGCTCTATCTACTCAACTAATGTTCTTGAATTTTTTTAATATTAAAATTTTATATGTTGTTCGAAGTATGGAGAAGGACATAGGGTACATTTTATCTCGGAAAAAACAAGAAACCGTTCCTGTGGGGAATTCACGCGGGCGAAGCCACGTGTATAAGCTAGTTCAAATAATGAATCCGCTATGTAGCTATGTCACAGATTGTACGTGCCAAATGTGTGAATACCTGAATTTATACTGTTTTGTGGGATTTGATTTAAGTGACTGGTTTGATTCAATCTTATAATTTTTAATGTATGTTTCATTATATACTAGCAGCCCGTCCCGGCTTCGCTCGGGTAAAAACATAATAAATTATACCCTTAAACCTTCCTCAGGAATTATCTATTGATGAAAATGGCATGAAAATCCGTGCAGTAGTTTTTGAGTTTATCGCAAACAAACAGACCGACGTGGTAGAAGACTTTGTTTCATAATATGTAACGATATGTATTTATATGTATTTCTTATACGGAGCCACAGAAATCGAAATAATATAGCGAAGTATATAGCTAATTAAGATAACTATGATCTTTTTCTCTCTTCGTGTGTTTCTGGTTTCATTCCCGGCTGTGACATCCCAAAGATGACGGTCCGCGTGAAATTGAAAGATTCGTTTGTAATTTTAATACGGGTTAGCCGTAATAAAATGAAAATAAACAGGATGATATGGTGTGACCGAACACTACACAAAGTAAGTCGGGGAAAAACATGTTAATAATGTGATAAAAAAATATTTTCTTCTGGAATTTGCTCGATGAGATAAATCATTTCTTATACAAGACCCAGGTTCTGAAGCTGACACAAGTAATCTGCTCCAATGTTGATTAAAATGTAACCAAACCGTCTTGGCGGCAAATAGGTCTTTACGTATCCTTCTTGACCATGCCTACTTGACCTGTCATGTTCATATCGCTTCCTTGTAAGGGCCTCGTGAAGGCAGGTCTTTGTTGATTGGATGTTTGGATGTAGGTAGTGCGAACGGCCATTAAAGCAGCTGTTAAGATTTAATTACAGACTTGCGCCAGTCTATCGGGAATCGGACTTGGATGGCAAGATATATTAGCAAATGTAAGGGTGAGTTGCACCAATCAACTTTGACTTTGACTTTAACCTATGCCACGCTGACGTTTACACGAAATGGCGTAGTTTGCGTTTTCTGCGCAGGTTAAAGTTACTGTCAAATTTGTTGCAACGGTGAAACCCACTCAGTGTATATTCATGCAAACTTTGAATTGAACATTTATAGTACAGTCTTGTATAAAGGCGTGCAACCAAAACCTGTGATTCACTAGCAAAGCCGACCATTTTCTAAATATTTTTGTAGTGTATGCGATGCAACGTCAGAGCGTAGTACCTAGGTGCTCACTGGCACTGGGTAGGTAATTAAGGCTGAGCCCTTCCTGTAAATTATAGTTGTGTCATCCAGTACACTACAATAATAATAAAAGTCAAAGTTTGCATACGTATGTCCCTCAGGCCGCTACCTAAATTGACAACTCTCTATAACGACAAAATTCCCAAATGACATCTTCCAAAAATGACAACAAAAAGTGAGTCGGTTCGTGAGATTCAGAACTGAAACTTTATACATTTGTTATTAACACACGTATATAGTAGGAATATAACTCGTTACGTCGAATTAATGAAGAGTTGTCCAATTACCAGCACTGGGCCGCCGACCAAAAATAGTCCGGCATTTAAGTGATCGGACCATAAAACACAGTCTCTTGTGTATTGTTACATGGATCGACTTTTACATTACTGTCGAAGTAACTAGTACATAGATTTATTTGTATACGGAACTCGCTTTGCTCGGGTAAAAACATAAGCACTTTTATGTTTTAACGTTTTATTTTTTATTTACATTTCGGAACTCTTTCATTCTTACTAGTTTAGAATAAATGTGACACCCCCAGACAAAAAATTGCGGATCCGGACAATTACACTATTTTGTATGTATCAATCTTTGTTAATAAATTGTCTAAATAACAGTGAAAACTGCATCAAAATCCGTTGTGAGCTATAAAAGATAAAAGCTTAGAAACAGACGGACGCGGCGAGTGACTTTGTTTTATATTATATAGTACTTTGTTTTATACCTACCAAGTAATCATACTGGTCAACTATCAATATTCTATCGAAGTATTCTATCGATATAACACTTAGTGGTATTGTACTATTGTATGGCTACTTTTCATAGCCTGAAGGGCAAGTCTTGAGGTCACAAGTATTAATCTGAATTATCAAGCTCCGTTCGACTCGAAGGGTATGAATCACTTTAGTTTATCTCCATGTGTTTTAATCAGTCCATTCACATCTAGCGTCCTAGGTGAGCGGTGAAACACTGCACATACATGTGTATGAGAGATAACTTGGGACAAAAGTAAATTTACACTACGTAATACCTACAGAGGGCGAAGTGCGGAGGTTTAGATTTCACTTCTCACTATCGAATCGATTCGAAGTGAGATGCAGCGAACCAATCACATTGCGGTATGGTTGTCGTTACGTCACAATGGCACACTGTGATTGGTTATCTGCGTCTCACTGTGAGTCGACTCGATGCTGTGATGTAAATAGCAAAGTCGCACTACGCATTCTGTACATAATCAGTAGCAATTGGTAGCAAGTGTAAACACATGGACGTAGTAGCAGCTACGAGAGTTGAACCTAATTATCGTAGAACCATCTACGAAAGTTACGCATTAGAATTCGCTTCAGACAATCCATGTACAGTCAAAAGCACATCAGATTATATAATTTATTGAAGTGTATTTCGATGAAATTTCGTGCATAGCTAGAATATATCCAGCACATACATATATGTTTATCCCAGACTTTTTTATGATGGTGGAGCCGTAGGAAATGGCGCGCAGATGTGAGGCCTGTTCTCAATATTAAGTTGCTTTTTACTGAAAATGGTCGCAACAAATAAATTGTTAACAATATTCGTTTCTCAATGTTTAAAACAGAGATTCCTACATGCGGTAAGTCTGCTTTGTGGATCCGTGTTTTTTGTAGTTATTAGTTTTAATACATACAACGCCTGTTATTCATAAAAAAGTTAAAGCATACTTTAAACTAATATACATATGTTTGGTTTGTCACTATCGTCCTTTATAATATTTGCAGACAGAAACAGACAGAAAGAGACAAAACATACTTTAGTAAAGTATGTTTTAGATTTTAGACAGGGTAAAACTACAGTATTAGCTACTTATTTTTCTCACAATAAAGCCATACATACAAACAAACATTCTTCAATATTAGTTTTCGCTTGAACTAACAAAATACGTACTAAAAACACATTAAAGCTTTTAGCAAAGTCCGAGACAATGCAATTCCACTAAAACAAAGCAAACTGCTCTCTAAAAGTGCAGTTACTCTATCCATGTTTGTCTATTACACGAAATGGTTAAGAAACTCGATGCTCGTGGCGCCCTCTGTAGAAAATTCGTTGAGTGTTCGAGAAAATACACGAAGCAGGAATTATTATTTAGGTGACATTTTTGGGCAGATAGAGATATATAAGGATTTTGTTGAAATACCTACGTACGTAAATATTTATCTGTGATCAATACTAACAATAGACTCGAGACTAGAGCATAACCACTTTCAAAATGTTGTCACTAGATTGTTTTTATAATTTTTTTCAATGAATTTCTATAAAAAGCAAAAATATTTTGTTCATACCCAACTGGCACATAAAAAATACATACTTTTTTGTGTTTTTTATTTTTAAATTTTAGTTTACATTTTGATTTATGTTTGTAATGTATCAAATGAATGATTTTTCTTTCTTTGGTAGTTTTTAAACATCCGTCCGTTTAAAAATATTCTCAAAGTTACATGACAGATCGTCGATATAATTTATAGAGACTTCCTTAACGCAAAGTTACATAAACGCGATGAAATTTTTTACTGCATCATTATTTATCCATCACATTTTCACAAGAAATACATACTTACATTCTGTATAGAAAACATAATATTTTATATAGCGTATGACCCTTTTAATCAGATAAAAAGCTGCCTTCCCCCTTACTGCTATTACTTTGCCGAATGAAAAATATGTTTGTTTAGTGTTACCTGCCTGTTGGAAGACATGCTTCTTATTACAGGGAATTATATCTAGTTGATGTAGGTCACTTCTTATATTAATTCTGTGGCCACATTATATACAAATGATACATTAATGACCACTGTAGCGGTCGCCGCGCCCGTCTGCTATTCTGAGGTTCTGGGTTCTATTCCTGGCGCTGGCAAATACCTGTTTCTATTTTTGTTGTGTGCATCTGACCCGCGGTAGAAGCTTAATGTATGGTGTTTAAAAAAAATGCCAAAAACTTAATCTGTGCATTTTAAAATAAACTCTATAAAACTATGTTAGCAAAAAGCTATTGTTAAAATTATCTATGATCTATCATTATTTATGCGGTCCAGAAAAAAAATAACATTATTTTTTTAAGGTTTTTTTAAATAAAGCAATGTCATTGATCCCTATGATGTTAGAAACTAAGTCATACAAGACATGATCGATGAGACACTACTCCTGGAGACAGTTTTCTCTCGATCAATACATTGGAATAACTTAGAATCTTGATTGTTTATAGCTTCAAGAGATTATAACTTTTAATATTAATTTCGATTTAAAACTGAAAAGGATACTCAAGTGGTCTTAATTGGTAAGTAAGGTAAGTTAAGGGGTGTTAAAACAAGTACGCTAAAAATTAGCCTGAAAAGAAACAAACTCCAATATTTACCAAAAACCAAAACAAAGATAAAATCAAGTCTCAGGATAATCTTAAAAAGTTAGTATTTGAGTAAAGAAGAATTCGTTTTTACCCAAAAGGCAAGATATTTTATGATACTTCGATGTCAAGTATTGGCCGCTAGGGCTCAATTAAAAATAAAGAATACGAATGTGATACCTAAATATGAAGACAGTTTTTGTTTCCATGACTATACCTAGTACATAGTAAGTATATATTTTGTTATATTTGATTGAAACTAAAATAGATACAGTCACCAGTCACCAAATTCACTGCAAATGCTTTTCTATAACCGCGGTATAGAGATCAATGCGTGGATACTTGACATGCGGTCGACTATACACCCAACTAACAAATAACAGCAATTTTGTTTCAATACTGTTTATTTTTTTATAGTATAGTTTTCTTTTAGGTTTAAAATCAAGTAAGTATACCAAATAATTTATGGTTTAAACGATTCACGTAATCTTAGCTTTTCATCAAAAATTCATTAATCCGTAGTCGTAATCTATACAACCACAAATCCCAAATCCCAAAGTAAAATCAAACATTCAGAATTGCTGGCAGGAAACCGAGCACTAAATATAAGCAAAATGTAACAAATTGCGCGTCCCGAGAGCTATTGGGGAACAAAAAATATGCTCGGGGAGACCACGGAGTATTTAAATTCCGTAAACTGGGCGCATGTTCCGGGAAAACGGAAGATTGCTTTATAATGTCACCCGGAATACGGTTTTTGAGAATTATACGATAAGTTGTACTAACTGTACTTATTGGTACAATCCGGATATACGAACACGCACGAATTACCACTATTATATGTAGTTAATAGAAAATGGATACTCAGTGTGCATTATGAGAATCATTACAGCGTGTCAGCGTATTCATTATAAGAATCATATTGTAGAATAAACAAAATTTATTCTTCACCTATCAGGCTGAATTAAAAGGTTTTTCTAATGTTTCTTATTGCACAACACATTGCAAAAAAGTAAGTGCTATTCGTGAAATGATATATTTCTGCATGTCTGTATGTCCTGTGTATCTCCTAGTATGAAATTAACGCGGGTGAAGCCACGGCCTAAGGTTTCTTCTAATGTATTATTTAATTTATATTAGTTCAAGAACAAAATTGTGCGCAAATTTGCGAAGGTAAAACTTGCCTACCCTTTGCGGTTTATAGTCTCTTTATTATTAATTCATACATTAAAAATTCAACAATTCCCAATTACTGCCAGTTGAGACAAATGCTGGCTTTTCTCTAATTTTCCTTGTAATTCATTTACAAATTCGTTAAGTAAAATTAAGTCTGAATTAGTCCCTTTTATGTACTCAAGAAGCGGAGGCTCCTTCCAAATATAGTTCTTGGGACTTTTCATATACCTACTTAGTTACATGCAACTGTTTTAATATATTTTTTATCATAATCAGCCATTGTAGTATCCTTACACAATGCTATTTGCCTTCTTTATGGATAGATATAGAGTTATGAGTATTATTTGTTAGCATTTCTATAATTTATTTGAGGATATTCTTAATAGTTTTTTTTTAGTACTTGAACATTAGGTCATACGTGTTATTTATTAATTTAGGCCTATATCTTTATGATATGTGCACACTTTTAGGGATTTTTTTGGGAAGTACAGACCATGTAACATAAATCGTTTTAAAACCTTCTGTCATAAATCATTGTAAACCTAGGATTTAGTAAGGATTTTAAAGTTATCTCATAGATTTGAATCGCTAAAGTTATGGTGTCATAAAAATCTCACCTACTTAGACACCAGCTGGTAGGAGGTACTTAATTCCCCACTTACACCTACTGAAGGCTGTAAAACTGAATCTTTAAAACATAGTTTAAAGCACACAAAGTATAGAACTATCAGTTTAGATTCTCACATATGATCGCAATATTTGTTTTACGTGTGTTTTTTTAATAATGTAAGAATATATTTTATCTTATCTAAACCATTATAAGGTTCTAAAAATGTCATGCACATTTAGTGATTTTTAAACTTAATTCCCAACATCTACGAAAGGTTGTAAAACTGGACCTTAAAACACAGTTTCAAAAACAATAAAAGCACAGAGCATATGCTATGCAGCATTTTTTATTAATTTATTGCAAAATTGTTCAAGGCCGCCAAGGCATAGCCAAACATTCAACATATTTATGTACATTCAATTCAACATATTTACATCTTTTTGGTTTAAGAGTAAAATGTTCTAAAGATTTCATGCACATACTTATTAACAGCGATTTTAAAACTGCTGGCGTGCGTTCGTTCAGCCACATATATCACTGTACCATAAATACTTTAGAATGCACACAGACACTACAAAGTTTTATAGATGCTGAACTCGGAAATAGTTATGGTTTAAATCTTGTGGGGTGCTTCGAAATTTAATGGAGTTTTACTTGTTTAGATAAAGAAGTTGTACTTTTTAATATACTGAAACACATTTATGTTTAGTGATATTTTAAAAGTGCATGCAATCAATTAAGTAATTTATTATTACATTGTAATGAAAAATGTAGAATTTCGGTATTTCTAACTGTATAGACTGAATATAACTTTGTAAGTATTTATATATAAGTAATGTAAGTATTTATATATAAGTAATAGTAATAAATAACTGTAAGTTATTTAAATGTAATATTAAAACGTATACAGTCAGTATTTTTAGAGTGGCAACAAGGAGACGGACGTTCATATTAAAATGTCGACCAGCTGCGAACGAAGGCTGCGCTTTCGATTTTTGAATAAAATATAAGGTCTCATACTGCGACGTGCCGTGATTTATTGCATAAAGGAATAAATCAAAATTTTGCAGAAGAGGAGAATAAATTACGGATCGCCACCGCGCCGTTTCGCCGCCGGAATGCGCAAAAACTATTGGGAAAATTTTACTAAGCGAGCCATAATCGAACGCTTTTTGTTTCACTCTAGTTTGCTATCTTTTTGGTGGGAAGTTTGAGGTTAAAAAACCTAGTATCGGAGGCCAAGATTCTCTTTGGATTGCGTTAGCGAATAAGTCTTGACAATAAAATATTAGATAGTTAGGAACTAGTAAGTTACCTTAAATATATCAAGAGTATTTTAAATAGCTAATCATTGATCAAAAATTATAATATAACAAATAATTTGTGAAGTATATAGCAACGTTTCGTGACGTATTTCACGAAAATTTGCTTGTCACGGGGCGCCATGTTGCCGTTCCCGCCAAAATTACATCACGTACGTCTCCCGCCAGATGGCTCTTTTTATTTCATTTGTTGCCTAATGAAGAGACAGCACCGCGTATTGATATTGTACTTAGCTGGAAAAACCGGGTTTATGTCAGTTTGCCACAGTCAATCTGCCGCGTAATTGGTGAATGTGTCAAACTCTAGTTGAGGAAACGACTTTAGCTAACTAAGAGATTGGTGATAAATGAGATTGGCTAGATATGGCGAGACCATATTATGACTAATTTACATATACCTACTTAAAAAGCCAACCAAATGCGTAAATAATGAGAGAAAACAGTTTCGTATTATTACAGTAAATGTTTGACATCTTTGTTTATGCGTGCAGACTTTTTGGAATAGGTAGTCTGTTGTTTTTCTTGCTACAATAAGTACCATGTGTATTATATTTCAGTCTGATGAAGTCTCAGATTTGGATTGTTTCCAACTGCCCAACAAGTTTTGGTGTGAAAACTGGCTAACTATGGAAATTGGGCACGATGCTTTGTTCAATCAGAGAGGTTCTCGTTTGCAATTTTATCCAAACCGAAAATTCAAATCAAAACCTTCGTAAGTAACTACAATTCTATGAAGTATACATAATAATATTCTATTAATTCTACTACCTAACTTAATACAAATATAATATATAAATATTAAATCCTGCTAACAATAAAAATGCGAAATTTTGATGAATAAGGTATACAACCTTATATGTTTACGTATTTTTCTATATCACACAAAATTTACTTGACTGATTTTAATAATATTGTACGTTATATTCCCATAATTCTACTGGACGAAGCTCCGGGTTTCGAGGAACAAAATGCATGTAAAGTGTATTTGTAGTAGATGTATTTAATAATTACGTATATACCTATTGTAATGTTAATGTTATCTGGTTCAACGTTCATGGTTCTTTCATTCTATATTTCTATTGCAAGCAAAACTGTCCTGAATCAGCAATTTCAGACGTATCATGAACATCCATTAGAACCAATTACTAAAAATAAAAGCATAGTCATTGCCATATCATAGCCGGAAACACTATCATTGGGCGTTCAATCTAAATAAAGTCGTTATAAACACGAATTTCATTTCAATGCATTATTGTACTAGCTGTGTCACGTGGCATCTTTCCCGTAGGAATTTCAAACTTATGTGCGATTCCATTTACGGTTGTTATCCATATTTTAACGCATATAATAACATACTTTTGTTTATCCTAATAATATTTACGTATAATTTTTTTAAGCGTAATAGCGTTATAGCTTAACTTTGAAATTATTTTATTTCACTATTAATTTATAAAAAAAATGAAAATAATTGTCTTTATTTTCATGAAAATGAAACTAAATAACTAAAATTGAAACGAACTAAATTACACTTATACTAAAAAATTACAAATAAAAAATTATTATGCTTTTTTCCCTTGCCGTGTGATGTTTAGAATGCTCACTTGCCGCGCTCGCTCGCTTTTGTGTCGGTCACAAGTAAACAAACAAACCCACAACCCTTCCTAGTTTTGAAAAAAGGTTATGTCATTATGTATTGTGTTGTAAATATGCAAAAATCGAGTTATCCGAAAAATACACTTACTAAAATAATCTTATGCGAAAACGTAATGTTATGCCAACATTGTTATGCCAAAGTGCCTATATTGGGAACAACGTAATTATGCAATGAGAAGGGATCTGTTCCAGGTTCAGGATTATCTACGCGAACACGTATCTATTACAAATTTCATCAAAATAGGTCCGGCGGTTTAGCTGTGAAAACTTGACAAATAGACTTCCCCATTTATAAAATTAGTATTTATTATTATAAATTTTCGAAAAAACAGTCACTCATTTTACAAACACACAACAAATTTTACGAGACTTTAGTCATTACAGAACCTAACTTCCACGATAACATAAGGAACCACATACTTCGATAATTGTTTCAAAAATACATGAATCCTGAAAACAATGCACTCCTTTTTATCGTGTACTGTACAACGATGTCAACTTAGCGTGTTATATTTATTTGTCAGCTCGTTGTTTCTCAGTACATCAATATAAAGAACTCAACATTGAGACATCTCCATATAGAATTTCCTAAATTTATTCATGGCTTTGTGCTTGGAAGCATCTATTTTGTGCTACCATTTTCTTCTACTAGATTTGCGAAATACATAGGAATCAGCATTTCTGAAATTGTTTACTTTTCCTTGGAATAAAAAGCGAAGTATGTCTTAAATCTGTTTATTTGTGTATTATTTTACAATTAGACCAAAGATCTCTCTTTGAGGCTTGGTATGTACCAAATAAATATATTTTCTTTTGTTTTCTTTTTAAAGCACGGAGCGTATTTGACATTTCGTTTTTACTCCTCATAAAAGTGATTAAGGCCCGACCCCGTAAATAAAAGTTGAACTAGGAGCCACTTTATGGTACATAATCTGCGATAAGGGACCATAAACGACAAAGAATATTTGACAATCGTAAAAGAACTCTTTATATTGGAGATGGGTTTAGTTCACATGTTTAGAGAATTGTTACTCGTATTGATGTTAATAATGATGTTATTATTAATTTACTCGTATATAATATACTAGCTGCATTCCGGGCCTTCGCTCTCGTGGGAATTTTGGGATAAAAGTATCCTATGTGTTATTCCAGAATATTATGCCCGTCGTGTACCAAATTTCATAACAATCCGTCCAGTAGATTTTGCGTGAAAGAGTAACAAACATTTAATATACATACCTACACACATCCTTACAAACTTTCGCATATATGATATTAGTAGGACAATTATATCGATAATTTATTTCCACAGAAACAAAACTCGAGTGTAACAAAAATGGCGTAAATAGATCCTCACTGAACAAAAGATATGGTATTTCTTGTTGCTAAGCTGGAAATGAACGCTCACTTTTACCAGCCGAGGCAGCTCGAGTGCCACTCAACTCAGACTCAGCCATTGTGACTTGAGCCGGATTACCGCTCAAATATGTGACGAATGCAGTATACGAGCTCTTTTGTGAATTAATTGCTATGTTACGTATATTTTTGATTGCTATGCTACGTAACTATATCTAATACTACTGTGTCACATATAAAACTGGCGTTCTTTTGTATCAACCTCGGTGGCGCAGTGGTAAGGTTCTTGCCACTGAACCGATAGGTCCCAGGTTCGAGCCCCGGTCGGGTCATGATGGAAAATTATCTTTTTCTGATTGGCCCGGGTCTTGGATGTTTATCTATATGTATTTATTATAAAATATAGTATCGTTGAGTTAGAATCCCATAATACAAGTCTCGAACCTACTTTGGGGCTAGGTCAATCTGTGTGATTCGTCCTAATATACTTAATATACTTATACTTACTTATCAAAGTTTGCTCAAAATCTATGGTCAAAATGGAATAGGTACACGATCGATTATATAAAAATCCTCACAAGCTGCTCTCTGCGCCCATTTTATGTGACACACTATCGTCACACTCGGCAAATGCTGACATGAATGTACAAATATTGCGTATGATCGCATATTTACCGCAAGGAAAAACAAGTTTGGTGAACTGTTTGCCGATAGTGTATATTCGATATTACTCATATTTTTCGCGTGTCCCGTCTCGTGGCTTCGTTCCCGATGGAATTTAGGGTTAACAAGAACCCAATGTGTTATTCCAGGTTATATTCTACCCGTGTACCAAATTACATAACATTATGTCCAGAAAATTTTGCGTACCAAACGTACACACAAACTTTCCTATTTATGATATTTGTAGTATTGTCATGTTATTTGCGAATGTCTTCGTCCGCATGTAAGTATGCCTATTTCTTCCGCCTCGCTAGTTTATGAGCGTATCACGTTCATACAGACAGACTCAGTATGGATAATGTCATAACAATATATCACAGTGCTGCAACAGGAATCAAGAGTTCGCCTTCATTCATCGGATCGCGCGGGATGCGAGCGCACGCCTCGCACCGCGTGTCAATGATCCGCGCGCGAAAAACTATTCGAATCATAGATATAAGAAATATAATATATATTTCGAATCATAAAGTTATATAGGTCGTTGATAAGTCCCAAGATAACTGGGCAAAAAAGTTGTGGTGATAAAAAAGTGCATTGGTTGTGGTTCGCTGAAAGGATATATTCTTCAGTTATATATTATTCAGTTATATTTTTATGGCAAGTAATTATTTCGTTTTTAAATGGATTTGTTATAATTAGGTTAGGCGAGGTAATTTAATTTCAAAAATTATGACTTCTTAATAATGAATTTTTAAATATGATGAGAGAAAGTGAGAGATATTATATAGAAACAATAATTCATTTCAAACCAAATTTTCAAACCATAATTTTCGTATTATATATAACAAGCGACCCGTCTTGGCTTCGCTCGGGTGGTATAAAAATAGAAACAACCTATTCTCAGACTTACTGTATATACAAATAAAATTTCATTAAAATCGGTCAAGCCGTTTCGGAGTAGTATGGCAACTAACATTATGACACGAAGTTTTATAGATACAAAGAAGATATGAAGATATACCTATGTATATTTGTAAAAAGTAACATTTTAGAAGCACAGACATGTTCTAATGATTTTTTGATTGCTTTGACTATTAGATACATACGATAGTAATTAGAAGAAATACAATAATATCCTAATTTGAATAGTAATGATTAGAAAATTAATTAGAAAAAATACATCAATACAAAACAACCACGTGAATACAGTCAACCTCATGTCAAGTTCTTTACATAGACCTCTATATCCTGGTACCTATAGTCAAATTTATAATAAATTGGACACTTTGATGTACACAGTTTGCATGTATGTTTGTGTATGCCGTCTTTATGTTTCATGTCGAATTCGTCATACACTCAAGTGTGGACTTCCCTTGAAATGACATCATATCTATATGTTCTATAATTATTGTGTGTATTAAGACGTTATAGGCAAACCAAGTATTGCCGAAAAATTCGTCATGTGTGTTTCATTCCACATTATGACGACGACCGCCCGCTGTGAGGAGTAAGACTTTAAAAATATTCGCCTGCACTCCGCCTTTACATGAACAACAAGTAAAACGCATGCTGCAACTGTATAAATGTAATTTTTATATTGTATTATTCTAATGCAAATTCTAACGCGATGTAAAACTTCCGCTCGTGTGACCGCGGCCTTAGTAGAAATTATATTTATCTGGCAACTAAAGATGCCAAATCGTGCCTGCAGAAGAAAAAGTAGTAACGGACTCCGATGTATAACTGAGGACAGCCAAGTCACTCAGTTATTAGAGAGAGATGGAGTGATAAAAGGTGTAAATGAAATAAAAATATTGTTGTTAATAAATATGTTTCATCTCCAATTTAAATGTTTTAGCACGCGCGGGCGACGGCCTAATATCCGACAGATTATCAACTCCCGTCTCGTTTTATTGCAACCTTTATTTTATTATATCGCCGTAAAATATTGATGGAGTAAAGTATTTCTTGTATGTTATTTACCTGTTTGCTTGAAGATGATTGCGTTCTTTTTACTCAGACGTTATTGATTCAGTCAGAACTTTACAAATATCATTAAGTTTATGAGTTTGAGCGCTGTAATACAGAATCTCATAATGTCATTAGTACAAAATAGTTAAGTTAATAAGCCTCGCTAGTTAAATAAGGAATATTTATATCAGGGGAAGTTTGAATGTTGCGCCTATAAATGATAAAATTAGATGAGGTAACAGACTCGGTTGGTTTGGACACGAGATGAGGAGAGAAGAGAATCATTTACTGAGGAAAGCATTAAGTAGGAAGGTACACGGATATAGAGGACTAGAGGAAGGCCTAGGAAGAGATGGATGGATTGTGTCAGGGAGGATGTGAGGGTGCTGGGGGTGGATCCAAATATGGCAAAAGATAGAGAATCGTGGAGGGAACAGACATTTTGCGCCGACCCCAGATAATTGGACAAGGGAAGGCAAATGGTGAATAAGAATCGCTAGTTCCAATGGTAACTCGCTAGTTCCATTGGTAACTATAACTATACCCGCTTGGTATCCTTGTGGAACTATTCAGTTTGAAAAATATATCTGTATGACACATTACAATTCACTTATTATAGAACTGTGTTATAGAAATGACATTTCGTCTAAATTATTATCATCTTCCTTGCCATTTCCCATCATTTGTTTTTCTATTCTCCTAACTCCTTCATATCCTTCCTCACACAGTCCATCCATCTCTTTCATTGTTCTCTCTCTTCTTCTGTAACCAGTAAACTTCATGTTCAAGATTATTTTCTTTCATTGTTCGTTTTCTCTCTTTATTAGACACGTCGTCTAAATATGTATAAAGATATATAAATATTTATAATAAAAATGTCCTTGGGAAAGAAACCGCGTGGCACAGTGTTATTAAAATTATTATTAATCTAAAACTAGTAAACTATAAACATTTATAATATAACTGTTCATATATAAGTACTTTGTTTGGGTTACGGTCATCAGCATCTATCTATAAAAATCACAGCTGCATAAAGTATGTTTTGTTGTGTAGCTGGTTGCACAAATGCAAAAGTCATTAAAAAAATACGACCGTGTCTCAAATTGACATGTCATGAACCAAGTATCATAAAAATAATTGAAATGTCAATAAATTATTTTATGACTAATTAGTTGTTATGAAAATAAACTTTATGGCGTCAAATCGCAGCCGTGAAAGATTTTATGAATCCTACGCAGATGTTTACCATCCGAGCTTGCTAGCGTGGGAATTGTAAATATTATACTAGTCTCTGTTCGTGGCTTTAATCGCATTTGTTAGAAGATATGAGGTGTCCATTTATTTTGTGTATACCTACTTAAATGTGAAGACAATGCCTTGTGTGATCAATTTTATTATTTACATGTAAATTACTTGGGCTTTTTTCTGTAACATCAATAATGTCATAACTAGACACATTAATTTTATTTATTATTTAATTATTAATTTTAATTCTATTTTCTGCTTCTATATTCTTTCTGAGTTCTTCTATATGATCTTTTGTCACGCATATTTGGGTCATATAGTCAGATATCTTATCCTCATCCATAAGGATAAAGCATATAAAGCCAGTGCCATAGACAAAAGAAATATGGCCAGTGCCAACAATAATGGGAATATTAAGACGCCTAATGACGATGAGTTTGTTTTTATATTTAGGAGAAAACTGTACTGCGCACGTTTCATTATAATCGAAAGAGTTAATGGCTGAGATTGCAAGAAATGAGACAAAAGTGATGTGTTTTATCTCCAAAGTTAATGTACCGAGAGTGCGTCCCAATTTGTGCCGACGTAAATCACATCTTTACGATGATGTGTGTCGGACGCGTGTGTGAGATCTAATTACTTTTACCAAAATATGGTTCTCTCTCTCTCTCTTGCGTGTTCCCGGTTACTCCCGGTTGAGCGAGCGGGACCCTGGGCCAGGGCCGTTACAAAAAATATGGAAAATACGAATAAGACAAGCGACAAGTTAGCGTTATAGCATGTACTCGTATTGAACCCTCACAAAAAGGAAGGAAGAATTTTTAAATTGCTTAGATAACAAATGACATGCTGCTCAGAAATAATACAAAAGAAGAGTCTTGAGCAGACTAGGAGAAAAAATGTCATTTTAAAAATAATTTAAAATAGTACAGGAAAATGTTATGCCACTTGACCCGATATTTTTAGGAATGAACTCATAGTATACATTTTTGAACTTTAAATTTACAGGTCTTCTGTATTCTGAGCAACAGGCTCAAGTAGTCTTGACGTTTAAACATTTATTTACCCAACAGATCATTTACAATAGATTGGAAAAGACAAATAGTGCAATTAAACAATTCGAACAATAAAATAATAAAGTAATTTTAGCACATTACATTATAACATAATTCGTAGCACCCTCTACGAAGTGCTACGCGAGGTGTAGACGGTCTACGTGCCGTCTACGAAACGAGTGAAACAAGATTAGTTTGTGAGCATGTGTTGTTTATTTTCTTTCCAAGAAATAATAAAAATATTGATAAACATTGAAATTTATTATGGACGAAAGTTATATTTTTTCTTTTGTAACAAACAGAGTCTAATTTGTAACTACTAGCGGCCCGTCCCGGGTTCGCTCGGGTTAAAACTCTAATAAAAAGTGGCCTATGTTACACGTCGCCTGTCTCTGTGCCAAATATCAAAATCGGCGCAGTAGTTTTTAAGTTTGTAAATTACAAACAAAAATACAAATCGTTTCTCTTTATAATATTACTATGCAGAAAGGTAGTATGGATACAGAAATATAATACGTACAGTCATTACACTTTTTCAAATTTTAACAAAGACAAGAATTAGTTTTACTATCTATGAATTTAAAATAATTAATCTGTAGTATTGTAATGTGAATTTTACGAATGACAAGATTGGTTGAGTAGATCGAGCGTGAAGAGGTAACAAACAAAATTATTTTCTCATGTATGATATTAGTTAGAATTGATTTTGGAAATGATTCGTTCCTCAAGTAAATTGTAATGACACCGCGGCCGCAGCGGTAATAATATTCTGAGAACCACCTTCAGTGTCCGTTTAAAAGTTAGTTAAAGCCTGTAAAAACACTTATCTATAAAACGTTTATCCCCTAAAAGTATTACTCGATATTCGTTCGTTCGTTCATTCATTCGTTGCGGTTGGTATTCATTGAAGCAGTCCGTATTGGTTTGCATAATCATATATGTATGAATAAGTCCGAGGTTTGGAGAAATAAACAAAACAAATAAACATACGAGTTGTGTGCTGTTCTCTTTTTAGAGAAGGGTTCGGCAGTTATTTGTTTCTAACGAATTCATTTGGAACTTATTTGGAACCCCAGACGCAAAAAGAGGGGTGTTATAAGTTTGACCGCTAAGCGTGTCTGTCTGTGTACGTGGGATACGTGACATATGATACATCCTCATATACTTTCGCATTTATAATATTAGCAGGATTAAAAAAAAATGTGTTTGCTTTTGTAACTAATGGCATTTTTTTAAAATGGTCTAGATTCGCGGCCCTTTTATTATAATAGAGCTGACAAATGAAAAATCTGTTCTAACAAAAACACAATAAGGCTTCACCTCGACAAACCAGAGAAAACGATTTGGTAGATTGCCCCGCGAGGGTAGCGCCAAGGAACGAGGAAACAATATAGAGTATTCGCGGCGCGTCTCGGCTTCGCTCGGGTAAAACTATAATAAATTATAGGTACGCTTAAACCTTTCTCTTTAATCACTTGTTGCGTAGTTTGGAAGATCTAATATGTGGTGTACGGAAATTATAAATCCACCATACATAATTAATATAAATTTCAATATAGTAATGAGTAAAAATTTTAATTTATTTAATTATTTATGACGCGAGGAAAATTGGGTGAAATTTGAAACTCGCTTTTGACAGCTGTCATTTCAAATTAAAAATGGCGCTTGACTGACATACATTAGGGACAGACAGCGGGAAGCGACTTTGCTTTATACGATTAATTCCAACTTTTATATTTTCCTTTCATTTTCATAATATAGTAGTCTGTAAAAGAACGGAGAACCACCTCAGTAGACGTGTTATCGAGTGGAGACCACGCCTTGGGTAAGCGAAGTGTGGGCCACTGGCTAGATGACGTGATGACCTGCGAACGGTTGCAGGGTACGACTGGATGCGAAAAGCCCAAAACCGACAAAAGTGGCGAACCTTGGGAGAGGCCTATGTCCAGCAGTGGACTGCTACAGGCTGATGATGATGTCATAATCCATAATAATATACGATAAATACTAATTTATTTATTTTTTGGTGGTATTTTTGACCGATTTTTTATTTTATTAAATGCAAAATTAGTTACAGCTAATAATAACGCATATTTAATTTTCAAAATCTAGATATTTAGAAGTGTAAAATGTGACTTCTACACAAATTTCTCAGCTCGCCGGAAACCGTCGGCCACGGAGAATGGGTGGCTTTTTCAATCAATTGCAGGAGTCTAATGAAAATTGTGACAAGGCTCGCGAGCTGTACCTATGTGGGAACACAATAAACTAGAGGAATGCCATATATCGGTACAAATTAGAAATAGAACGTTTTTGGTATGTGGATCGCTTTGTAACGTACATACATTCATACTTTGTAAAGAACATTCGTAAATTAGTATTATTCAATCAATAAGTGAATCATTTACTATGGTTAGTAGTAGCTTATTTGTTCTTGTATTCGAGTAAATCCCACTAGAAAACTTATTATTTGTCATATAAATGGGTTTGTTTGTCAGTTTGTGGCACTTTGAACTTATTCGCAGTTTTATCACTACGCAAATAATCATATATTCTTCGTTATCCATGTTAATTTTAATCATGAAATATTTTTAACATCTTTATAATATGCATCTATTTTAAAAAAAATCCAAAATATTTTTAGAAATGATGAAGTAAACAAAGTAACTAAAGTTATTTAAGTTTGATAGATAGGTGTATAGCTACGTATTTAATATATATTTTTTGTTTCAGGCAAAACATGACCATGGACTGTCGATTAAAGTCTTAAAGGTAAACTCTAATTGTATTTATTTGTGACTAGCTTTCCCCTTTCTTTTATTTCGTGTTGTTATTATTGTCTATATCTCGAGTTCTAAGCAACGTATTGCGATGAAACTTATACCAGAATTTAAGTTAGGCCCCCCGTTATATAACTGTTAAAACCGTATCAAATTCCATCTTGTACATTTTACGTGATACGTGAAATAACATACAGACAAACAGAAAGTCAGACTGACAAACAAAAGTTCTAAAAAACATTGTTTTGGCTACTGTTCGACCTACAAAGACCCCCCTATAATTATTTTTCTTTAATATATTCTCTATACAGACATAGCCCATTTACTATTTTATTATATGTATAGATTATGTGTATTTTATGTATAGGTATTTAAGTTTTCATGAACGCAATCAATTACAAAAGATCGTCTGAAGAATAGTCTGTAGAATTCTCCACTAACAATAAATAAAATTCATTACTAAACTTGACCTTCACTAAGAAAATATTATATAAATTTTTCAATGTAATTCAGCCAATAACATACAATTAGCTCCCAAGAGGGCCAATCATGTTCCATGGCTGGAACCCCACTGGTAAGATGATATCATTAAATGCGACGCTAGCGCCACCTGGGGCGTTCAAAATGGCTCAATTGGTTTGTTTGGCCATTATCAAAATAGTTCTCAGTTTTTATTGAATATTAGGTACATGCTCCCTGGGATCTGAGTGGGACTTTCAATATTAAATTTAATGCAATCACTTTATTTTTCAAAGATAATTTTGGCTGTGATAATATAGATACAATATTTAAGTATTATATGCCCCGGGACCTCGTTCCCGTTATATTTTTATATAAACCAGTATAAGAAAGGTATTCTTTCTTATAGAAAGTAACTATTTACTAACGGCCCGTACTAAAACCATAACAATGATACACCTAAACCTTCCTCTTCAATCACTCTATCTATCAGAAAAACCCGCATCAAAAAGCGTTGCGTAGTTTTAAAGATAGCATACATAGGGACATGCAGACAGCGGGAAGCGACTTTGTTTTATACCATGCAGTGATAGGATAAGGAAGTTTCCTTCCTGGCTATAGTTATAGCCACCGCCTTTGAGCCAGCCGAGCAATCTGGAGGACCATATATATTAAATTATCAGTTAGTTACTTTTATTGACGTAACAAAACGGGAATTAGAAACAAAATCGATAGCCCGATAGTAAGGGCCATAAAACTAACTGGCAATTAACAGAGATGGATGTAGTGCGCGAAATAATTAATACGAGCGTATGATTAGTGTAGTTACTTGTGTTGGCACACTTCTAGATTGATAAATAAATAAATTTATAAGAAAAAAATCACACACATTGAGTTAGTTCTAAAGTAAGTTCAGACTTGTGTTATGGGATACTAACCTAACTATACTATATTTTATAACATATACATATAATAGTAAAATATGCGAGACCCAGGTCAATCTGAAAAAGATAATTTTCCATCTTGACCTAATCAGGGATCGAACCCGGAACCTCCGGTCCGTTATGACGACCATTAGGCCATAGAGGTCGACAGTTGGACTAAAAGCATATTTAAGAAAATATACAAAATAATGTGTTTCTTTTCTAGATTCTCATATTTTCGGCTAGAATGCCCAAAAATTCTCTTTATAAAATTCTTACCTTTATCAACGAGCAAAAAACCTTTATATTTATTTTCACCGTCCGCCAAGCCCTTTTTCGTGTGGTTACCCAATTCCACGGCTGGGCACCCTACTCGGCCAATATACCTTCTTATAATTTGATGTCTTCAAAAGTATTTAAATTGGGCGGATATTTCGCTCCAATAACGCTGACGGAGAAAAGTTCAAATTGACGTCGGGTTTGGTCCGTGCCGCAAGTTATGTCTTTCATCTTGTAAGGTTCTTGCCAGTGCAATAAGTCGTTTTTCGAATTCCTTATATCGAAGTGGACTCTCACTGGAATACTAAAAATTCACCATCGCTAACCAAAACTCACACATCCGCAGGTGGCAAAAGACATTCTTGCACGCAATTTAAGATTTTCCTTTTTTTTTTGTTGTTTTTACTGATAATTTTGTTTGAGCGATTTTGGCTGGTTTCTCCTTCAGCCATAGAGTGTCGGAGCTCAGGGTACTTTATCTTTTCACTTGAAATTTTTATATTAGCACATTACTTAATAGTTGTGGAAACGGTGGTGGTGTAATGTTTGAGACGCCCGCCTTTGGATCGAAAGGTTTCAGGTTCGTATCCTACTCGTGCCATATGAGTTTGTATATCAATCTGACGCATATATAGTAGTTTTCATAGACCACCATTTGCATCCGGTGAAGGAAAACATCGTGAGGAAACCTGCACACTACTGCTTAGTTCACTAGTGTGTATGCGACTACCTGCCACTAGATGGCGGTAAGTAGTCGTAAAGTCATGTCATTTAATTGATGTCGCCTTTAGGCGACTTGAATTAAATCTGACACCAGTGTTAGCAATAACACACTCGATATGATGATGACTTAATAGAAGTATGAAGGGCGGCGTCTCTTTACAAACAATAAAGCGTCTGTTATCATGTCCCCTGTGTCCTAACACCTGCATCCAGGATGACTTGATGGCGGCCACTGATAAGGTCATAAAAATGGTAGAACAATTTTCAGGGAAAATTTTTATATATCTTTGGAATGGCACCGACAAGCCGAAGCAAGAAGAAGGAGAATAGTGCCATTATACATTTTCAATTTCGGCCGGTAATTTTTTGCTCCTTGTTGTTGTTTCTTCTTACGTTTTAAGGCCTGTCCCCTCTGGCCACGTGGTCCGACTACCTTTGTCCGACCAATCGGACAATATGAGCATAGGTACTCCACAGTACTTCGCTATTTTTTTTTACAAATTATTTTGTTTCATGTTTAGTAAAACATAATTATGGTGCCAGTATTATTCAAAGAATGGAGAAACAGCGGCGTTTAAAAATAAATATATAAATCACGCATCTCCTTTTTTCGAGATCGGACAAAAGACTATCTATCAGAATTTGTCGTAAAGATTTTCGCATCCATATTCAATGAGACAGATATAATATTCCTTGGATTGTAAGTAATCCAGCTTACAGTGCCTATTGAACGCTGATTTATCGGTTTAATATGACTGTGGCACGTTTTGCGCTTGGCCGATATGAGCTTTGTTATTCTTAAATATCTGCGTGTGGTCTGAGGGCCCACTTCTTTAAATTCTATGAAATTATGCTTGAGATTTAGTGAACATTTCAATAGAATTGTGAAAAATGACCATAACAATGAATATCTATATTTTCTGCTGTTGATTAAATGTATTTTTCAAATGGTATATTATATTGTAATTTGCTAATTTTGGGAAAATAAATATTTTTCTCTAAGAATGTACTTAGTGATATATGTTCTTGAATGTATTGTATTTTGAATAAATTTAATTTATTCATTCAAATCCCTAGTCTCAGCTTCCATTGGAATCAAGCATTCACTTGCACTGAAAAGATTGAATAAGTATAGTTTTATACATATATATTACAACTGTATTCAATGCTAAATTTTGACACATCGGAAGAGAATAAGAACCGATATGCTTACGTGGCTGCAGCTATTAAAATAAAACCGTATGGAGGTGAGTGAAACAATTGGATCAGACGACATAGGATGAATACGGAACATCCCTGTAACTATAATCCATGTCTTTCTGAGCATATTGTGCAAATTTAGTTTGTGTTTAAAATAATTCTATATGCATGAGTTTGTTTCCTTAACTTTTAGATGTAAAACTATATAAAAGTTAAGCAAGAGCATATTCCTTTATCCACGAGTACGCTCAATGTAATAAACTGCACAATAAAGGAGTTTATCAACAAGTTCCGCGATGAGCAAAGTGCTAATAAAAAAGTTTTTACAGCGAAATATCACATCCCGGTACGTGCTTGGCGTTTTTGTGAGATATTTGACGTAGAACAGAGGAAACATAAATATATTATTTCAAGATGGCGATGATAAATACATGCGCGTTCCCGGCCTTCATAACCATGACGATGGTACCGCCATGTTTTGTATATACTCGTATAGAAAATGTCTGGCTATCTGCTTCGGTTTAATCCTGGCAGAACCTGCAAAACCAAAAAGTGTAGGCTTGATGTCGTGGACGCATGCTAATAACCGACAAGGGATGCCGAAGACGACCCAGTAAAGAGTAGGTAAGCGGACCTTGGGCTCCAAAATGGTGTGGCTGAGAAAGAACTAGATAATACGCTTAGAAGAGAAAGAGACGTATTGAAATGGCACGCAAAATTACAAAAAAATATGTGCAAAAGGTGGACTTATTGCGGTATGGCATTCTCTACAGTATTACTACAACATAAATACGAGATACATATATTTAGATCCAGGAATCGCGGAACTCGAAGGCCCCATTTTGCTATAAATGGAGGAAGGAGAAAAACATTCTGAATTGGTAACAAGTTGTTTTAGCCTAGTGCCTGTGACAATGACCAGATTAACCAAGCTTTAGGTACTTTTTATAATCTGAGCTGCATACGAACTAGATGCCACATTCTATTGAGAAACCCTAAACATTAATGAATAATCTACTATATATATAAAAACTAAAAACACTCACTCATCACGAAATGTCGAATACGAAAACCATTTACTAAGTCAATAAATGGCGACGTCCGCTAAGAAAGGATTTTTAGAAATTCCAACCCTAAAGGTGAAACATTATTTTTTAAGATAACACATAAAATATCGGGCATAGCCGCGGGAAAAGCTAGCTATTTTCAAATTTATAAGTACCAAAGTGAAATATAATAGATATAGCAGCAAGTCTAGAATGTCTAGACGCTTAATTCAAGTTAGGTCTTTAAGTAATTAGTAAGTGTGTACAGACGAATTATAGCGCACTTGAGTATTAAAACTGTAGGGTTATATACTATTCGGGATTGTAGGGATGATACTATTCGGGAGTATGGTGAAATCCTAGTGATATGTGTTGAGGGTCTCTCTCTTCATAGTTTTATTTCCTCATAGCTGAGAGTCGTGGTTATCACGTGGAATGAAACACACACAATAACTTTCCTGGCGCTATTAGTGGAGTTGTTTGCCATTGCCTCTTCCATTTCACACACGAGTTTATAATCAACCAGTGTGCAGGTTTCGTTACGATGTTTTCCTTCACTGGAAGCAGGCGGTGGGCTATGAAAGATACTACACATGAGTCAGATTGGCATACAAACTCATGTGACACGAGTAGGATTCGAACCTGGGAACTTTCAATCCACAGGCGGGCGTCTTAACCGTTACACCACCACCGCTTCATGTTGAAGGTCTGAATGAAAGAACATGTGCTAGCTTAGTCGCAGCTTCGCTCGTGTCAATTATCTACATCAATAATACTCTTACTCCAATAGTGGTTTTCATATACTACAGTTTTCAGCAATTCTTAGGTTTGACCTTCACGACAAAAGTGGCATCGTCAGACATTAACTTCCTTCATCATTCCTAAAATGATTGTAATCTGAGAGAAGAAGAGGAAGAAAGTTGAGAGAGAAACTTCAACCAACACGACATGATTCCTTATTCTGTGTTCGTCTAGTCTAGACCACGTCTAGCCGGCCCCATCGATATTTACTTTGAGTTTCGTAGAGCAAGTAGATAGAGACCAATCACCAACGAGCTAAACAAGTTTGAAACTTGTATGTAGTTTGCATAAACAAGTCACAATGGTCGCAAATGCGCCGCGCCTTGGGAGTTCCTCACTAGTGATGTGCCGTTTACGGTAATTTATCGAAATAAATTTCGTAGTGTTATATGTGACCTATTGTTGGTCTAGGTCTGGCCTTGTTGGTCTCTGGTAAAGGCCTCCTCCATTTCTGTCTTCCGTAGATTTCTGTCATAGCAGTTTGTTGGCCCAGCAGTGGGAGACATAAAAAAATAAAAGCTGAAATTTCAAAAAGTAAATAAAAATAGTTACTACAGAGAAAACATTTACTAATTAGGTCGTAGTTATCTTTATGATTAGGGTATAACCAAATTTCCCTACTAGCGAGTACTGTTCAGTAGAGAAAATTTCCAATAATGTTGTCTAACGAATAAAATTACGGAAAACTTATAGTGCAATAGAATAATTAAATTTTAACCTTATTTCGACCAATTCATTAGTACATTACACATTACGCTAGCACAAACTCCAGCCTTTGCCAGGATATGCTATCCTGTCAATGTCACGTTTTCCTTTACTTCTTTTCCACTCCGTCTCCTCCCCTCCCTCAATATTTATAAGAAATCCTCTCTATATACGGGTGATCGTTTCCGAGAATTGTGATAGTGTGACACTTCACTAGTTCTGAAATCAATTTCAGCGTCCACGAGCGTCTCTGACAAGAGCACTAATCGACGACTCGGAAAACGTCGAGTAATTCTCGGGTGTCGATTCTACTAATGTAAGTGAATATAGCGTGTCGATAGTAGTTCTTATTGCTTGATATTAAGAAGTAACTATTCAGTCAGATGCGATATTGACTTGACGATAGGCATAATTGCACGTCAAGTTACTCTGTATAAAACTCTATGCAACGACAATAGAGAAATAAATAAACACTTATTGCCATAATTTTATGGAGTGTTTTACGTTATTATTAAATAGTATGTGATAACTAGTTAGTAGGCAAAATAATGGGTCAGCTAAATAATTTCCATTTGTATAAGGCTGAATTTCAGAGGCGAATTGGAGTGAAACCCCGGGGCATAGCTAGTTGATTTGTAAGAAGTGAAATTTGACACAACACAGGTTCTGTCTTTTTATGTCTGGGATCTCTGCGTGCATAGACTGAAATAAAAGAAAATGAATGAAATAAAATAATCCTGAGCTATTTTCAGTTTGCTTCCATAAACCGTTGGAGTTCAGGGTTCGTTTTCATTATTTTTCTTCTCTACTTAACACGGTCTTCTTAATTTTCATGGTCCTGACAGACCATTGGCTTTTACTTCTTGACCGCTTCCTCCTGGTCCTCTTCATACCCAAGTGTTGGCGTTACGTGATCAAGGATGATATCCGTCCTGACAACTAAGGATGCCAAACAATGTGAAGTAGGAAAGAAATAGTAGGAACACGGTGCATGGGCTCCGACGCTCAGTGGCCAAGGAAGAAACTGAGAAAACGCTGAGATCAAAAAGATTCTACTTAACGACAATGAGCGAACACTTTGGAATGGAATTAATTAAGAATTTGTTATTTTATTTCAGTTCACACTGACAAGAGGGCGGCAGTCATGCCGTCCCCGGATAAACGGAAGCAAGGTGAGTGAGTGTATTCATTCACGTGAATGAGTTATATGATTTACATTCAATTAGAGACGCGTGATCAAAGCTTTTGACAAATAACTGTAAAATAGAGATATAGTGAATATTTTTTTCACTATATTTCAATTTTTCAGTTTTCTTTTTAAAATTTTTGAGCTAAAATGATCCATGTTTTCAGATATTTTACGTGCGAATCGACATAGCAGTTCATTAGCTAACGTATTTATAAGCACTCAGAGCGTCAATCAAGGTGATTGTGTTAACACAATCATTTCCTGTATGTATATATTACACACATGAAATTTTAATTAATTAATTATACCTCATATGAATCTTAATCTGCCTGTCTAATACAGCGGAGTAAGTTTGTTTCCTTATCACAAAAATACTGAACGCATAAGAATTTCACGTGGACGAAGTCGCGGCTAATAGCTTCTTGAAAGTCACCAAAGAATAGTTCCTTCAATTAGACACATTTGTGGCTGTTACAATGGCTGTAAGAAGTTTTAAATTCCTTAAAATTAATTCACTAAAACAATATTAAAAGTCCTCTTCCAGAAATTTACATTTTTAAACTCAAATTTCGTAATATGTACCTACCTACCTACATAGATCTAGGACAAAATATTGTACCTATATAAATAAAAAACTTGCTTCAACAGTTTTGAAATACTACTTTTTTATGCTCTCGTGGATCTCACAAACCACGATTGAGGATGCTGGGCGGAATTTTAAATGGAAGCCCGCTCCGCCCACGTAATCACTATGCTGTTCCCGGCTACATATACAAATGAAAGAGATAGATTGCTTTTTTGTGCCTAACAATGTTATATTTTACTAACAAGTATTATGTAATTCACGTTACAAGTTACTTGGGATAGACATTCATACTAATATTACGAAGAGAAAATATTTGTTTTTTGTTTCTTTGTTTTTTGTTTGTATGGAATAAACTCAAAAACTACTAGGCCGATTTTGATGACATTTGGCACAGAGGAGTGATTTTTTTTATTATGATAGTTTTACCTGAGCAAAGCCTGCCGCTAGTATAGAATAAAATAGTGAAAAAAAAGGGTGAAAATAAACAACGTATTTTCTTTGCAAAAAATAATAATTTGAGGTGAAGACTCGGTTTCGGTTTCCGCCGAAACTTAAACTTTAAATACTTGGTATGCAAAGGTTTTTCTACTAGCTTGTACATATTAACATATGTACATATTAACATATGTACAAGCTAGTATAAAAATCTTAACTCCTCGAAAGACAAAGACTATGGTACTTATAACACTCCTTGTTTTTGTGGAGGGTTATAACAATGCCGCTGAGTGGCGCAGTGATTACGAATTTCTCATGAATATGCTGATGGCTCCATGACTGAATGAACGATTGAACGAATTTATTATTCAGGTGATTGGCAGCGCTACATTGTAGTTTCACCTTAATTACTAAATATATATTTAGTAATGATATAATATAGTAATTAAGGTCAAATTCAACAAAAATAAATTGGTTCAATCGTTCATTCACCAATAAATAAATCTTTAAATGTTTAATTAACGACGACCTCGGTGGCGCAGTGGTAAAGTTCTTGCCACTGGACCGAGAGGTCCCGGGTTCGATCCCCGGTCGGGTCATGATGGAAAATGATCTTTTTCTGATTGGCCCGGGTCTTGGATGTTTATCTATATATGTATTTGTTATAAAATATAGTATCGTTGAGTTAGTATCCCATAACACAAGTCTCGAACTTACTTTGGGGCTGGCTCAATCTGTGTGATTTGTCCTAATATATTTATTTATTTATTAATTAATAGTGTGGGTATTATTTTTTTATTGGGGAATCTCCACAGATTTATGGGCGCTATCATCTTGGGATCAGTCCCAGTGTCTCGAGGCCCATTCAGTATCTCGAAAAAACTTTTGTGTACCTTGGATACATAAATATACCTTTGAACCAGTAGAGATAAGAGAGACACATAAATTTATTAAATTCAAAAGTAAATTATTTTACTGGCTTTTAAATAAATGTTTTTATGAAATTAAGAAATTGTTCCAGAGTCATTTATAATTGAATTATTTACACGGGACTTTCCTTTATGATTATTAAATAGTTGATCAAATATTTATAACATTTAAAAGTTTCAATATATATAATGTAATGTAATTTTAATACTTGACATTCCTACGCCAACTGTGGCAGAATATGTTGTACTTTTGATTGTTGTCATCTATTTATATCATCATATTCTTTGGAAGAAACGATTTCTATTATATTCTAACCACTGGGTGCAGATCTAAAGCAGACATTACAAGTCAAAGTTGTCAGTCAAGTTTATTGTAACATTTTCAGTTCAGTAAAAATATGGTTCTAGTGATCGAACTCCGAATCCCTATGTATCTTCTATTTACATATATTATACTGCAAATAAGTACTATATTTATATTTCTACTTCAGATTATACAAACCAAGTTATAAGCCATCAGGCGGTATAGAAATTCTATTCCATTTAACTTGTGATCAAGAGGATAGAAAATATTTCACAAAAACACTTCCGAAATACGCGAATAGGTAAGTAATTAATCAGAACTTCTCATTGGACACATTTTATATAACAAAAACAAAGGAACAAACATCGTAAATCTGATCGCGGCGGCCGCACCAATATTATTCCGGCAACGATTTATGTGCAATGTTACGAATGATACTGCCGAGCTTCGATTATTGTTGATCCATCAAATCTATTGCAACTGTTTTGGGAAGTGTTCCAAATTTAAATCTCTATCTGAAGATGATCTGAAGAATCCATGGAACAAAAATATAGATAAAAAATCCTGGAAGAATCTAAATCATATGGTTTCTTTTTCTTCTTTAACTTTCGTCATTGATTTTTGTGGGTAAGTGTGGGTCATATAACTTTTTTTTTTTCAAATAAACTAAAAAACTACCTACTTTTAGACTGAAAATAAGTACTGAAATTAAGATATGGACTAAGCGGGCATCTTGTGGCTCATATCTATTGTGTAACTAGTTTTTCAATTCCATTGGTATTTCACCGAAGGAAACACATGTTTCATGTGTTTGCTGAACAGCTGTAGCCAGTAACATTCTATTAATAACAAACAAAAAAGTAATTAAAGCGATGAAGAATGCGTATAAAGTTCGTAAGCAAACTCCATTCACCGAAGGCCTGCCAAGTTTCATTTGGAATGCCAAAGCGATTTTACGGAATACTCCTGTTGTGCTCCAGACTTAATTCCCGGCTGGGCGATAATATTAAAACGCCTACTGGTGAATGGGGACCATTTACTAGTAAGCATTTTACTATTATTTCATTTTGAACGTTTTGAGTTTGCCATCGACGCTCAAAAGAAAAACAAATTTACGACGAGTTTTTTTTTTAACACATCAGTGAGTTGTCTTCCACGATTATACATAACATCACTTTATTTTGTTGCCAATATCTATTAGTTGGTAATTAGTTGTCAACTACAGGAATACAAGTAGTTTTTTGTACTAAGCAAAACTAAAATTAATTTTACCTAAATTTTGTCGCTATTTTTAGCCATTATCTATTAGTATTTGATTTTATCGCCAAAAAGGGCGACCGCGTGATCCACGATGAGCGACTAGGTCTGGGAGACAATGGGAACAAGTCTATTTGACGGTCTTGTCCAAACTTGGAGATTAACGGAATTGTTTGCAAGAATTAGACGGTGACCAGCGAAGCGGCAATATGGAAAGTAGGCTTGATTGTCACGAGTTTTAAAAACTACTATTATTTTTGGTAGAAATTTTTGTTGAAGGAAAATCAACCCAGGAGGACACACGCTTGCGTCGTAAGTTTTCTGATCTGAGTCATGACAAAAAGTAGTGATTCTTACGGAAAAGATTATTGGTAACCTATAGGCCCATGTTCCAAACAACTTAAACGCTCTGTCCAGTTTAGTGTGAATGTACCTACTCCATTGCTTTGAAATCGTTACATTTTCTTGACTTTACATAACCTTACACCACATGTGGTTCTGTGTTGCGATTACATATCCAACAATTAGGTTAACTTTAGGACTAGGTTATTAATTTTCCCATGCTTTTCCCAATACTTTCGGAATTTTAATTTTATATGAAGTCTATTTAAATATATTTTTAATTGCTACATATTGGAAATATATGAACTTAACGGTTCCTCTTTATAACTCAAAGGTCAACTGCAAGAGCAGTGACTTCCCCATTCACCTCAAAAACATTACTCCACATTCATAAACAGTTGTGCAACCCATCGGGTCGACTTGTTGCGATGATATCACAGTTGCAAGTCGACCTCTTTCTGAGAAGGTGTGGTTTGTATGCATATCGATGCATACAAACCACAGCATTGCAGTTTATACGCGTCGAATAGAGTAAGGGTGGCTTGCACCACTAATTAGATGTTAACTACAACAACGTAAAGACGTAATGTATGCCATTTTGTCTGAATGTCAGCGGTGCGTAGGTCAAAGTCAACGTCAAATTTGAATGGTTCAACTCAGGGTGAGTTGCAGCTATTCTTGTGCAGTTTTCAAAGAGCAACATGTAGCTGGTGTCCTGAATATCCCGAGAAAATTTTATCGTGTATGTAAGGATGAGTGGTAACATGCATTGCGTTTTTATCATGGGTCATGATGGAAAATTTATTTATTTATTTATCTATTCACAACTTATATCTTTACAGGCTAACCCAATTCGATAGTGTAGCCTACAGAAATAACTTTACAACCTATAACAAATTAAAATTAATGATATACGTGAGTACACTCAGGGTACAGTTAAATACGACTATGTCATTAGCCACAACATTTAGTGTGCGCAAGGCGCGCGTCAGCGGAGCCTCCCGCTGCAGGTTAGTTCGTGCGAGGGGCACCAGAAGCAGCAAAAACAAATGATCTTTTTCTGATTGGCCCGGGTCTTGGATGTTTATCTATAGATATTCGTTATAAAATATATTATCTTTGAGTTAGTATCCCATAAAACAAGTCTCGAACTTACTTTGGAGCTCTTTGAGTTAGTATCCCAAAAGTCTCGGACTTACTTTGGAGCTAGCTCAATCTGTGTGATTTGTTCTATAATATATTTATTTTTTATTTATTTTATGGGCAGGTTAAAGTTAACGTCAAAGTTGAGTGGTGCAACCTTCTCCAAGTGTGGAGTGTTAAACATAAAAGGTGTCTGTCTAGTGTATGAGTTGGTTATGGCTAGTTTCCAGTTACAGTTTAGATATTAAAGTGATTATTTTCAAAAAGTTTATGAAATAAACCACATACAGACGTAAAGTTCTTCTGAATGTTAAATGAATCCTTTGTATAGATTTACGTTTTAATTCGCAGTTCAGTAAAATTCGCCGAAAATAACAGTTTTACGACGCAACACTATAAGCTTTTTACGACGAACTAAATCATTTCAGACTGAAAGCAGAATAAAACTAGTAGTGGTTCAACTGGCGTTTTACTGTTCAATATTAAAATCCGATGTTATAAGTACTATGTACTGTAAACAGCACATCAACACTTCCAAATTCATTCGACATTAACCTCTATTACCGCGGACTGGAGGTTATACCTCACATGTGGTGGACTGTAGAAGAGTGAAAGCATTATTTTTAAGAGCTAAATGCAATCAAATATCATAAATAAAATGTAATTAAACATTAAATCATAATTAAAAATGTATTCATAGAATTGTAACAAAATGCGCCTTATAATTCCATTTTGTTGATAATATTGGGTAATCCTATTTTAGAATCCCCCTTTAATAGTATATAACAAGATCAGAAAATTGTTAAAAATATCTGTGCTCTAGATAAAACAGATAATATACTTAAGATCATTGTCATAATTAATATACTGCTACCGCTGGATCATTAAACCAAGATTTGAAGTTGGTTGGAAAGTCCATTTAAAAAAATAATAACATTTAATTAATAAACTCGACTAACATAAAAAAACTAAAAAGCTGTCGAACAAACATAGCTTTTTTCCCTAACATATTATACTCTATCTATCTGTTAGAGTATCATTTAGTATGGAGCGTTTGGAAATTCTAAAAATGTGTGATTTTATTTTTGTCATCTTGTCATCTTTGAAAGCATTGTAATTATCACGAGTTCGAGACTTGATCGCGAAATATAACTGGGTCGATGAACCGAATACCGAAAGAATTGTACGAACGAAACCGATACGCTGGTTCATTTGGACAAGGTTAATTCGATTTAAATTTAGTTCCTAATACATAGGTACACTCGCGCACAGTATTTTTTTCACTGGTGTTTCTAATAATATAAGGGCCTTCCAATAGAAGGGCGTTCATCAAAATAAAAAATTGTCATCTACCCTATTCCCCATGGAACTTAGATACTTACCTATTGAAGTATGTACCTTACATACTTCGCGTAATAGCATTGACAGTCAGTTGTCTGTCAGTCACTGAGTCAGTAATGGAATTACAGTATATGTACAGCACTTTATGTCAACCTACTCAAAATTATTACGAATTCATCTTTACGAATACGAATTTACCGATTCGCGAGTTCCATACAAGATAACTTGACTTATCATGACTTGATTATACTATCTTTTTCTTTTTTTGACTTTTTCACATTGGCGCCCTAAAGGACAACTAAAGGTTTAGATTCCTTAGAAAAAAAAATGCATTAATGAAATCTTCCAAATTTTTTTCTGTCTCCAAATAATTGTTTTCTTTTTCAGATCGAAACTGGCTGGAAACTATGGCGGAACTACCCTCTGGAGTAGGGGAGGAGGACGTTGGTACTGAAAATGTGAGTTTTTTTTTTCATTATCATTATAATTTTTAGCCTTTTTATATCTACCCACTCGGAGTTCAGCTCTCCCATTTTTCGCGCCACTTCCTAGGTTCAAGCGGTTATTTTTGTCGTAGAAATTCTCTTTTTAACCCCCGACGAATCAACGACGTAGTCAACAAATCGTAGCTCATCAACGGATGAACCGATTTGGATGCGGTTTTTTTTATTTGATAGAAAATTTTTATGCGGTTTTTCTTTGATATGTTTGATCAAAATCGGTTCCGCCGTTCATAAGTTGTAGCTAAATGAATATTGAAAATCGCGGATTTTTAATTTGTCTAACAAATAAACTGTAGGGTACACTATTTACCTTGGTACCAGTATCCTCGACATGGTAGGTAGATCATGTTCGGTATGAAGAAATGGCCGCAAAACTCAACGCGCGATTCAACGTGCATTGCTGGTTGCTAATGTGAGCTTTGTTTCAACGCAATGAAAAACCAGTAACGTACCAGTTTAAATCGATTTTATTATATCTGATATTATAGCACTTTTAAAAGGAATCCGATAATATAGCACTTTTAAAAGGAATTTCGCTGTCACAGGCATCGATTTATTTAGACCTAAATTTTTTATACCAATATTTTTTATCCTCTGTAAGACATGATGAGTTCGCTAAGTAATATAGACGGAAATGTCTAAATTTCCCCCTTGTCGCCTCATTTTAACTCATTTTAACTTCTGATATATGTACATTTATAAAGATACTCCCCGAGGAGACGGCAATAATTTTAATTGCTCTCAATTTGGGTTATATTTCTCAAGCATATTATATGTCAACTAATTAACTCTATACGATGTGATCCCTACTTATTAGTAAGGACATACATTCGTAAACATTAGGTATGTTTACCTTCATTATCTGTGCCTTAGGTACCTCCGATTTAAAGTCTTTCAAGTCAACGAATTGGATTTTGCACATATAACAAAATTATTAAAAAAATATATTGTTTTATTAATCAAATTACTTAAGAAAAGTCACAAATCGTGGATTTATTTGTACTTCATTTTCTACAAATGCAACTATTCCCTTGCAGTACATATATAAACATTTTTAAACTCACGACAGTGAGTACCTATGTGTATTTCATACTTTCGATCTCCATAACATATTGGAAGCTACCTTTTTGACAACAAAGTAGCCTATGTTTGACCTCTGGTCTTTAACCTTTATCTATTCCAAATGTCATTAAAATCAGTTCAGTGGTTTAGCCGAGAAAGCATAACAGACACATTTATAATATTAGTTGAGTTCTGGATAATATATAATCATACAACAGGTGGTATAATCCAACATGAAGACAGAAGGCAAGTATCCGATTTCCACGACATCAAACACACGTATCCGTAATACATATGTATGAGTGTTTGTCCGTGCCGTTTGTCAAAGCAAAAGGGTCAATAGGGCAGGGGTTGTTTGCCTCTGCCAGTATTTATAGGTAGGTACTAAGGGAAAATACGCAGAAAAAAAAATCTTGCCAGTGTTCCTCTACCTCTTCACATTTATCGTAATTGATAAATGTGAAGGTGTGTTGGTCCTTCTTTCAACTCAAAATGGAAGAATTTACATCTAAGGTGTTTTTTTGTGGAGATTCGTTGGTTCATTGGAGAGCCCGATTGTGACCTGGGCTACTTTTTGCCGGATCGGAACAACTAGTTTTAAATACATTTAACACTAGCTTTTCGTCTCACGACGTGATACACGCGCAAACAAACCATATTTTCCGTGGAAAGTTTCCTTAACTAATCCCGAAGATTTTAATAGAAAAGTCAGACCTAAGAAAGTAGTTGTATGTGTTTTATTCCACAAAATGACCACGACCCTCAGCCATGAGGAATGCTTCGAATCGTTTCGATAATTATGATAACGAAACTATTTTTAGGGTTGTAGATTTTTTTTGTGTCTTCCCACTCATGACATCATAATACGTACATATTTTATACAAATCCCCTTGAGAGTGCCCTTGAGAATTTCAGGAACAAAAAACACCCTCTGTCTTATTCTTGGTATTCTTGGTTCTACACGTGCCCGAAATTCCATGGAAATCCGTTCTGTGGATTTTGTGAGCTTTTGCATTGGATACCTAGAACGATAAATTACACCCAACTGAGACCCAACTTTAAACTGAGAGACCTAAGTCTAGAAGTTGTAATTATATTAAACTCGAGACGATAAATTATTGTTTCAATCCTAGAGGTCTGCAAGTTGACTAATATATTTTATTTACATTAATTCAACTGAAAACACGTTATGTACACGTAATTTTACAGATATCGAACCTAAACCTAAGTTTCGGGATTACTAGTTATATAATTGCATGAATTTTAACGTTAGGTACTTTAGGTACACAAAAGTAAACCAGCAATTTTAGAGATACGAGCAAACAGCATTATCTTAGTTTTATAAATTTGATCAATGTACTATGTAAATCAATGTACTATCCAACAGAGAACATTGTATCATCGCATAGCATTTTTATTAATTTCTTTTATTTCTTAGCGGAAAATAAAAAATATTGATACAGATTATGCCACACTAGATAAATAATGTTATTAGAATCTTTAAAGTTTACAAATACTTTATAGTTTATAGTTTACATATACTTTATAGTTTATAGTTTACATATAATTTATAGTTTACATATACTTTACTACTAGGTATGATAGGTAGGACGGTAAATATTACAATCATAATGTTTTAAAAAAAAGATATTGCGAAATCATTGAAACGCTGAATACTGGATTTTAGACGAAAATAATATTCGTCCACAGCTAAGTATGTTTCCAAACAAAAATTTCTATCTACCAAATTAGTTTAAAACCGTTCTCCCATTTGAGTGGTTCCCCTAGACTTCAGACCAGCTTGTTAAATCAGGCATGCGACAGGCTCACTGCCCTCGATGACTGACGCCAGAATTACACCTATAGAGTATACACATGGCTTTGTTTATCCATGTGTAACTCTATAGGTGTTCGGTGTTTTAGTGTATGTTTGTTACTCTTTCACGCAAAATCTACTGGACGGATTTTTATGAAATTTGGTAGACGAGTAGAATATAAACTGTAATGAAACATAGGGTACCTTTTATGCCGAAATTCCCATGGGGCGAAGCTAGTGGAATATATTTTACACTAAGTATGTTAATTTATATATATATATATATATATATATATATATATATATATATATATATATATATATATATATATATATATATATATATATATTTACGCCTTTTATGATGATGATGAAGATGATGCACCAATCTTTATTTACCCATTCCTGGATGTCTCTGGAAACCATTGTTTGGCCAACGTTAAAGTTTGGCCAGCTCAATATACTTATTTTATTTTAGACATTAGAAAATAATTTCTGATTTGACTTTGGCGGGATTTAAAAATAAGCACTTATAGGTATTTAAATAACCAAACACAATAATCAAAAGTCACTTTAATTGACCAGTTTTATTAATAAATTACGTAATTTACAGTTAATATTTTTTGTTCTTACTAAAATAAGTTGTATTCAGAAATCGTGACGTCATAGCACACTACTGTCATACAAGCTCGATATAGGTTTTTCTTTTTGATATTCGAAAAAAGTATCTTTTTGATTAGTTGAAAAGTACTCAGTCAATTGTTTCTTTTAAGAATATTCTTAACTGTCTAAAGCCTTTTAAAATTGCAAGATTATCGCAACATCGCATCACAAAACAATAATACTAAAGCACTCATTAGAAAGTTTCCGCAAAAACAATTCGTTATTCTACATTTATTCAGAGATATCGGTTGGCACCGTGCCAGATGGCATAAATTAACTGTGGTTCTTTATTTTCTTTTTTATAGATTTTGTCTACGTCAGAAATTTGAGGTAATAAAATATAACTAGAAAAGGTAATTACAGTAATTTACTTATTAATTTTTTTATAGAACATGACCACTCCATAACTAAGCGCTATTGAGCAATGAGAACAATCTTTTATATCCCAGAAACGTGTGTTCACGACAAAATAGCGACTTTAATTATAAGTAAATTTTATCTCATAATATTTGTCTGTGTTTTTGTGCGGGTAGCATACAATCTACCTTAGGACAGGGAGGAAACCACACACGTCTCGTCATTACTACGCTACCATGTCAATGTCCGCTCGAACACATTCGTCTTTCCGCTCGGCCCAAACTCGTATCGCTCCACCGCAGGCCTGTGTCTCGATTTAACCGACTGGAAGAAATACGGAGTTCTATTGTGGCCCTTATCTCTGACTACAGCCAGAGGTTTCAGTAGATTTCTTGTTAGAAAATATAGGTAGGTTTGCGGTTTAATATTAGTATAAATATCGACACTAAAAACGCGTGCAAGAAAAAGAGGTAGTTAAATGACAAAGTACTCTATTAATATATACCAAGAAAGTCGTTGGGTGTGTTTCATTCCACGTAATGAACACGACACTCAGACATGAGGAATACAACTGGACCACCTTTACACCGCAATTTTTTAAATGTAGTTTTCGCATTTTAAGCGTATTTATGAACCATATACCACAGACCATTCGAATCAATAGACGATTGACGTCACAAACTAAAAATTTATCTCATCTAAGTAAGATCCATGTGTAATAAAAATTAAGTATATCCGGCGAAGAAATTTCTTAAAATCAAAAGAAAAGATGGTAGAAAACATGTTATTTTCGTCCCCCAATCCATCCTAGGTAACGAACTTCACAAATAGTGTTGGCAACTTTTAAAAGCAAAGTTCCGTGTCCTATCTTACTCCCAGCTCAATAATAAGCCATTTATTTTGCGTTTTGAACTGTTTACATCTATAGTCAAAAGCGATAGGAGAGAAACATCTTGGCTGAAAAATAAATAAAAGATTGCTTTCATTCGAGTATCCAAACGTTCTTTCGTGCAAAATCTTTAAAAGATACAATAAGATACGGTGATGGTAGCCAATCATCGGTGAGTCACTCATAATATCCGGGTCTCATGAGGTCCGCTCTTGTTTTGTTAGGTTAGTTGACGAGGTCAGAGAATTGTAAAAGATATATATAAACTATATAAAATAGATATATTTAGGATCATTATGATAATTCATAGACTGTAACAATGCAGCTGGATCTAAGCATATGACTTAAAGTTGTTTGGAAATTCAATTTTCAGAAAATGTGAAATTATAAAAATAAATTAACCATTATAAAAAACAAAAATTTTGTATTATTAAGAAGTAATTAACATAAACGTAATATTTAATGTAGCTGTCGAACAAACATAACTTTCTCAGCGAACATTGTGACGTCATTCCTACATGTCATTTAATAAGGAGCGTTTGGACGAGTCAAAAATGTGTGATTTTATTTTTGTCATATCTTGGAAAGGATTGTCATCGTCAGAGTAATTTTTTCACTGATGTTTCTAATGAATAGTAATCCTTCAGCCCTTCGAATAGTAATCAAATCAAAAATTTGTCAACTAGCCTCCCTGTTGTCTCTGCGTGGCCTGGATCATTATTATGTCACGTAAAATAATAATATCAAAATACCTACTTGCGTGAAAGTTGTTAATATGGATGTTTGGTTTGATTACTCTGTCATGTAAAAACTACGACTTGCATATAAGTAAATTATAACCCTATTTTTTTTTATTATTCTTTTGTTTTTTGAATGCTATATTACCTGTAAGTATTAAATAATTTTACAAAATAAAACGACAATCATCTATTCAAGTCTATTAAACGTGTAACAACTTAAAAAATTGTTGTAGACAAACTGCTTGAAGTACACATAATGTAACAGAATTTTGTGGGCAGAAGTATATAGGTAAGTAGATTACAGAAAGAAGTAAGTAATTTACCAACCGTTCTAAGTACATGTCTAAGAAATATAATATCATTAACAAGAATAAGTAATAACAGTTACAAGTTCTGAAACAAGTCTGACTTTCCCTTATTTTATCGTCAGATCTTTGTGATCTCCACTTAATTCTCTTCTACAACTTCGGCGTAACACGAAATACGGACAAAATGAGCAAAGTGACCTAAAGAAAATTGCGGTTTCCCAGTTGCGGAGCCCTGAATCCGTATTCATATGTTTATTGTATTTATATTTTATTTAGGCAAAACCAACGTTACATTTAATTATACTTTTGCGAACATTTTTTTATATATTCTTTTTTTGTAATTTGATTTTTGTCATTTACTTTATCTGAAATTATTTTATTCTTAAAACCATAATAAATTATACTTATAAGGAGGTAACAATCTATGTCAGGAAATAGAGTAGAATTAAAAATACTCCGTCGACAAGGACCTCGTTCCAATTTAAGAATTGATGATGAAACAGCTAAACCTTCCTCTTTGTTTAAGGATCTAAGCAAGCATATATAGCGACAGACAGCGGTAAGCGACTTTATTTTATACTATATATATAATCTTCATAGTATATTAGGTGCTTTAGTGTCTATCCGTTAACAGGAGATAGAATGAAGCACGGAACTAGTGTTACTTAGGTTATATTTAGATTTCTATTAAATCCAAGGATATAAAAATATCCTTGGATATATATGTGCCTGAAAACATAGATCAAAATAGGTGTTGGGAAGGAGGGAAAAAAATTCATAAGAAGACGATTTTTATATATATTTACTTATAGTTGTATCCCTCATGGCCTAGGTTTGTGGCCATAATGGAATTTACAACACAACGACTTCAATATATTCTTGAACTGGTTTGCCATTGCCTTCTCATCAATGAGACTACAGGATTCCAGGAAAACATCGTGATTTCCACCATCGAAATCTACTTAATGGTCTATTAAAACATATATATGTCACATTGATATACAAACTCATTTGGCACGCGTGTAATTCCTATAGACCTTTCGGCTCACAGACGGGCTTTCTATCCACTGGACCGTCATAGTTTCCCTTCGGTCATTTCTTTGAAGCCGGGTAAGAAAACTTTTGTTTTATGTTGCAAAAGACAGAACAAGCTTTATCTCTGACAACTTATCTGTGCTGCTTCACCAAATTGCTAGCCGTATGAGGAAAATATTTGCTATACTTAACAATGTTATTCCGTAAGTGACTTCGGATTTACGGGCATTCTTAGAGGCCACGAGAAAATGTATTGAAAGGATTTGTTTTCGTATTTTTTTTCGTTGGAACCGACTCCTACCTTCGACCTACTTTCAAAAATTACCTGTATCTAATTGAATATGAAAATGTTAACTGTAAAGCAAGTGAAGCGGTAATTGGAAGGTCCCAGGTTCGAAGCTTCTCATGCCATTTGAGTTAGTATACCAACCAAACTGACTTATGCTTAGTAGTTTCAATAGGCCTTGCTTTCGGCGAATGAAAACATCGTGAGAATACCTGCACACTGGTTGATTAATAGTTCACAACCACAACTTGTAGTGCTTGGCAAGTTGACTGTCGGTAGTCATAACGCTCAACACCCATAAAAGAAATAGAAACGGAGATGATTGCCGACAGAAGATGTCTGAAGGGTGGCAATCCTAGGGCAATCCCCGGTAATAGAGTTCACTAGCAATCTGATTGTGATTAGCGTCACGTGGAGGCTTCCGCGGTCGTGGCGAGCGGAATGGCAATTTTCTCTTTAGCTGGGTTGCACCAGTCCACTTTAACATTAACTTTAACCTGCGCAGAACGCAAGTTCTCCATTTTATCGGGGCGGCGGCGGCCGGCGCGCTGGTTAAAATTGACGTTTGGACTAGTGCAACCCACTCTTGGTCGATGTCGGACCTCGTCTAGGTATTGTGGAAAGTTTATTAAAATGTCACCTGCTTTTTCTCGCTTAATAGATTGTTTAATATTTATATGTAATTTTTATTTTTGTTTTTTATATTACTTGTCGTGGCAGCGGTCTTAGTGGAGTGTACTTATAAGTAGGTATGTTTTTGTGAAGTTGTAATCCTATTTGAACACCACCCACCTACCTCCTCTAGTTTTAATTTACCTCTAGTTTTAATTTGGTATCTTTGGTATCTTTCCAATTATAAGGCTTATTGTAAAAAGTAAATGCATTTATTTTATCAATCAAATGTGTTATTATCTGAATGACACCCTATCACCATTTTATTACGAGTTGGCGTGCAACATACCATCATGCAGGTGTAGGAGTTTTAATATTACTTACATAAATTGCTATTAACTTTAGTAGATAATTGACGTGTAGAAGACCATCATAACATGAAGGAAAAAAAGTACAGTAGTAACATTGAAAATTTAAGTAGCTTATTACTACACTGTTTATTTTGTAAAACAAGTTAATACTTATGAGATAATAACGCCCATCACACTCTTTCACGTCAAACGTTTTAGATTTTACTAGCGACACGTCACGGCTTCGCTCGGGTAAAAAAACAATAAATCCTTCCTCAGGAACCACACTATGTATTCGTGAAAACCGCACGAAAATAACCCTGCAGTAGTTTTTGAGTTTATCGCGAACAGACAGACGTTTTTATTAATTTTTATAGTTTGAAATGAGCAACATCAAATTTATAAAAATTATAAATTTTCAACCAATAAATTGTCTTCAGAAGAATTACTGATCATTTTAAAAACAAAATAAATTTACTTTATACCTTCGTAGCATTTTTGTTAATCTATGCTACATAGGTATATAGTAAATTCAGTTTTTGTTTAAAATGTCCAGTGGTGCCAAATCCAAATAAACCTATCACCCATAATGATTGCAAATTCACTTCTATCACCGTTGTACAGAGTTCTACGCTGAGTAATGTCATTTTTCAATCAGATTATAGCACCACTAATGCTTGGGTCCAATAGATACAAATATAATACAATACATAACATCCAGTCTCACAACATGTGCGGTTGTTGCTTTTCTCCACAATCGATGGCTCATCTTCTCGTCTGTCCCGAGTGTCCAAACACCTGTACTCGGGCTGACTTGATGGCAGTTTCTGATGAAGCCATCAAATAATATATTTAGCACCCAATAGATTTGCCATCGAAACGCAAAGAAGAAGATACAAACATAGATACAAAAAAAGAAAAATCTTAAAAACTTCAGAGAGGCAGACAAGCGTCTTGTCCGCTACGCCGTGGGGGTCGTCCAATTCCAATACTATCATATTACATGATTCGGCAATTTCCCGAAGTGACAAGAATCACCTCCTGCGTTATATCACCAATATCACTCGGATTCGCGGCCGATATTGGGGACGTATCGACGGAAATGATTGATGAATGCTTTTTATTGGTGCTGAGGTCACCCCGCGTGCCCGTCGTGTGGTATCTAAATGTAGGAAATGAGGAGGACAGAACTATCCACTTGATAATAATCCTAATAATAAATAATATAGGTTTCAATGTTTGTTACTCAAACACGATACAAAATCACTGTGTGGAATAACCAAGCAAAGCTAGTATAAAAAAATTAAGCTGTGTTGGAAACACTATTTTGTATTTTTTTATATTAAAAAAGATATATGCAATTTGTCAACTCCCTTTTGTTTCGTGCAATAAAGCAACACGTTCCCGTTCGCTCCAGAAATTTTATTTTCCCAGCCCATTCATTATACAACAGTTCAATTAACACTTTACATGGTCCTTCGACCTGGATATTAACCAGCAACCTATGGATGTACAAGTAGAGCAATTACACCTTAAATCGCCGGAATGCATTAAGTAAATATGCATTTAGTTGCATGTACTTTATTCGCCCAATGCACTTGAGTGCATTAAATCCGTTTGCAGTAAACTTTGTGTGCTTATTTCAAAAGCCCTTTTACCCGACTGCTAAAGAGGGAATGTTACTTTAAGTATTACTGTTCTTCTGTTTTATGTGGCATATCTACGTAGACAATCTACATAACACTATAATCTTATTTTATACATACATACCTTTAGTATCACGTATTTATCCCTTACTAGGTAGATAGAGGCAACAGTTTAAGCGATAGGCTAGCTCACTGTCACTATTTAAAATCCATGCTATAAAAAAAAACCGCAAGCTATATGTCGCGAAAAGCGAATCTGCGTTTGAATCTGTCTACCTTTTTAGATGACATTAACAGCTACATAATAAGTATTAAAAAAACAATGATAAATATTGCCAAATAAAATTTTTCGCTGAACATATAACAATAATATTCACGTACATAGCACATACACAGATGAATTATTGAATGATACACGAAAAGCGACTCTCTAGGAAGAAAATGGACTATCCATACATACGTATTTATGTCATACACCACGATGACCACATACATCGCAAGAGTTGCCAACTGTCGGGAAGTCAGGGTCTTTAAAAAAAATTATGACTTGGGAAAAATAACAGAAAAGCCATGTCAGCATTAATCTAAGATAATACGCTGACACGAAACACTCATGCGCGTGTCAAAGTTACATTGGGACTTTACGCGGCGGTAATAGAGTCGAGTTTGCAATGATATTGGGCGGGTGGATGTGCGGTTTACTGTACCGAAGAGTACCGATAACGACTAATGCGTTTATTTAACGATTAACGATATCACTTGTATATCAGACATTTCCATACCAGAAGTATCGCGCAGTATAGTGTCTATGGTGCTTTCAATTATTGAATGGAAATTTGTCGAGGCCTGTGTCTTTATACTGGTAGGAAGGGTTTTTATTAACTAGTTACGCCCGGGGGCTCCGCTCCTGTTTATGTTTAAACCTATAACAGGTTTGACCTAGTTGCTGCAGGTTGAGTAAACTGGGATCTACGGTTTAATTAACTTTGTAGCTCAATAAAAATCTCTTCTCCCTCAGGGCCAGCTACACACGCCAGTGCGTCGGGAATGTGAGGGTCATGAGGCGCCGCCGCCCGGGCCTGAAGGCGAGCGGCTGCCGGGAGATGGCGCTAGTTGCTCAGCTCCCGATGACCAGGTTAGGTGCACAGAATCTACATGAGGTAACGACCATTGAGTAGTGGTCACCACATTCGCCCACTATCTGGTCTTGGGATCGATTACTAGCGCGGACAAATATTTTACTTAGGTAGGGTAGGTATTTGTCTGCGGTTATGGGTGTGTCGTTCACGTTCTGTGCTTGTCTATTGAACCTGCGATACAAGCTTGGTGTTCAGTGTGAGCCGTTAAGTATTGCCCATTTATTTATTTTACAAACCACGACACAAGTTCAATATTGTGACAAACTATTACGTGTGATGGACAGAGGAAAAACGCTTTCGATGTTTAAAATAGATTATAATGAATAATATGCCAGTATTTTGAAAATAATTAAGTGTAATTATTCCATTTTGTAAAATTCTCGTTAAAATGCTGGCCACTAAAATACTATTCGATTTTAAAATCGAATAGTATTTTCAAATTGAAAACTGATAAAACTATGGAATTACTAGGTTAGTGTACCTACAAATCCATGGATAAAATGACAAGTAATTAATTATTTGTTAATTCGTCTGTTTTAAAATTTGTCTCGCATCGTGTCAGTAACCGAAGTATATACAATAATAGGTACTATAATTCTTCATAAAAAACAAAATTTAATATAGTATAAGCTCAAAATAGCTTTTGGATAGTCATTATGTTCTTAATTTCCTCATTATTAGTAATTATATTAGATAAGTAGTACTGAGAAATTTAATTTTGTTTGGTAGGCATTTATCACGACATTTCATATAGATAAAAAAAAAGAAAAACCTAATTTTAAAAAACTTTTTTTACAGGTTCGAATAAGTGACGATGACGCTTCCACGTTCAACATCAACCCGTTCAGCACTGATACAGATCCAGGTAACCCCTTTTATTACAAAAAAAAACTGTGAAGGCTGTAATTGTTGTATTGTCCAATGTAGCTTTTGGCCGCGGCTTCGGCTGTGTCAATTTCCAACCGGAACAGTTCTTTTTTTCCGGGATAAAAGTAGTGTATGTCCTTCGTACACGTAACTATATTTGTCTAAACACGCATTACGTGTCCAAATTTCGTTCCTAAATCGAAAACGACCGCAAGTCCGACCCGACACATTTCGAATTAAATTCACTACACAATGGTAATGGTATTAAATGATTGCTTTCGCTCAGAAATGTTCAGTAATAGATACTGTAGTCGGGTTAACAAATAATACAAACTGTGCAAGAGCCAAATTCCATCAAATAAGATATACCATACGGGGGTTTAAAGAGATATATGAGTTTTTAGTAGAAGTTTAATTTAGTTAGTTTTAATTTTATTTATATAAATAAAATATAAATTCAAAAAGGAGACATGGTGTATCTAACTTGTGGTGTGTCGTTCCCGCCCTAGAATAGGACCATCCTCCTGTGGATATCATACGAAGCTAAAGTATAAAAAGTCTTAGTATCTAAGAGGCAACAACAGTATTTTTAAAGAGGATGGATTGCAAAATCACAGCCTAAGCCAAAGTTTTAAAAATTACTGTTTACGGCGACACCGGGCTTTGTGGCATCACAGCTCTGAAAGCAACCGGCAATAGGAGAAAATGAGAGAGTCGCAAACACCTTTTTTTATTTTGAGTAAAAGCCTAACTCGAATCCGGAGCGCGGAAACAGCGCCCCACTTTTCACGTTCCGCTTCGACATTCCGGATTATCGACATATAATTGAAACGCGTTTGGCATTCGTTTAGTGCCAGATTGTTGTGATTTTCAGTAAATATATGTGACTGGAGAATTTAACTTACTATTATTTTATTAAACTCTTCCAAGTAAAACATAGTTATTTAAACATAAGGATGAACTTTTATAATAAGGGCGAGTTGCAACTCTTTGACATTGACTGTAACATGCGCGCCGTACTTAACATTTAGACAAAATGGTGTACTTTGGGTTTTTTTGCGCAGGTTCACATAAATTTTGACGATGTAACCCACTCCTATAAATGATAAAAAAAAAATTCTACGAATTAAATTTGCGCGCTAAAACTTTGACAAATCACTTAATAATATCTAAATAATTATATATACATAAATTTATATTATAAAAATGGTAAGCCCTTCTGGCATAATAGGGACCAACAATGTTTGAATGAGTTTCTTTCGGCATTTCTTCTCAGCAGTGATCGTTCTGAAATGCTAGTAGTTGCATGCCAGTAGTTTAATGCTAGTAGTTTGATAAATATCATTTAATTTAGAATATGACGTGAAAAAGTGCCTGTTAAGGCCTAATTTCTGAATAAATAATTTGATTTTGATTTGATTTTTTGATATATCTTTATATAAGTAATATAATATATATATATAAGTTTATATATGTAAGTCCAAACTAGTGTTTCTACTTTATTATCTTTTAAAAGTAGCACAATTGCAATATTGTCTCAAAGAATTCGTAAGGTTATTAAAATTCAAATTAACTCCATTTTGCTACGAGAGTGCTACGGAGCTACGTCGTAGCACTCACCGTAGCACTCTCTACGAAGTTCTACAAATTTATAACTTTCTACGCAATCGATATACTTAAGTTATGTGATTTAAAAAATATAATAACTAACATTGTATTGTATAATTCACAAATTAAAGAACCAAAAGATTAGTAATGGAAAATTCGCAGACGAAACATTGTTACGACAGTAGAAGTAGAAATAACGAATAGTAAAAACACAGACAATTTTTTTTAAACACTAAATCGTTACCTAAATGCGTTTCCAAGCAAAACTAATTTCTAACATAAATACAATGTGATCCTAACTAAATAAACGCAGAATCTAGAACAAATAAAATTATAGAATCGGTATTGGTTCGCCTAAAAAGACAGCCAGCGTTCTAGATAAACGAGGGCGGCTGTACGACGCTTTGTCTATACATGTAAATACGGCGATACAATAGAACTGAAGTCATACATATATTAACGCATCGAGCGTCTTATTCCCGCTATATTATAGGACCATGCCATAAAAGGCATGAGGCAACTAAGATAAAAAAAAAAAACAAAATTAAAATCCTTGGTAGTTGATGGGGCATTTCTAAAGAGGGTTACCGTTCGGCACGCGATCGCTCGTGTATAATGTATAAAAATAATAAATGTTTAAGTGTAAACAACTTTTCGACACATTACAGTCATACCCAATAATGGAAACAGAAATATCTAAGCACTGTCGTCTGAATTAATGAATGAATGATCCTTTATTGCGTTAAACATGCAGCGCTACTTCGCCTCATTAGTCACCCACCTAGGACGCTGGAGGATCTATTTCAAAGTTTGTTCGATCTATCTCTGAAAGTGCCAATATAAATTCATATTTGTATCCAGCAATTTGAAGCTTCAATATGCGATTTGAACGATCCCCGTGGGTGATACTTTCGCGTCGTTGCGATGCTAAAATATATATCCAGAATTAGGCAAACAAAGTTGTATAACTACTTTTACCAGTTCACAAAAACATGTATAACAAAGTTTGCCGGTAATGTGTGTTCTTACGGTTTTGTTTTAGACATAGGGATGATGTCATCTCAGTATAACTTGAAAATCCTACCGATTACACCTTTAATAGTTTAATAGTCCACCCATCATATTTTTTTTCTCTTCAAATAACACACAGCCACCATCTTGGTTTTTTAACATCGCCTACTTAAGAACACTTGGGCGGTCAAGACAATTTTAACGATATAATTATTATAATTATATGGAAACACATCCAGCCAGCCAGAAGATGAGGTAGTAAAGTATTAAATACATATAAGATGCTTGAAACATATAACCCTTTCTTTGTAGTCGGGTTAAAAGCTATATTTATTGTTACAGCGGCGACAGAGGGTATGCTCCGGACGGGGCGGTACTACAAAGGAATTTATTGGCCCTCCATCACCAACAGTTTTAAGGTACACGCACCTGTATGAATAATATTTTGATCTTTGAAAATCCTCGCAATATTTGGTATATCATTAAAGATTAATTTATTATATATTATTATTATTGTCATTAATAACCAGTATGTTTTGTAAAATATTAATAACAAATATGAAAATTATTATTTTGGGCGCCAGTTTCGGACTTAACTGGCCCTAAACATTTTTATGATATCATCATCTACTTTTACCGTTTAGATGCAAGATTATGTTTTTGTTGCTTCAATTTTTAATATAAGTATGGTATTATTTTAAAATTTAAGGATGAAGCGGTAGAAAATTCGTACCAAAGATATTCGCGGCGACAACGGCAGAAGTCCCTCATCATGGTCAACGTAGTCGACTTGTCTCTCAAAGTAAGTTGAACATTTAGTGGCCGTTTTAAGGTTTTAGTTATATTTATCTTTTCGTTGTATTTTAGTTGTGGAAAAGTAAATATTTCTTTAAAAAATATTTATTTATTTATTTTAATAGATAATTATATGACGTATTTAGTTGAAATTACTATGCATATAGTTATAGTTCCGAATTCGAAAATAGGCTACTTTTTTCAAATTTCTATCCCCAGAGACCAGAAATGGGGGTGAAAGTTTGAATGTGTTGGAACACCAACATTAAAAAGTTTGTTTTTTTTATATATTTAATTTTTTGGTTACGGCAACATTGTCCGTATCGAATATTGCTCTCTTGTTCGTTCTCCCTCTAATAAACGATCACGTTTCTCCGTAGCTCCTGGATTTTTATTTTTACCAGCCTAAATCTACAGTCCGCTATAATTTACATTTTACACTTTTATTCAGTATGACAAACAAATAGTGTATTAGTGTATTAGGGGCGTAAATTAGTTGTTTCCTAACAGCTAATACTGTATCCACACCGGACTGCTACTCTGGAGGTTCCAGGTTCGTCCCCTGTTAGTTCGACATGGAAAATGATGACCTGTATGTTTTATAAAATATCATTGCGTATCCCATAACGCAAGTCTCGACGTTACTTTGGGGCTAACTTCATCTGTGTGATTTTTCCATACATATTTATTTATTTATCTTATTGGACACGCTAAGAGTATAAGTACCATAAATATAAATTGTTTTCAGATCTGCTTGTCTATCATATACACCACGGCGAGTAGGGCCAATATCGGTGAGTACGCATTAACGCACTGGTCGACACGTAGATATCGGTACAACACCATTATCTAATGGGAGATAACGCCGATGGATTATCTGTACTTTTGTATGTTTACCATGTTGTCCATGATTCATAAATAATTCATTTGGTATTGCTAAGAACGTAGTAAACGAAAAACAATAATGAAAGTATTCAGAAATTAACCTGCGCCCCGGGGCTTCGCTCCCGTCGGAATTTCGGGAGAAAAAGTACCCCATGGTTACATTTTTATCCGTGTACCAAATTTCATAAAAACACATCACACGCATTATAGTAATAGTTTTAAAGTTTATAAGATAAAATTAACAATTTATAATATCCTTAGCAGCAGACCCCATGGAGCCAGAAAGCATAGCTTTGACCATAGCCTTCATCTTCCTGAACGTGGCCGTCTGTATGCTCGGTTGGTGGCACTGCTTCGCGAACAACTATCTGCACTGGGCGGCCGCTGCCACTTGGATCATATTGGTTGCGCAGGGTTGGTTCTCCGTGAACAGGATTCTTTATTTGAATGCACTGGCCACTAAGAAATATTATTAAGATTATTTAAATAAAAATAAATTTGTTTTGTTATGTCAATACATGAGAACATTCACCAATAACATTGGCCATATGCGAGCATACCAACAAGTCTTGAATTGTTGAATTTGTCGCCATGACCGAAATCGCACTTCATCATCATCACCGTCAACAAACATGTCACTAAGGATTAAAGGCAGCGGCACAATTTATGATTGCTCATAATATAGCCTGACTACATTTAATTTTACAATGTTATATTGGTACTAGCGGCCCGTCCCGGCTTCGCTCGGATAAAAACATAATAAATTGCACAACTAAACCTTCCTCAGGAATCACATCTACAATCTATCTATTGGTGAAAACCGCATGAAAATCCGTGTAGTAGTTTTTGAGTTTATCGCGAACAGACAGACATACGCGGCTTTGTTTTATAATATGTAATGATATGCAATTTAACATACAAACTTTTTTAAACCTTGGAATCGATTCTTGAATTTTTCATTTAATAATTTATAGGTACTTAATTAAAATAAAGCATTTCCTTTCCAAAGGCCTAAGCGGCTCTGGGATAGGCTTCCAAGCGCCTGAAAACCAGGCTTGGTACATGCTCTTCATAGTGTTCGTGCCGTACGCCATGCTGCCCCTCTCCTTGGGCTGGTGTATCGTCACCGGCATGCTGTCGTCTCTCGCGCACGTGCTGACTACGCCCGCCAAGATCAGACAGCTGATGGAGAGCAATCCTTGTGCTGTAAGTCACTCACAAAATGATTGTTATAGACTTTGTGCTCCGATGCTTTGCGGCTGCGGAAATAACCAGGAAAATGTTCAGATGAGACAGAGGATTTTTGTTGTACTGCTTTTCGGAAAAGATTGACTGCGTCTGCATAAAGATTAACCTTTTCGATTGAGCTCTGAAATTCCTCTGCTAATTTGATTGAAGCTCTGAAATGATGCGATTGTTCCTCAGGCAGGGTCGTGCAGCACGCGACTGCTGATCAGCAACGCACTACTGTACACAGCGGTCAACTTCGCAGGGATGTACGCCAAATATTTGGCAGACTGGGGACAGAGGAAGGCTTTCCTGGAGACCTACAAGTCCATGGTCACAAGACAGAAGACTAAGAGGGAGAGCGATCGCCAATGGAAGCTGTTTCAGAGTGGTAAGTGTTAGTCTACAAATATGACAACTGCAGGAATGCTATATATTATGACACTACTAGTCTCAAACTTACTTTGGGGGTAACTCAATCTATATGGTTTGTACCTATATATTTATCTTTGTAGTATATGAATTACCTAAAGTATGTTTGACGAGCGACAGCAATATGAGGTCGAATCCCCAACAAAATCAATGATCTGAATGTTGGATTGGATGTAAGACATAATCTAAGTTATAGATGCATGTAGAGGATAATATACATGTACGTACGCACGGTGTGATAATGAGAATAGGACAGATGTGTCAAAGCAGACCGATAAACTGGTCAAAACGAAAGTGTCTATTGTTTCCCTTTGTGATAGTCAGCTGTAAAATTTGCCTCCAGGTCGGATGCTTTGATAATCCGATAACTTTTATTTTCCTTCCCAGTGATTCCCGACTTCCTGGGCCGGGAGATCTACCAGCACGTGTCCCGCGTCAAGGGAGAGTTCCAGGAGCAACAGTTTAATAACCTCTACATACAGCGACATCAGGACGTCTCTATACTCTACGCCGATATTAAGGGCTTCACAGGTACTTTCCTTCAATCATCCTTCGCGTTGTCATTGTCAATTGTAAAATGTTTGAATATGGAATTCTTTCGGAGACCATTAAGAGTAGTTCTTGGAGTAGATCGGTCTTTTTTTGATGGACCACTCTTGTAGATGCATCACAATTAAGTCATCCAACTGGATAATTGATGGCCGGTCTTCGAATATCTTTAATTTCAACTGATGGATTCTAAAATTCTTCGTTTCCAGATCAAACAATTAAGTTATTTAACTAAATAAATACCTTTTTTCAGAATTGTCAAGTAAATGCAGTGCTCAAGAGTTGGTGAAGTTGCTGAATGAACTGTTTGCACGCTTCGACAGGTTGGCATCGGTGAGGCTTTATAGAAATAACTAAATCAGAAATTAATAATGAAAAACATAGTAATTACTGCTCATATAGACCATTACAAATTGAATTATTATAATGTTTCCTTCCCTCACTGTCGAGAATCGACGATCATCGAACGTGTACGAAATGTAATAAAATCTAGTAAATAAACCTTTTATCATATCTTATCTGATATATTTACTAACTATTGAACCATTTAGTTAGGGGACAAGGAAGAATCGCATAATTATGAAGTATTAGAACATAGAGCTGCTTATTTCTTAAATTCCTTCCAGAAGACCCGGACAGGAATTCAAATTTATGTGTTTGCATAAATGTTTCCTATATTTACATTTGAAGGGCAATGGAATATAGGAAAGAGGAAGAAAAGGGCAATTAGCGTGTACTAATAAGAACTTCATCTGCCTACAGGACAACCACTGCCTTCGAATCAAACTCCTGGGCGACTGTTACTTCTGCGTGAGCGGTCTTCCGGAGCGGCGCGAGGACCACGCGCACTGCACCGTCAACATGGGCCTGCACATGATCAGGGCCATTCGGGACGTGCGGTATAACGCACAGGTCAGTCAGCACTCGATGGAGAAACTGGACCTCTTTTTCTCTTCTACTTTCGGTCTTTGGAATGCTTAATTGTTAGACAATTGGCATATCATCATTGATGACACCAAGCCGGCCCAACTTCTTGGGTTTGCCCCTACTGCCAGGACAAGGACAAGTGACATAAGCTAAATATTTGATCCCTACGTAATTTAGGTACTGGTTGAAGTAAGTATAAGCAAAGGCGGTACTCCTGGAGTTTGTCTGCTATGGCATGGATGAAGGCTTCCGCGAATACGCGAGTTCCTCACGCGGTCGAGCTAGTATTTATGACTAAACTACGAACATCGAAGGTAGGACGAAAATGCAATTGATTCTGTGAAACGACGCAACACTATCAAATTTTCTGTTTGATTATTTAATTGACGAGGGCTTTGTGTGCCATTGATCCTAAAAGACTGGTAAATAAAACTTTATTGACAGGAACTCCTGTCAATAAAATTTAATTATTTGTTATCGTAGAACCAGTACTTGTCAGTGAAATCAGTGAATACTATGTTATTCTACAGGTTGACCTGGACATGCGCATCGGAATCCACAGCGGCACAGTTCTATGCGGAGTTCTAGGGTTACTTAAGTGGCAATTCGACCTCTGGTCGCATGACGTCACTGTCGCAAACCATATGGAGAGTGGAGGACTACCCGGGTAAACTACTCTCTTTTATACTACCAACCGGCAAAGAGGCATGTGGCCCACCTGATGGTAACCTTACACCGCAGCCTGTAGACGCCTACAACACCAGAGGTGCCTACTTTATATCTCTTTTTCTAGACAGCCAAATTCTAGCCAAATACTGACTAGCTCTCAATCTAGTCATTCAGATAAACTCGTCTCTCGTCAATTATCTATAATTTCTGATGTCAAACTAATGATATGAGATGAGTCAAATTCAAAATCAAATTTTGTCTACTAAAAAAGAAGCAGTATTTACGTTTCTTAATCTTACTCATAAGCTTGACTACAGAATTTATTTACTTAACAATGAATGTAGAAGTAAAAATAGGACAAAATAATCTACCATAAATTATTCACTAATCAACGAAGTATTAATAAGAGTATGCGAGATTTATCGACACATTGGCTTACCCAGGCGCGTGCACATATCATCAGCAACACTGGAATGCCTCAACGGCGCATTCGAAGTGGAACCAGGAGACGGCGGCAGTCGCAACGCCTACCTCCGGGAACACAACCTCACCACCTACCTCATAAAGACCACAGAGCTACCTAGAAGGACCAGACATACTTCCAAACCTCGGTAAATATGTTTGCAGACTTCGATCCACTCACACATCAAAGAAGAAAACATATCGTTAAATTCGACATTTTAGAAAGTGAGTGACTAACTAAAAAGACTGGTCGTAGATAGACCAAGTTCACTTCACGTTTTTTGAGGTCTTCGTTCCTATCAATATCGACCGTTAAAAAATCGTTATAATTTACAATAAACTGTAGGTCTGCCAATACACTTAACAAGTACCTAATTATGGAGCCAATACAGTTTAAATTCATGAAGAATTTCAAGGCCACCGTCTAAACAACAACTGAACATCAAGACAAACTTCAAAAGAAACCACGTTTTCAGCATTCCACTGCAACAGACGTGTGACATCGTACCGCGGCGGCCGAGCAGCAGCATTGATGACGAGGTCACCACGGATTGGACGCCCGAAATGCCTTTTCAAAACGTAAGTAATTGTCTTATTTCTTTAAAGTTGTTTAAGCTAACTCGATGACCGTGAAAATGTTCATATGACCGTGAAAAGATGTTCAAAGACAGTATGTGATTTGGCGCTGCAAGTTTCTGATGCTGATAAAAATGGTAAAAACAAAGTAATGTGTCAAAGAAGCCTTCCCTTTTCTATTTTATATTACGCTATACCATTATTATTCAAGTGAGAAGGGTAAAGCAGCTAGTGTATTCATCTATATGAACAATATTGTACTAAGGAGGCTATTGGCGATTGGTAAATATTAAATTCCTGTATCCAGAGACTTTCTACGTTCGTTATAATTTTCCAGCATTGTGCTGATTTAGGTATGATAATAGATTGCATGTGACAGTTGACAGAATATGGTCATATCATAAAGTCAAATGTTAACATCAGTGCAAAAACTATTCTGCATTTGTATATAAATGTCACGTCAAGAAAATGTGGTGATAATGTAGTTGTATAGATAGTTGCAATAAATATAGTTGTACCTACTACTGAAGCTGCGGCCGCCCACGATGATAAACTAGATGTAGTGATGGTTGTTGTACAGTACTACTCGAGCAGCGCATCGGGTGTGGTGTGCGTGCGCAGACATCATGAAGACAGCGACGACGATGAAGTGCCGCAGATGTCCGATGCTGAGGTGAGGACTAGCGATGTGCCGTTCCCAGGAACGTGCCCATTTTCCCGGGATCTTGTATGGAAACGTTCCTTGGAAGTGGTATTTTGAATATGGCACAAAACTAGTGAGAAATCACCAAAATCTTGCTAAAGTTGAAGCAACAGTTTTCCTTTTAAAAAGGTCACAAAAGATGAGTTATTAATTTGAATAAGCTTTATAAATTACATTTTCTAGGTTAACAAATTAATTTGAATTCATGTTCTTGTATTTTCATGGCATAGGTTTAATTTTTAATAATTAACTGTAATTAACCTCAGTAATCAATAAACATATGTACAGTAGGGGGAGATGGACCTAACTCCCTTCGGATAGTCAGTTATATAAGTTAAGATTACCTGACCCGAACTGTACAAAATAATTCTCATGAGCTACATGTTCAGGAAGACGACATCATAAACATCGAGATCGGCGTGGGCAGCAACCGGCGCATGCGCATCGACCACATGCGCTCCTGGTCCCTGTACTTCCGCGAGCCCAGACTGGAGGAGAGGTTCGGCAAACTGGACGCCAAGACCTTCAAGTCCAACGTCATGTGCTGTCTCGTACTGTGGCTCTTCATCGTGGCTGTGCAGATGGTCATACATTACAAGTGAGAGATTTTATTCATAGTTATTATTTCGTTATTGTACGCTCTTGTATATAGGCTTTTGTTTTTCATTGTTTAATATTATATTAAAAACTGAATTAGTGTTAGATACTCCACGTTTTTGCATATATTGTAATGCGTTTGTTTTGTTGTAACCACTCATTCATCAAACTCTGTGATAATCTTTGTGATTTATGTTCGTTAAATAGAGATAAATCCATAAGGATTTTAATCAATACGCATAGCGAATACTGAGCCCAGACGCTCGGCGGATTCGGAAGGCACCGACAAAGGGCTCAGATAGGAGATAATACTTCTAAGGCGCAACCTTGACCAAAATACTCGTCTGTAAAGGGGACAAAAAGTTAACCAAATAATCATCATAACAGACATAATTTAGAGCATATTGCTTTAAACCTTTATTTTTCAGCTGCATGTTCCTGTCAATGACGCTAACAGCGACCACGATAATCCTGGCGCTGTTGTTCGCGTTGGTGATGGCTGAGGAGTTCCCTAGCGTCTCCCCAAGCGTGGCCCGCCTCTCAGCCAGACTCAGCGGCAGTAGGATGAAGAGGGACATACACATCTGTTGTTTTGTGTCCATCATGTCTATATCCAGGTAAGAGTATTCGTTTTGCTAGTGGCAGCAGCTTGAAAACAAATATAACTTGAATGCAGGCAGATTAAGATTTCGACTAGATGTAATAATTGTGCCATTAGGAACACAGATCTGGGATGGCACAAATGGATGGAAGTTGATCCTTGAGGAAATCGTGTAAGCGAACCATGTTTTATTAAGTAAGATATTGTAATATTTGGTGTATGATTATCATCACTCTTTATTTTACTTCCAGCACTATAAAACTGTACATGTGCCCGTCCTCATTCCCGCAAGACAACATGGTCGTGAACCAAACTTGCGCCTTGAACTTAAACATGACGTCCGACTATGAAGAGTACGAGATCCTAAAGGGGGAGTGCTTTCGCCCAGAATACGTCGTCTTCACCTGGATCCTGTGTTTAGTTGCACTGACCTCGATTCTGAAGTTGTACTACTTGATAAAGACGTGCGTGGCTATAGTGAGTGCCGTGGCGTATGTTGTCCTCCTGCTGCATTACTACAATGTGTATTATATTGGCTCAGATCATGAAAATACGTGAGTATTTCTAAAATTAACCATAAAAGTTATAAATTTGTATTGCCCGTTTATCGATTTAAGAAATTATGACAGATTACCTTAGTCAATACTTCGCGAAGGCACTAGAGTCTGCCACATTAGCTTCACTTTAGCTTCTCCTTCCTTTTCTAGTAGCCTTGAAAAAATTCTACAGAAAAATAAATAATATTTAAAATAAAAACAGCACGGTCTTTCGTTTTGTATGGAATTAAAACACGTGATGACGGCTTCCAAATGACTTCAAGGCCAATATCTTTATGTATTACTTCCTCCTTTTCCAGACAACTCCCATTCTACGTGCAAATGTTGATCCTGATGATGATGTTCCTCGTAGTGGTTGTGTACCACGCGCGGCTGATCGAGGTGACCTCGCGCCTCGACTTCCTGTGGAGGCTGCAGGCCGAGAATGATCTCGTGGAGATGGAAGATACGCAGAAGACGAATAGACATTTGCTGAAGCACATACTGCCGGATCACGTGGTCCAACATTTTCTGAGCAAGGAGCGGTGTCCTGATGTAAGTTATTTCTTTAAAATATATTGCATGGTCATAATAGCTAATTCAGCACTGATCAATGCAAAAGTGGGTACGTAAAATGATAATGAATATTCTTAGACCTTTAGAAATATTTTTCCTTGTAAATATATTAGAGTTGACGTGAGACAGGCTATCAGTTGTGCAAATATAGCCAAATTAATATGGAGTAGGAAAGAGTCTTATGGCTTTCTCAAAAAGTCAGCAACGCACCGGTGACCCGTACTATCGGGTTGCCGGTGTCCAAATGCTGCAGTATTTGCTTACCATTAGATAACCTGCACGCTCGTTTGCCCACTATACAAAAAAATACAGTTTTTATAACTTAATGGGCGAGCCACTGCTATACATGTTTTTAGATTTTTATAATGAATAAATACTTTTTATTTTGACCACGATCCTCTACAGGAGCTGTACTCGCAGTGGCGTGACGAGGTGGGCGTGATGTTCGCGGGGATCCCGAACTTCCACGAATTCTACTCCGAGCCCAAGGCCGTGGACTGCATGCGGCTGCTCAACGAGATCATTTGTAATGTACCAGCTCTCATTTACATTACGACCCTGACGATTATATTGAAGCCCAAATGAATGCCCTTCCGTTTGTTGAAATATCAGGCATATTACAAATATATTTTTGTTTTTCCGGATCTGTGTTTCTCACGATAGAAATACTATTGTACTAGGGATGCGATTTTAAATCCTCCAGGGTAATGATAATGTGAAGACAATTTAGTCCCGGATCTACATTTTTTGAACCGGGACAGAAACTTGATATTTGATAGTGATTGCACTGAAGTCGTTATTTTATGTATTGTTTATTTACATATTAATAATCGGAGCATTTCTTGGTGTAGTTGATTTCGACAAGCTCCTGATGCAGCCGCGCTTCAGAAGTATAGAGAAAATCAAGACTATCGGAGCCACCTACATGGCTGCCTCGGGGCTCAACCCAAATCATAAGGTAGCTTATGAATAAGTTTTAAAATTACTAAAGACGACGTTATAATGCTCGATGAACTATTCATTTGAACGTGTCAACACTAGCAAGGCTGAAAAGCCGCTGGAGTTAATAGGATGGCATTAGGGACAGACATGACACTTTCTTTAGTATAAACCTAACTTGCTTTATGCGTATATTACGTGAGATGCTTTTATCGTTGGATAGCGTCAACACACAAAGACTATTATCAAAGCATATTTTTATCACAAATTCATAATTAATTGTACTGTTTATTAAGATATCTTCCAGATCAGTATAACCTGATATATTTTCTAACAGAACGGCGAAGACGATCGCCAGCACCTGTGCGCTCTGGTGGACTACGCGTTCGCGCTACGGGAGGCGCTCGAGGACATCAACAAACATAGCTTTAACAAATTTAGATTAAGAGTTGGTAAGTAATTTAAATTTCCTACGAGACCGAATAAGAAGCGTGGAGATCAGCGCAAATTATGATGCTCCATGAAAGGTATGGTACAAGAAAGACACGTGGAATATTAGCGGGTTATTCCCATAGAACAGCAGCATTCGCCGGCAGCTTCCGTTATCTAGCAACCAAGTGCTGGAACAATATCCCTCCACCTATCAGGAATCTGTCTTCCAAATACACTTTTGAAAGACACACTATTGTCCAAACAAAAGGCCGGAATACCGCACCGTTGGTCGATAACTTAGTTGTTGTTGGGCTAGTTTTCCTCGATGAGCCGCGGGCGTACGCCGCGGCGCGAGCGCTGTGAGCGTCGAGGAAAAGAAGCGGGGGGCAGAGGGTAGCACGGCGTCTCACCGGAAGGGCATATAATGTTGCCCGCTATAACCGGAAAAATAGTAAATCTCGTAATAAAACTGATCAATTTAAAGTGTAATTTATCGTGTTTTATTATTCAAATACTCATTCACTCATTTTATTTTTACGCAGTCAAATAGCCAATTGTGATGAAGATATTAAAAGTGATACAGACAAATGGAGTCACAGAATAGTATTACACGTAACGGAGAATCGAATTGTCCAGGTATTAGCTGCGGGCCGCTGGTGGGCGGCGTGATCGGCGCGCGCAAGCCCGTGTACGACATCTGGGGGAACACCGTCAACGAGGCGTCCCGTATGGAGACCACCGGCCTCATGGACCGGATACAGGTCACCAAGTATACCAAGACGGTAACTATATACATAATATATGCGTTCCTGATAGAAAATTAAGTTATAAAAAATGTATGAAGTCCGACATGTCATACCATGTAAAATCTTTAGGTTTAAGTACACATTTACTCTAAATTATTATCTACTTATATTATGTCATGTATGGATTTACACAACCAATCCAATTTCTAGTTCAATTATAAATGTTTAAATAATTAATTTGAGTAGATATTTTTTCAAGTAGTTCTTTGTTGGCACTGAACCAATTGTGATTGTCTTCATTTTCAACCCCCAAAAAGGAAAGAGGAGATATGATTACTCCCAGCCTCTCTCCACTCCACTATATTTTTGCTACAAAAATAATAAAAATAACATAGTTAACCAAATTTTACATACTAGTTGCTGGAGCGTTGTGGTTACGAGTTGGAATCGCGAGGCCCTGTAGAGGTCAAAGGCAAGGGTCGCATGGAGACATTCTGGGTGATTCGCGGGGCCGACGCCCGGGGTCAACGACCGGCGCACGTGGCAGCCCCGCCCAGGTCGCTGGCAGCCATCGTGTACACCATGCTGCAGACCAGGAAGAGGATATACACCCATCCGCTGGATTCCACCGCCATACGTGAGTGTTTTCTTTCTTACACTAGAGAATAAGAACTAGGGTTACATAAACTGTGCGAAGCTTTTAGAAGTTGATAAGCATATTGAAACATTCTGGATGAACACCTGGAGAAGCAATACACATAAGCTCTGGATCCTATTGGTGATTTCTTTGAAACTTTCGAGTCAAAGTACTAGGCTTGCATAAATAGCGCGAAGATTTAAGGAGTCGATCTAGGACATCTGGAACCTGTATGAAAGATAATGTAAAAATGAATAGATATATTCGGCTTTATGTTATTGATAAACTAAAAAATATGTCAATGCAAAATGAGGTGACAGGATGTTGTACCACCCACAATGCATCAGGATAAGGCCAAAAACATTCAAGATAATCCAGGGGTAGAATAGTAATCAAAAAAGTTCTTATTAAGTTTGTTTCTGTCAGCTGGGCGCAGCGGCAGCGTGCGCAGCGGGCTGGCAGCACGTGCAGGGACAGCACCCAGCGGGTCCACCCGACACCGACCCGAGCTGCGGAGAGCCAAGACCAGGCACGGCCATTCGCGGTAACTATACAGTTTTTTGTTTTTGACACATGGAAATAAGTGTCTACCGAAACGTGCTTTCGGTGAAGAGTGTTTCTGTGAACTGTGCTTTCGGTGAATAATGTTTCTGTCTGAGTTTCCACACTCAATAACATCAGGCACTTATTAGTTCGTCATATTACAATTCTATCAGCGAGTAGTGAAACAGAGTATTAATATTTGTACAAAATGACGTGACACGAAACTGGTCCCAGCAGCGACGTGCCGGACATGGAGCTGGGCATGGTGCGGACGCACGCCAGCAGCATGGTGATGCGGCGGCCGCGCGCCGCCACCGCCGCCGCCTCGCTCTCCGCGCCGCACACGCCCACTGCGCCGCACGGGGCGCTGCCGCTGCACCCGCTGCACCCGTGCTCGCCTGAACCGCAAGCGAAGGTCGACAGGGCGCTAGAAGTGCCGCAGAAGATGGGAATCGGTATGGCTTATAACATTTCTTTCATTATCGCTTCTTTTCCGCTCGCACACCACACACATGACTCGCTGGGGCTGCCTGAATCGAAGGAGAAGATCGAGAAGATGCAGGAAGTGCCGCAGAAGATGGAAATCGGTATGTTTTGTTTGTTCTCTTATCGTCACTTCTTTTTCCACACGCTCCCACCGCCCTCGTCCCGGAAGAAAGAGAACTGCTGCAGAAGATGGGGATGTATTGTATAACGACTTTGAAGTTACACAACACACAAATGAAACCTTATTCCACAAGTACTATGGCACTGTGGCCAACACAAGTTTTCAACCTTCCCCTGTGCCCTGTGCTTCTGGTATGTACTCGTCCAAGCGAAGAAATTTATCAATTGATGTAATAGACTAAATTCAACAACCATTCACAAAATTTTAAAAAATCCGCGTATATTTCTTCGTAGGTGCCAGATTAAAAGCAGCAAGTTTCTCCTACCGCACGCGGCCGCCAAGAGACCGGTCACCAAAGATCAAAGACCAGAGTAACGGGGCTTCCAACGCGTCCCTCGCCAACGGAGCGCCGGGCTCCTTCCGCTTCCGGTCTGTTACCACCGCCTCATTCCTCAGGTCGAAAAGCAAGAGGAGAGATGAGGAGACTAAGGAAAATGGAGACGCATTCACCACTAGAATGTAGATTATACATGTTTTAAGTCTTAGAATAAATAAAGTAATACTAACCTCTAAAATCATGATCCTATAGATAGCCCTATAGATCCCTCCATCTAGATAAAAACAGATGAATTAACTTCATGACCATGTTAATGAATGATAATGAAAATCTACATATTTTGAATGAGAATCATAGCGATAAAATAAAATGTGAATGATAATGTGAATGCATTTATTATAATAAACCTGTAATATCTAGTCAGTTTGTTGTAAACATTTCTGGTGCCAAAGAGTTTAGATGTGACATTTTATCAATTAATGGATTGGCCAAATCCTTAGTCATAGCAAACTTTATGAAATGAAGTTTTTGTAGGAAAACTATAAGTTTGTTTCAGCGCCCGAGTGCTGATTATTATTTTTTACTTATTTTCTTTTTGTTTTGGAAAAAGCTTTATAATAAAATTATTATACATACATAAATATGTATGTACATATTGTATGTAATATGTATGTACATATTTATGACTTAAATAATATTTTGATGTAATTATAATTTATAAAATTATTGTACGAACAATTTAAAAAATAATAATAATTTAATTTAATAATTTGTTAATTTAATTCGATATATGTTAATATAAGCACAAACAGCATTTATTATGTATAAGCACGGTTTATAAGAATCAAGTATTTTAAGAATAAGGGGATGAAACAAACGCTAGAAGCAGTCTTCCGAGAGAAGATATCTGTACATACCTACACTAGTATTTTATACCTACTTCAACACAATGGGAATTAGAAGTCGCACAGGTGTGGGACCAAACGGTGAGATAGTCATAAATATAAAAATCAGCGATGCGTGGCACTTCCAGTTCTTATTGCGTGTGTAAATAGTTTTAAGAGATTTAGATTGAAAATTAATAGATAGTAATTTATAAAATATTAGAATTCTGTGAAGTATTCAAATTATACGTGTATTATGTGTGCAATGCGCTTCCTTCTTCGATGATTCTATAATTAATTTTAAGTTTGCCTGATTTTTAAAAAATCACGACACCGTCTAATGCCAGCCTCTAGGATAGACGATAAAAAACAATTTTAAAATGGTTAAGTAAACATTTCTTCTATTATACTTTTTTATATTTGTGAATTACTTTATTTTATGCTTTTGTACATAAAATATGAGTATTTATATTAATAGTATACATATATGGATGCCAAAATGAATAGGGATGATATAAAAATCCTAGATCTCAATCACGTGCCGATCTTATTTGGTTGTCGGCATAAATAAATATTTTCTCCGAACTACAAGTATGTAGATAGTCAAGATAAATTTATTTTGTTATATTATATATTTATGTAATAATTACGTGATTTTATGGACTACAGTCGTCGATATTGTACATGATTTTATTGACGTTATATTAAATAAGAGATCTGAATGTTACCAAATCCTAAATCATAGAAATACAGACGTTAAAGTATTCACTTATTTTATTGTACATCCTTAATCTTCAGACCAAAATACAGTTAGAGTAAACTTAACTGTAAGATATTCAAGGAAAATAAAACCCATTTCAAATACTTAATGCATTTATTATTGCCAATTCAAAACAAACGATTCAAGAAACCTGCATACTACATTGTATAATATAAATACTAACATCATAGCTTTGGAGACAGTCACATTTTCAAAAATACAAACCATACGCTACGCTACGGCGGACATTATTTAATACATATATTTCCTTTACATTGAGATTTTTAATATCATTTCTAAATACATGACCTATCATACATTTCATAAATTGGACCCTTAAACCGATTGGGCATAAAATAAAGGGGGCTCATCACTTGGAATTCTATGATAAAATAAAATAAGTTTCGATTTTATCCTTAAAGTGGTGAACGTGGCGTTTTGCAAATAAATTATTTTGGCACAGTATCGAATAGTTTCATATCAATTGAAGGACGTAACATACTTGTTATTCGTCACATAACCAGAAATATATCTTACAATACAATATAATCTTACTTGTGAGCGGATGGATTTAATTAAAAGTTGCAAGTAACCGCCTTAGGTGAGTGACCGGATGATAACGACGCATATTATGTCGCGTCCTTTGGCGATCACCTAGGATAACATCTCATAAAATTATCTTTTGTTGACGATTGCGCTATTAATCTAAATCTGAGAACTATAAACTCTTGGCTCATGTACCAGATGCAAAATTTAGCGGACAAAAGCTTAATATGCATCATTAAAAAAAATTCACAAAATTTATTTACCCAATGATTACATTTTTCAAATTCATATTTTTTAATTCCTTATAGTTATATATTAAAAGTGCTTTTGTACGCTCAGTTGCACTATAACTAAACAATCCTTTAGAAGGAAACATATAGACTATGTGTGACGTCACGTTTGGAAATACTTATCGCTCTAACGAATACGGAATCTAAAGCTGTAGTCGGTAAAGCTGAAAGATATAAAACGACGCCAAACATTATTAAGACATAATTATTATATAAGAGAACATGCACACATTGACGTCAGATATAAATATAGTTATATTTTTCAAATAAGTTTTGTATCTATGACACCTATTTAAAATTTATTTTATATATTTATTTAAAATACATTATATATTTATTTAAAATACATTATATATTTATTTAATATTCTGAACTGATATACCTATGTTTTGAGTTTTCGGTTAGAGACATCCGATATTTGACGTCATGTCATAAGTCCACTATTTATAGAACAAGCTGTTTTGCAATAAATATAAATTAAATTGTAATTGTTTATAACTTAATCATTTTCGAACAGATTGTTCTCTCGTTTCTACATTTTATTATCTTTTTATTAAAACACTAACGCCACAAAGATATATTTTTCTCTAAGAAATAATATGAATTGATAAAAATGTGAAATTGGCGCTAGTGTGCTATTGGCTTTAAGTCAAATATACTTATACTTTAATAAAAAACAATAAGATTTCATTTACCGTGGTGGTACAATAAAAAAGTTTTTATTGATTTTCATTTCGGAGTTGAACTCTCTAGCGCCGCATGCGCCCTTTCTAATCCTTTCCGCTAATTGACTGGAGTTATTTATCACAAATCACAATAAATAAGCATTTACTACGCTAACTAACGCCGTTGACACTCGATAAACATTCATACGTGTATTGTAATTGATTAAATATATATTCATTAGTTTTGACAGGGTTTATATTCATTTTTATTGCACAGTAAACTCTTTATAATGAGTTCATAATTTATACACATGTTGTCAATTTGTAAGAAATAAAAGCACATAAACTCCTTTTTTTAACATAGTTCACCAAGACAGCCATTATTTAGTGAATTTAAATAAATAAAAAATAGTTGTTTGTATATTGCAGTGACTGCTATATTTCTATTTAAAAAAATCATTGTAAAGTGTGCCTGACATATCACACCAATGCTTTGTATGCCTGCTCATTATATATTACTATTTAGTTGGAACGAGAGCGTGTGGTTCGCGCCCTAGAAGACCAGAGATCAGACCACTCGATATTCTCTCGCAGATATTGCAAGAGGGTTGACATCAGGCGGATGGGCGGTTGTATTATAATCACAGCCGAATGTGTAATAACGACGTTAATTTTATTTACGCAGGCGTCACGTGTGCTACGGAATTTACTGTGTTTTCGGTTAATAAATTTGTATATGTGTAATCAATCAAAAGTATAGTGATCTTATGCCAAGCTATTAAATAACCACGAGTTTTCGTAAAGGCAAGAGATTATAGCTCGATAAATTTCAAGATACATATAAAAACAATGTATTTGATCACGAACGTCGCTATGGCACCAATTTGTATTCGTGTTTGCAGTTTGTTTTTAATTTTGTAAGTTAATTATTGTTTTGTACCATCGCCGTTTGGAGTACCTCAGTCCACCTGCAATAGACGACACAATATTAAAATTTTCATAGTATTTAAATGAATGAATGAATTCTTTATTATATAGTATACCATAATAATAATTAACAGACAAAAAATATAACTAAGTACAACATTCGATTATTGAACCGATTACTAGCTACGCCCTTATTTGTCTAAAAGAGAAAAACTTATCTATTGTAAAGAATGCAATACCTGTTATATGTGAAGTGGCTGTCGGCCCGGAAGAAGTAGACGTGGTTCTTGAAGTGCAGCTTGAACACGAACTCCTTGTCGATGTCGTCCGCCGGCTGCGGCGCGCCCACACCGTAGCTGCCCAACAATATTTATATAATATATACTATTAGGGACCTTTAAAACAAACTGGGATCATCTACTAGCTCTTGCCCGCGGCTTCGCCCGCGTGAATATATCTGTGAAAGCGGAACAGACGATTTACTTACAAACTTTCAACCCTATCATATTTATTTGGGGGTTGATTTTTGAAAAAAAGTAGCCTATGTACTGGGGTTTTAATTTACAAGCATACCAAATTTCATACCAAAACTGGTCCAGCGGTTTAGCCGTGAAAGCGAATTAGACAGAAAGACAGACTTTCGCATTTACAATATTAGTACGGATTTAATATGTATTCATAATGTAATATATGGAAATGAGTGAGGAACACCGACCCGAGCAGCGGCAGCGACGCCAGCGGCGCGGAGTCCTGCCAACTCTTGTAGAAGAACAGCGTGAAGGCGGCGAACACCACCCACAGCTTCTGCCAGCCCGGGGACTTCTTGAACTTGCGGAGGAGGTAGCCCGACAGCTGCGTCTGCGGGGCACTCGCACACGTCAACATTCTAGCTCCTTGTTAATAAAAACATTATCCTCTGATTAGCTTCGGAATAGTTAATAATATTGTCTCGTTCTTGTCAATGTCAAATACTGAAAAAAGAGATAGGGACAATACAAAATAAAAACTACTCCAAGCCTAATCAGAGAACTAAATTTTTCGAATGGTGAAGATTGAAAGCTGGCAACACTTTCAATCTTGACCATTATATTTGATTGCCAAGAGCCCTCATTTCTTTTCTACTGTTTATAGACTTTTATTGATTTTAAAGTCATAATAATCAATATTGATAATATATATATATATATATATATATATATATATATATTAAATCAATACGTAACTTTATTAATTTGCTTCATTTGGCTGATTAGGGTAGTAACAAACAATATATATATACACTTATTACATACAAAATCAAAATCAAATCATTTATTCAGAAATTAGACCTTTACAGGCACTTTTTCACGTCGTATTCAAAATTAAATGATACTTACCAAAGATACAAACTACTAGCATTTCGGAACGACCACTGTTGAGAAGAAATGCCGAAAGAAACTCATTCAAACAGTGTTGGTCCCTATTATGCCAGAGGGAATTACCATTTTTTATCAGTAATATAACAATGAAGTACACAATAAAGTAAATCATTCAAAAGATCAGTCAAAAGGTATACTAAAATATTTTGATTGTGATCGAGTGCTGATATAAAAGGAATATATATATATATATATATATATATATATATATATATATATATATATATATATATATATATATATATATATATATATATATATATATATATATATATATATATATATAAATATGTAATATTCAAGTATAACATACTCGGCTTTATTATCGAACACAAGTACTCGTCGCGCGAAAATGCCCGCTTCATCGAAATCCAAATAACGTAATGATTAATGGCAACGTGTGTCAATGTAGCTGTATTATGTTACCCTGAGCGCTAGCTGCAGGTTCTCCCTGGGCAGAGCAGCGACGCGATGCCAGCACACGTGCGACAGCGAACTGGCGCACAGGGCGCTGCTGCTGCTGGGGTGATCTTCATCTACACAATAAACAATCTTGCTTTTAAATGATTTTATTAAACACTAGCTTTTGCCCGCGGCTTCGCCCGCGTGAATTTCCCACGGGAACAGATTTTTTCCGGGATTGAAGGTCCTTCTCCACACTTCAAACTATACGAATGCAAAATTTCTAAAAGTTTGTAGAGCTTGAAGAGGTAACAAATAAACTTAGTTTAGCATTTATAATATTAGTTAGGAACTCGCACACGCTTTTAAACTAATGAGATGAGTAATCCACGCCCCTGTCTGCACGGGACAGTGCTCTTAACCACTGAGCTATCGAGGCCCTGCCAGTTCGGCCGAAGCTTGCTGTATACAATAGTGTAGTACAGCCAAACGTTTATGGGTGAATTACACGACTGTTTGAACGCGGCGTGTAGCGTTTCATTAGTGTCGCATATTTTTTAAAATAATCTTTTTTAAATTCAACATTTATAAAATTAACATTGTACCAGTACTTTACTTATTTATAAAATAGGATAATTAAATTGATTACTGTGTATGGTACAATTTGATAAACACTATGATGAAATTCACCCTTATATGCAGGGCAATCGTGGGGTGTTGTGAGGGGAGTAGGGGGGCGTCACTTTTGATGATAAAAAATCATATTTTGTGACAATGCTGTCAGGGCAGTTCACAAAAATATGCCAATCACTTGTATCATCTAAATCTAAATAATACATTGTATATACTAGCAGCCCGTCCCGGCTACGCTGGGTTAAAGTTATAATACAGGTATATTAATATAATATGTTATTTAAACAGTTTATTCACGAAGGTGAATGACCCTGTGCGAAGTCGCGTCATGTCGCTAGTAAACAAATAAGTAAACTTACTGTCGTCCTGCGTGAGTTGAGTGTCGACCGGAGCGGGGTTCAACTTCGCTTGTTGTATCGCGCTCTCGAGGGCTTGTGTCCAACCCGAGAACTCTTGTTCTGTGCTCGCGCTCAACAACAGTTGCACGTCTTCACCTAAAATGCATGTTTTTTCTCATTATTTCATTATTCGGAAATCCTTCACATGAACTTTTTCGCGTCAAATTCTACATTATATAATAATTTCTCAAAAGTTACAAAGTACTGGCATTTAGGAACGACTACTGCTGAGAAGAAATGCCGAGAGAAACTAATTTGAACAGTGTTGGTCCCTATCATGCCAGAAGGGTTTACCATTAGAGAATTCAGTATACATATCAAATTGATATTACGGACCACAAAGTATGAAAATTCTTTATTCAATTTAGGATCATATACATCGCTTATTGACGTCAAAAAATTACTTAAACTGAGTCTATTGCCGACTTCCAAAGCCCAGGTGAAGAAGAAGCGGCGCAACAAACTTCACCGCGGCCTTTTCTCCAAGGAAGTCAATTAACAAATGTAGGTTTTATACATATAGATATTAAAAATTAAGAGGACGAATTTACATCATTATTAAAAATTTACGTAATGAGTGCCGCTTGGCTTCGACATCAACACCAACAGATAGATAGATATACAGATTTGTAAAACAACAACACAACACACAATCAGACTAAAAACACAAATAAAACACAGTATTCATAAACATAATTGAAAAGCAAGTGTTCTGTGTTGCAACAATACAAAAAGGCCCGTCTCAGTACACATAGGGGCGATACACTGATTTTCAGATGGAGACCTGAAGCTGACCACAGACACAGTAGACACTGACCGTGGAGCTGGAAGGAGTTGGGCAGAGAGTCGCGGCGCACGGCGAGCGCGTGCAGCGGCAGCGCGGCGTGCGCGCGGAACCGACTGCCGCCCGGCTTCGACTTCGACGTCACCACCAACACGTCGCTCAACTAGGACGACATACGTACCATAACTGAATATTATAACGATCAACGCCATAGGCTAGCATTTCTTTAAGGATAAACTTAGATATAACTGTAAATGGTGCAGTATCGATATAATAATTTAACTTTTAGTTATAATGTTTTGGTGGGATGGTCACCATTTTCGCATACCCATTGCCGGTTAAATATGTAAGTTTTCGTTGAACACCAAATTAAAAATAATTTAAACATAAATAAAAATACATTATTTTTTCTGTGTCTAGTTGCCTGAGTAATAAATCCATGCTTCCATACTTAACATTATAAATGCGAAGTTTATCTGTCACGCTTTCACAGCTAAATTGATTTTGACGAAATTTGGTATGTATAGAGTTAAAATCTCTATTTCAAACACAATGCTACTTTCTATTTCAAATATCTACGCGAGTGGAGCTACGGGCAACATCTACTTAAAAATAAAGTGCAATGAGCGTGGCCGGGTTTGCATTGTGTCTAACTGAGAAAAGCATGATAGCCTCGTTAGTTCTAAAAACAAAAAACTTTTCTTACCAAAAACAACATCCTCTGTTGTAGACCCCTAGTGGAATGTTTGTATAAGCAGCCCATTCTTATGAACTCCCTCCCCGCTACCAACAGTTTATCGTAACCTGAAAACAGTGTATTTATGTTTTTATACTTTCTGAATCATGTTGAGTTTTTTCGATGAAGGAACAATCGTGAAAAAGCCTAAACACTGGTCGACTAGTTCAGCTAAGTTAAGCGTATGCGACTACTTGCAACTAAATAAACTAAACTCTTTAGATAGTTATGTCAAGTATCTTTAGGCGTCTTGGATAAAATCTGATATTATAGACACTCGATAAGAACAAAATAAAAAACGACACAATTGTATGTCTGTAAAGAAAATGATCAGAGATCAGTAAATGTAATGTAACACACCAGCGATGTCTCTCTGCAGCTGGCAGAGCGCGGCGTGGTGCTCGGCATGCGGCAGCTGCGCATGCGCCGCGTGCGCCAGCCGCCGCGCCGGCTCCAGCGCGCGGCACGGGGGGCCGCCGCCCGCCGCACTCTGCAACTCTGTTACGAACATTATCGTCTTATTTTTATTTTATTTAGTAACCTCACTTCAATAATGCAAAATGCAATGCGGCGCAATTTTTGAGACGTACCCATATTGCTAATAATCTCGATGAGCGCCTATTTTGAGAAATGCACGTTTGTTTATGAGGCAGCGGTCGCAAACCCGCGGCCCAAAGCCTTTTTTCATCAAACTAACTTAAAGAAAAACTTTACTATCTTGTTAGTATGGTAACATATTAAAATCCTCAAATCTCTAAATAATGGGACTCAAGATAATATTACTATGGAATCTAAAGAATACATGATCTAACTAGTTCCTACCTTTAGCAAGCCGGGCATAGTGCAGCAGCCTGTGCAGCGGCCGCAGCAGCAGACAGGCGAGCGGCAGCGCCGCCGCACCGTCGAAGGAGGCACACAGCTCCGCCGCCTTGCCCCCGCTGCGTCTCACGCTTTCAACCAACGCTACGAGCGCACCCGCGTGAGATACGTATGCTGAATACGCCTGTAGAGATGCGAAAGTGTTGTTTTGAAAAAGAAAACGGAATTTGTGGCATTTGCTTTTTAAACTTGATTAAAAATCTAGAATTGAACGGGAGCGACTAAAAGCGCTGTCACGGTTGAGCATTCCGAGTTTCGATTCCCGCTCGGATCTTCAATTTTTTTCATCACATAATTGATTTTCAAAAATCTATGTTTCGGTTCTCAAGTGAAAACAACAACGTTGAGCACGAATATCGAAGTGGTCTTTAGTATACGTTCCCGGTCCTAGGATTGATTGATTTCAAAATCTTCACTGCAGGTAATACTTTTGTTTGAAATATATATTCGCTTTTCGAATAACAACACTGGTTTTGAAGCACATCATAAATTTTAAAATATATGTTTATCAAATAATACTCACATCAAACGTATTAGACAAATAGTCGTATAATAAGTCATCTATCTTTCTGTACTCTGGTTCGTCGTCGTCTGAAAAACATACAAACACATTAACAACAATCACCTGCAGCAAAAATAGCATTGATTAAATGCATGCAGATCATTGAGTTTATCACGAACGCTTGAAAAATGGACAGGTGTATTGCGAAACTGAGAAAATAATCGATTGTAATTAAATTTAAACTATCGTCAAGTATTTTCTCAGAAAGATGCATAAGGCCTAAGTCGGCCTTTTAGATGTTTTTGTTTAAGTTAAATAATTAAATCCATCTAATAACAGCATATCATTGTTATTGAGCGTATCCTGTTTACACATATGGACGAATTCGACTGAAATTAAAACACTTTATTTCATTATTACACTAGCGGTTCGCCCCAGCTTCACTCGGGTAAAATCATAATAAAAAATTGACTCTGTCACTCCTGAAGGTTTCGCCTATCTATGTGCCAAATTTCATTAAATCGGCCGAGGAGTTTTTGAGATCATTCATTACAAACAAATATTTCCTCTGTATAATATTAGTATGGACAGCACTCACTGAGCGTAGCGGACGCCAACGAGCGCTCGAGACGCGCGAGCAGAGCGCCGGCCGGCAGCGCCAGCGGCTCCAGCGCCAGGCACGCGCGCGCCAGCGCTGGCGTCATCTCGCCGCTCGCCAACTCCGACACGCGTCGGGAGAATGTCTGACGGTCACAAGCGACACAATGAACATACTGACTTTAAAGATATTCATTTCTCATAAAGAATTACACACTTAATTCACTTGGTATGAGAACTATAATTAAGTGTCCTATATGTACGTACAATTTTGTACAACACGAGCATACGGCAAATGCTTAATTCATGAGAAAAAAGAAATCATAACACACAAATCACAATCACTTAACATCGCCCCACACTACTCCTATTATTCATTATCGACGAGCGGGAGCGACGAGCGTGGAGCGTGGGCAAGGCAATGGAATGCGACAAAGATGTAAACTCTAAGCAAGCCACTAGAAGCGACTGTTGTGAGAGGAGCCACGCTATCGCAAAAAGTCAACCGTGGAACACCTAGGTGATCCACTTTGTGCTCCACGGGTCGGAAAAAATAACACCTGCACCTGGAGAACACTCGACCGACTGCCCACTCAGATAGGCCGGTGCAAGGACAGTCTAACCGAAGAGGATTTCATAGACAATTCGCTTAACTTCTGCGAGTATGGAAAAAACTATGGATAGAAAAAATACAACAATGTACTGACAAATTTCAACGAAATCAAAAAAAGAACTACGGAACATAAAATTGGAAAAAAATAAAATACTTACGACCGTGACAAGCTCCATGTCTCTTTTGTACGTTCGCTCTGTCATCAACAGCTCCTTGGCCACGAAGTATGTGACATCACCTCGCTTTTTGTCGCTCGTTCCGTCTTTGAGGGTGTTTGTTAGCGTACTGGATATACTGCGAACAAATATACAATGATATTTAGATGCTATGAAACATATACATGAAGTCCAGGAGCGAAAGAAATAATATGCAACTACTTCTCCTACCGAGCATATTTTAAAAGTCAATCAAGGAAAAACTCTATAAACTGGAGATTCTTGTCATAAATAAAAAATCACTTATTCAAATTTAGTCTACTAGTTAAATAAAAAATAACATTAATGTTATTTTAATGTGAAAATTTGATAATTATATAATTGTTGAATATACGCTTTATAATGACTCATCAATTCCGCCAATGACCGCGCTAATCGTGACATTGTAATATTTCCACTTTTGACTCCATTTACAAAGCAAGTAACAAATATCTGATATTGTATCTATATGTACTCACTGAACTAAAGTAAGTTAATATACTTAAAACAAAAGTTAAATTTAACTTACCTGTTATTATTATTTCTTTTTAGTGTATCTCCCGCGTCACTTTCTCCACCGCTGAGAACATCCATACTATTCGTCGATTCGGACACGACGTTAACTAAAAACAAAACATTTTGTGACTCTCACCCTTTGGGAATGCTGTTGCCGACAGGCATTTTGATAGCTAGCTTAGCTAGAGCTAGCACGCTGACAGCAACAAACTACTTTTAACTTTCAATCATATAGTGTAAGGTTCAAATTGACTACGGGCCTCCCAATCTACCTACGCGGTAATGATTCTTCATTACTTATTATTCCAGCTATTTTGGCCAATAGTAATGCGTCAAAACAGTCCGCTATTGGTAATTGAATATAGCAACAGCAATCGTTTGTATATCTCAAGTATTGTTATGAGCGTGATAACACAGTCATATTGTTTACGATTTAAAATCTTATATTATAACAATTAGGTTAGATTCTATTTCAGTCAGTGTTATGATACGAACTTATACGTACCATTGATGTTGCCATTTATCGTATCACTATCCCTGTCGTGTCCGTTCGCTAGATGGCGTTGGGGTCGTGCAAGCGGCGTGGACGCACACATAGGCACTATGCTATCTATCTCGCTCTTGTCTTCGATCCTCTCTGTCATGCTCGGCGACATGCATAGACTTGCCGATGAGACTGTGATGTCCTCTTCCTCTGGCGACGTGTCGTCTGTTGTGTAAAATTACATTAGAATATTTGATATGTGAGTGAAATATCAAATACGAAAAATGTTACAGTAACAGTATTATTGCAGAATAGTATAGTATAACTGAAAAATAATAATAATAAATAGTATTGTGAACCATAAAATATTCGTACTAGGGTTAATAATCTAATATTTAACCACAAACGCACGTTAAGAAAATCATATTTTTTATAAAACATGAAAATAACAAAAATAATAGAAATAAATAAAAAGTAATCGGTCAAGGAATAGGATTGCCTGGAGATGTGGAAGCTGAAAATAATTCCTAAAAAATTAAAAATTAAATCTAAAAATAATAAGCACTTTTACAATTAAAAAAATACAGCGGACTATAAAATAACATACATGCAAATGCAATATGACTAAATTTAACTTACACATTTGTTCCTGGCAGCTTAGAAATTTTAAAAAGGTACAAACTCAACAAAAAAAAATTGATTGAAACTTCATTTAAATTTATTTATTTAATGTTTAACTATCCCCAGAGGGGTTTAGTGTCGGGTATTGCAGGGATACCGAACACTTACATTCACATATAAATTCAAAAAGGAAGTAACATTTTAATACTCGAAACAATATCCATATTTATACGTGACAATAAATCAATAATAATGACATCGTAATATTACAGTCTATTCGGATTGTACATTTTCAATCGAAAAATCGAAGTACTTAATTTCTATGATTTAATACCGATTGTTTTGCACTAACTAGGGAGGTCGCTGACCCCTTACAGCTAATAGTCTAAAATTGCTTCGTGCACACACGACCTTTGACACATTTTTTTAATTTTTGTAATTAATTGAACACTATGCAGCCACGCAGACCGCCACTGTGGCGCTTTTATCAATAGAAATGACATACAATCTCTAGGAAATCGGCAAATTAATTCATTATTGCTTAAACAATCCAAAATACCTACAGTCTACCAAAATATCAGACCATATGTTTAATTACATCATGCAATTTAGTGATGCCGTAGACGTGATAGTTATAAAAAATACAAAATGGACATAATAAAATATAAATTTAAACGAACCACATTATATTTTTTACTGTATATTATTACGAAGAAAAGCGTGTTCGTTATTTAAACTATTGAATATAGTTATGAAATCAGTTATCTATATTTTCGTGTAATGAGGATGTCTGAAATAAATTTATTTTATTTATTTATTATGTGATAATGATGTAATGTGATATTTTTTATACAGATGAAAAAAATTAAGAATTGTCATTCATTGCTCCTTAAAATTAATATGAAAATGTATAAAATTAATGTAAGATAATCGAATTACATAATCTTCTTTTATTTAAAAACATCAACAAAACCCAAGGTTCGAGTCTATGGAAAAATAGTATTTTGGCTGAGCAAATCAATAGGTAGCTGAAAACGAATCACGTTTTAACACAGATAAGCTATTGTAACAATCTATTTCAACACTTTTATTTCGCTTTGGTTAAACCTTTCAATACAGCCATACTAATTTCCAATAACGCACGCAAGAATCATGTAAGCAAATTACAATATAAAACTTTTTAAAGATAATATCAGTAGTGAATAACTTTTGTATTAAAACAATAATTCAGAAATTTCAACTTTTTTCAATTGTATAATTTAGCCGTAGGCGTGTACTGTGATCATTTAAGCTTAAAAATCGCGTATGCTATACTGAAAAGTTTCAAGGTTTCTAGGACGTAAATTCAATATTTTATCCTATCTATTTTAATCTTAATAGGTAAATTTTATTAAACATTTCTGATACGAAACGTAAATAAAACTCATACACCGGACGATGAATGAGTAGTTTGGGAAGGTTTTCCATATCTTAAGCCCTAGATAGACTCGTGTACATTGCGAAACGCGAGTGTAGCTTGAGATAATGCACGGTATTCTCGGGAAATCATATCGCGGGGCGAGTCTACTTGGGGATTTTTATATGAGGTATGTGAAATTGTTGTCAAATAGTGCCATTATTACTGTAATATATTAATGTAAAAACGAACAAAACCCAAGGTTTGCTTAATGTAATAGGACCACTATGAAGGAAATATTGGCTACTCTCCATCTAGTCAAATCAGATACTTTTTTCTTATTTCAAAAACAAAAAAAAATATGGAGCTTGTATGACAGTGATGTATATTATAGAACGTCACGATTTTTGGAGTCAAATGCATACATATTTTAAATGAGAATAAAAAACATTGTAAACTACGTAATTTAATAAAACTGATCAATGAAGTGACATTTAATTATCGTGTATTTAAGTACCACTTTTATGTATTTATTTTGTTACACAATCAAGTAGCCAATTGTACGTTACGTATTAGATAAATAGACTAAAAGAAACTTTTCCGTCGACGTCCAAAATTTAAAATAGATATTATATAACCACAAAATAATTGTAAGTGACTAATATTGCACAATTTATCTATACTTAAATTTTATGAGAACAAAACGTATTATTCGTTTAATTTAAGCCAAATTGTAAATTATCGATGTAAATTTTAACGTATTAAAATGTAACATTATTTATCAATCGAAACAGTTTTTTAAACTATAACAGCTGTACAGCCAGTCACATATCAAAGTCACGCACCGACATAAAATTCTGTGATGGTAAATATCAAATTTGCTTTAACTGATGTGCGGTTGACTATAATTTAAATTTAATTAAATGTAAATTTACTATTCCAAATTCAAACATTTCGATTCCATGATTATTCGCTATCCGTTCATCCTCACTAACGTCACATTTTCATACATGCATGTTCTAATAACATCGAATAAAATGCGAAAAGTTTTGAGCAGATTTGACACGATATCAGTAATGTGTTATAAGTGAGAAATAGTGAATAAATGTGGCAGTCTTGGGATAAAATATTCCAATATGAGACTTTTAAAAGTAAAAAAGACTTTTCATTCAGTCTTTCCTCGAACAAATAGGTATCAATAACATAACAATTACAATAAAACGAAGATCTTGGATCTCACAAAGTAAATCACAGCCTTTATACATACTATTTTCGTGGAATACAACAATAGAGGTTATAAACATAACGAGTATAATGAACAGCTAAATATTTTGACTAGAAGAATTTGGCACTATGTACTTAGTGTATACCACAAGTGAGATTCTTGGTTAAGCTTAAACTAATATACGAGCCGATTACGTTTTGACATAGACATGTTTGATACTCACAGGAATAAACTTTATTTTGATAAAATGTTAACTATATAATACTTTCGTTCAGTACACATAACTACACCTAAGTACTTATTAAGCTATAGGTAAAGTCCGAATACACGATAGTCAAAGGGACGCGCTACCCGGGATTGGCACTAGACTTTTTAATATTTACTCTAAGTAATCAAAGTGATTTAATATAATGAGTACCCTAATATCAATGTAACAATACATAATTGCGTTAATTAGAATTTAATTTCAAAATGCGGGAACGCTCGCAACCGACCACAAACATCCACACTTGGGTAGGGTTGACAACAGTTTAAGTTATTATAAGCTTGAAATTATCGTTAAATTTTAAACGTTTAAACGTTAATCGTTTTCGTCATCGGAGCACAGAGGTGGGGGAAGAGTAGACACGTCAAACTTTTGCTCAGGGCTGTCGCTAGAAGCTTGAGAGTCTACGTAATGACTAGAATAGAATCGTTCGACATTGTTCAAGCTGAATCGTTGGTCGAGATCTCTTGTGTACTGCCTGTCGTTGCCATCCCCAGGGTCCATCTCATGCTCGTACTGGGGATAACATTCCTGCGTTTGGAACATATCACCTTCATCATAATGATCTGGATATGGACTGCCTCTATATTCCTCGTATTCATCCTTATCGTGGGACAGTTCTGTATCGGAATAGGCTACCGATTCCCCGCGCTCAAAAAGATAGTTGCTACCCGATTTAGTCATTTTAGGAGCTCTTTTTATAGTATCAATAGGATAAGCGTAATCATCAGAATCATCCCTGTCACTTTGTTCATCGTAATATATCGTTCTCGGCTGTTGCTGGCCCGAAGGTTCACCATCTTCAGACTGGCGATACCCTGAAGAAGACTTTGCTCTCTTGAGAGACGATTGACGACTACTTTTGTTAGAATATGACACTCGAGGAGGGCTGTCCTCAGGCACATAAGGCGGCTCCTGTGAGTCGAGGTACGGGTGACGTAAACGACCCAATCGGTCAAACCTCGGGAAGCCCATTTCATCCTCGTCAGCAGACGATCCGAAGCCTTGGAACTGAACTGGAGTGATACTGATAGGAAACTGCTGTTGTTCATAATTATTGCCTTTATAATTAGCATATCCTGCTTGACCCTCATCTTCGGAATAACTGACAGGGTCTGGTATATCATAGTTCTTTGAATCCCCTTTGGATACTTCTGACGAACCAGATTCCACCTCGGGAAGGTAGCTGTCAGAGCACTCCGAGCTCTCCATTCTACGTAGAGTATCTTCTACTACCAAATATTTCCCGTCGTGATGCAAATCACTTTCAGAGGAACACTGGCTTTTAGTCGAATCCTCCTCTAGCACATCTTGTATTTTCTCTTGTTTTTTACGCGCTCCTGTCACTTGTTTCTTACGTCTAAATGTCCTCATTCGCTCCCTGGGATCCCTAATAACGTCCAAAGAGCTGTCAGTGTCATTGCCACTGGGCGGACTCTTCAGTGAAATGTTTCTCACTAAGAAAGATTTCTTCACTGGCGCTTTCAGAGGCTGTATGGGAGGCGATTCTGAACTAAGGCTACTAGAGTAGTAAGGCGAACAGCGTGAGAGTGGAGTTTTTCCAGATCTCTCTGCTAATTTCTTTTCAGGCAATTCCCTATGGACTGAAGGTATCTCAGGCACCGATATGACTGGCAAGTCAGACGATGCCAAGTAATGTTCGTGGAACGACCAGCTCTTGGGTTTGTTGCGATATTGTTGAGAAGTCTTATATTCTTTTATTTGATTTTTAGACAATGTCTTATCATCGTAGCTCGCGTGTTTTGCCAATGGCTTATAGTCAGATCTCATAAAAGGACCTCCATCTTCACGCAGTATGTTAGAAAACTCTTGACTCTGATACCGTTCACTGTGTTTCTCTTCCTGGCTGTAAAGCTGAGAAGGCATGTCGATATCCAATTCTGGTTGCGGTGCTACCACATAAGGTTTGAAGCCGCTGTCCTCACTCGCACAACGAGTCGTCGGCCTCGCATACCTGTGCGTCTGTTCTTCGTAACTCATGCTCTTTGGCGGCGCCTTTTGATAGCGGCCATGTGTGCCGACATGTGCGCCTTGAAATCCTTTTAGCCTTTGGTCAAATCTGAGAACGCCATTCGCGTGTTTTTGAAGACTACTCAAAGAGCTAGAGCTCGATTTATCTGACTTGTCGCTGTAACTAATAGACGAGGATTTATCGTTTTTCCCTGAATATGGAGCGGTCAGTCTGAGTACAGGCTCCTTAGCCTCGAACATTTCTTTGGGTGGCAAAGGCGACCTTGCTATTTCGATTTCTTCTTGGTCTTCCTCTTCATCGTTTTCAGGGAGTTCAATAACGGGCGTGTGTTCAGATTTAGAATATTCATCATGTGGATCTTCGCGCGCGGTCGCAACGAGTGTATGACTTGTGCTGGCAGACCATTCAGATATGGACTGAGCCAAAGTCAAAGTACTGTCGCTTTTAGTCCCAGAGCTACTGTCTATGCCTTTCCTCGATACTGTAGTATCAGAACTACAGAGTTTATCATACTTTATATTATCAGAACTTTTATCTAAGCTACTGCTTTTCGAACTCATTTCGGCATGAGAAGCTTTTTTAGGCTTTTGCTCAGATTTTTTACTAGCGTGAGATGACGAATATACCTTCGCTGACATATTCTCGGATTTTTCGCTTTTAGGCACAGACACGCCTGATATACTTTCAGAAGCGGAGAGATTGGCATATTGCCTCACAGTGTTTGTCCCAGTTGACCATTCAGAAATACTCAAGCAAACAGATGTGTCCTCCGAATGAGAACTATGAGTGCATTTCTTTTGAGGTAACCCAATTTTTACAGTGCCGTCTAAATCTGTTCCAAATGAGCTGGTTTCTTCTTCCGAATGACTGCTGTGACTGCATTTCTTACAAGTGCTGGCGCTTCCTGTACTCAACTTGGTTGCAGCCCTAACTGTCTCGTCAGCATTAGTTTGTGAAAGTAAATCATCAATAGACGTATCGGAGTTTGAACCGAAAGAATATTTTTGTGTACCTAAGAGCGAAAAACCTTTGTCAAAATCAGGAGACACTGATTTACTGTCTCCGCCAAATACGTCATCAGCATCTTCAAATATTGGACTATGATTTGTAGGAGATTTCTGTGGTTGATTGATGATCACTTTGTCTTCCACATTTTTAATAACAAATGATTTATGCTCAGATCGCGTGCAGCATGAGCCTATATCGCCCATCAAACATGTAGCTTTACTTATAGTCCCACTTAAGCACGACTTATCATAATTAGGTACAACGCCTTTGTTTAAACAAGAGGATTCGTCATGTTTTTCAAGGGGATCCACCATATAGCTAGACTGGTCGTAAGGTATAATTTTAACATTTTTCGGCGAAACATCACTAAACTCCAAAGACTTATCCGATTTAGATTCAGGGATATCTTTTTCAAAATCATCGTCGTTGTTTAAAGTGTCGCTGTCATCGTCTGACCCCTGTAAGTTACCTATTGAGCTCTCTGATTGAAGAGTTACCTTGGTCGCTTGTTCCGGTTCGTTGCTCATGTAGTAAATGTGAACCTTCTCAATTATTGGTGTTTCTAGAAGATTCGGCACCGGAGGCCACTCTTCAGAGCTCCTTCGACCATAGTCTCCTCCATCGCCGCCCTTGGCTTGTGGCGGCAATTCCGGCAATGGCCAGTCTTCAGATTCTTGACTCTCACTAGCAGAGGATTGTTTCAAAGTTGGTTTTCTTGAAGTCTTTTTACCTTTTGCTGGACTTTCATTTGACTTTTTGGACTCCCAAGCATCATTCTTTCCAGCATCTTTTCTAGATTCCGCGTACATCTCACTTATTTTCGTTTGGTCTATAGGAATATCTGGCATTTCAGCTGAAGTCCTTCGATCTGTATCAGATATGTACGCGACGTTGGCATTACTGGGAGGATCAGAACTAAGACTGGCCTGGTGATCACTAGAATTCAAAGACTCTTCATTGATACTCTCAGATCGAGAACATGCTTTAGTAGAATCTTCATCAGCACTTGTCTTTTCAGAAGCTGTACTGCGCTCCGATATACGAGACAAAGTACGACCGAAATTTTGACCATAACCTATAACAACGTCATTAGTCGTTGATGATGATGAAGTAGCCGGATATAAGAAATTAACAGGGAAGTCATTAAGATCATCCGTAAAGTCCGCTTCTGTGGAATCTTTCGACGTATTTGCAGACAATGGTGGGTTTTTTGAAAACGATTGGAAATCGTCCAGTAATCTTTGATTATTAAATTCAAATACATCTTTATTTAGATTTAAACTTTCATAACCTTCATGATCTTGAGGAATCCACGCCTCTTCTATGCTAGTACTATTCTCACTGCCAGAGGCCCCAAAGAACGGTCTCCATGTAGGTTTTAATTCCTCACCCCTACGATATGCTTCGCCAAGGCTTCCTGAAGTAGATTCCGTTGTCTCAAACGATCCCCTAGATTCAACACTAAGCGATCCTCGCGAATCAATGCTGGATTTAGAAGAACTCTTCTGCTCGTCAAGACGTCCCTTTCTTCTTGATGAAGAATCGTCGACACTAAGAGAACCTTTGGATGGAGTCGTAGTAGTAGTCGTATTATCCATGCTAGATTTAGAAGAGCTTTTTTGATCGGTATCTTTAAGGGATCTTTTCTTCATAAGTTCTCTTTCAAATGATGACGTTATAACGTTACCGTCGTCGTCAAAATCAATAGTAGTGTTCTGATCTTCTTGTGATATTGTTATTGCTATTTTAGTTTTCTTCACAGTTCTATGTAAGTCTTTCTTGATGTCGGATGTTTTAGAGGCAGCAGATTGACTAGACTCCGATTCTTCAATAACACATTTACCAATTTTCTCTAAACCGGTTTTCTTAGCGCTTGGTCTTGCAAGCTGCTCTACGGTCTTATCGAGACTCTCCGAACTAGATTCAGAATCAGTAGGCGCCTTTTGTGAATCAACTTGTCCTTGTTTCTCTAATGTAGGAGTAGGCGATTTTCTCATGCCATACTTCGAAGGACTCCTCGGACTCCTAGGACTACGTGGACTTTCCATACGCGCCATTTCAGGTATTGGCGAAGGAGATTTTGAATTAGACTTAGAGTGGTCACTCGATATTGTGTGTTGAGAAAGCAAATGCTCTTCGCCGTATTCCATGGCTTGTTTCAGTTCTTCTAAGCACTCCCTGTCTTTCTTATTCAGTTTTTCGATATCTTGCGATATACCGAGGGGTCTTGCGATGGAACAACTTACGCTCGATTCGTCATCAATAGAACTACCTTTGATATTAGCGCTTGAAGGGCTCACGTCTTTTTCAATGCTTGTCCATGAAGTTGACTCGGAACTACGTGAACGCTCTGCGCTAAGTTTCAATAGCTCACTGCGTCGTGATTTAGCTGTCAGTAACGTCCTCTTATCAGGCTTTTGTTCAGTTGGAGATTTATCACTCCCTGAACTACCAGTATGCTCTCCAGATTCAGACTTATTAGTTGATTTCGATGTGCTAGAGTCAATAAACGGTATGTTTTCAATTGTTGGACTATTTTCTTGTGGAGGCGTAACAATTATTTTGTTTTTATTTTTCCACTTCAACGTCAAATCGATAGTCTTCGATAGATCTCTAGATTTAGATTTACTGTCAGTGTCAGTATCTGATACTAATTGTGACATTGACTCGTGTTTAAGAAACTCAACCAAACTGGATGTCTCGTCAAATGTGCCTTGAGCATCCAGCCTTCTTTTGCTCTTACTGGTCCTATTGCTCATGTTACTATCTGAAAGAGGTAGTTCCGTATCTCCAGTGTATTCATCGTAATCAACAGTAACCCACGATCCAGTATCATCACTTTTACCACGAATTAGTCTTACCTTCTTCTCTTTCCTGGAACCTTGATCTTGGTCCGATGAACTATCAGCATCAATATAAGGCAAAGATATGCCCAACATATGACTTTCGTCAGAAACCTTAAGTTCACTAACTTCAGTAAGAGATTCTTCTTCACTAGTTAAACGAGCTACTTCGCGTTTTCTTTCAGTCACAAGTTCATGTATATCTTGACTGCTCTTACTTTCTTGAAGCTCTCTCTGCTTATTGTAAATGTCAATTTTACGACGCTCTATTATGACAGTTTGAGTATCATTTTCAATAACTGTGTGTTGCGAACTCGTCATCCATTCAATAGAAGATTCATCCTCAGTTTTGTAACTGTGTGAGGGTGACACTTCTTTAACGTCGATTTCCTTAGATTCTGTTTCTTCTTTAACAGTGGGGTGTACATCCACTTTTACCACTTCTTGTTTAAAGTGTTTCTCAATAACATCTGGGTGCGTATCAGTTGGCGGGGTAACATAATTTCTATCAAGGCTCTTTGATTTAGCCGCCGCATCCAGATGAATATCTGCTTTTCTATCTAAGCTCTTAGATTTAACACTAGGATGAATCTTCTCATATACAACTTTTCCTTCGATTTGCTGTTTGAACTCTTGCTTTTTAGATAGTGTTTTAGGAGACTTTTGCAAAGTAGCTAGATCATCGAACTTATCCTCCAAGGACTGACTAGACTTGTCATCCATACTTTTATTCATTTTATTACTTGATTTAGAAGATTTTTGATCTTCAAAACTTCTGCTAATTTTACCACCTATCTTATTATCAAGTTTCTTCGGTGATTTTGCAATAAACACATGATCTTCAGCTTTGCTACTAATCTTTGTTTCTATAATAATTTTGTCACCCTCTGTCTTTACCAAAATTTTATCCTCTGGCGGTGGGAAAGGCGGCATGGTGTCTTTTACCGGACTGATTAGCGTTTTGGTTTGTTTCAATGCCGCTTCAAAAAGCATCTGTTGTTTCTCTTTACGTTTAGCTATCTCTGTATCACTGTCTTCTTGAGATTTTGTTCTTTCTTTACTTCCACCCCGTTTAATTTCCATCTTCTCAAGAGATTTGGACCTCTCTTTCGCCAATTTTTTACGTTCTGCTTGTTCCAATTCTTGACTTTTAGCACGCGCTATCTCAAGAGGAGGGACGGTCAAGAATTCTGGTCGTTCTTTTAAAGACGATGGCAAAGATTTCTGCGTTTGCAATGCCTTCACTTTTGTAGCATTAGTATCCAAAGAGCCTCCTTTATTAAGCTTGCCATTAACTTTCTGTTTGTCTTCAGGTTTAGGTTTAAGCGTGAGTTTCTTCTTCTCTTTGCGTTTGATTCTTTCAATGTCTGGCACAATTTGATCTTCACTCAAATCGGACAGTTTACGAATACTGCCTCTGGGAGAATTCAAAGATGATGTGGGTGACCGCGAAGGCGATTTTGATAAAGGAGACCGAGAAAGAGGTGATCTGGTAAGCGGTGAACGCGAAGGAGATTTGGCTTGTGAATTAAGTTTTGTCAAATCATATCGACGTTTGAACGATCGCGGTCGTCTTTGCTCAACTAATCCTTCTAACAATTGCAATTCTTCATTATCTATTACTACGGACTTGATTTCTTCCGGGGGTTCAGATTGCTCTTCATCAACTTCTTCAATTTTGTCAATAGTATCTTTACTTGTTATTGTTTTATTAGTTTTTTCATCTATAAGTGGCTTTTCCTCTAATATTTCTCCCTCTTCGTTTATATCTTCTACCGTATCATCTTTTGATGAAAACGCATTCATCGGCGGTAATCTGTGTAACTGAATAACAGGAGTATCTAAGCTCTTTGCTCTACGACCTGCAGTTGGAGAATCTTGTGTAGCCTTTTGCCGTTGCAATGAAAACACAGATCCTTCAGAAAGATTCAACCTTGCATGAGCAAAAAGTATTGGTGTTCCACCAGCTTTTCGAAGCATAGGCGAAATCAATTCATCACGTAAGCTCTTTTTAATATCAAGTTTGCTAGGATCTCTTTTTTCATCTTTCTCACTTTTCTCTTCAGACTGACTTCGCAATCCAGTCACTTTTTGTATTTCTATGTCGGCTAAATGTTCATCTTCTGATTTTAAAAACTCTGTACTCTCCAAAATGGGCGAAGGAATATTTTCATTGTATTCCCAAGGAGAGTTTTCTTTACCGGTTTGTTTAATATCTGGTATTTTAATAGCTATGTCATCTTCTGAGCTAGGAATAGATATCGATCGTTCTGAAATTCGTCTCAGTTCTGTAGCATTGCCACTCACATTGTCAAGTACTTGTGGGTTATATTTAGCTTCTAATTCGGCTAGTTTTCGACACTGAGGTGGTGAACCTTCTATTTCGGTGGAACTCATGGTCTGACCGCGATGCCAGGCACCGGATGTAATTTTATCATACTCAAGTTGCAATATAGGTTCCAGATCTTTACGTGATTGTGGCGGTGAGAATTCCAATTTCGGTGCAGCTTCCGCTGTGCCGAATACGTCGTCAGAATCTACACTTTCGTCATCCGAAGAGAAGGAAGTAATTCTTATCTTGTTGCTATTTTTATTTTTTATTTTACCGCCGGTTCCTTTCTTTCCAGTGCCACGGCCCTTAGTTCCTCTTTTAGATGGTAGTTTATCAGACCTGGACTTGATATCAGCTCGTAACTTTTCAGCAGCTGTCATAGGCTTTGGCTCTTTACAAATAGGCGGTTGTTGCACATTACGACCGTTTATTGTAAACTTTATATCATGTGGGAACTGAGGATCTTGTCTGATGCTATCAGTTTTTGAACTGGTAGCAGAATCACTTTCAATCTGACTCAATTTAGAGTTTAATGTCTCAAGTAAAACTGGATCCAAATTCTTAGAAATATCTCTCTTTGGACTTGGCAAGTGCTGCAACTGACAAGTCTTGTCCACTTCCAAAGTAACGGGATCCACCTTGGACAAATCTATGTTCTGTGTGAACAAAAAGTCTCGATTTTCAACCTCTAGGAATTTGGAACTATGTTCAACTTGTATACTATTTCTTGGCGATTTGGGTGATTTGGGCGATTTGGGTGATTTGGGAGACTTTGGTGATTTAGGCGACTTTGGAGATTTCGGCGACTTTGGTGACTTAGGAGATCGTGGCGACTTTGGATGATCATGGTACTTGCATCTTGGATGAGCGCTAACAATATGCCTGCCATTTTGTGGCGGAAGCATGATAATATCTGGCGGCGGTTGTCGACCATCATCCATGGGTGACGGAGCCGTTCCGTTCATAACATGCCGCTTGTGTAATACATAAGGAATGTCATATCCATCGTCTACGACTTTCTTAGTATCTTTAATTCCCGCTTTGAAAGCATCAAATTCTTTAAAGTAATTTTTGGGCAAGTCAAAGGGCGGACGCACGTGGTCTGGATGTCTAGACGGTAGTTCGAAATGTGATCGTTTAGTCGCAATAGGTGGAGCACTGGGTATTTGTCGGAATATGTAATCTTCGTCACTGGATTCTGCTGGAGTTAGATCTATCGACTTCTGGTGCATCAAAACATGTCTTCGAGAGTTCACACTGCTGAATCTTGGTCTATTTGCCAAACTATTTGGATCACTCTTAGTACGCTCGACTGTTGGATGAGAGTACGGCACAGCGGCATCTGTTAAACGACTGCTTGAACTTGTTTCAAGAATAAGTTTTGGATTATATTCATCGAAGTGAGTTTTAGCCATTAACTCTTCTTTCAAATTTTCTTTCCTTATCATATGCGTATGAACTTTGCCGCGCATATTTTTGTCAAATTCTGATTGCAGTATCGAGGGAGATCCTGATTGCATAGCAGCAGCTTTAACTTTATTTTTAGTATACTCAATACTATCCATTGCCGGTAAAATACGGACATTAACATCAGACTCGTTAGAAGATTCTTTCACAAGATGCGATGGAGCATTTTCTTTGCTGATAGATCGTGTCAGTGACTCAATCTTTTCTTTGTCAAAGCTGAAAACCGTCTCAGAAGAGCGGCGTCGCTGGTAACTGTGAATTTTCGCCGCTCGACTGTTGTCTATTTCTGTATCGAGGCCAACTATCTTTTCTGGCCAAATATGAGTTGTAGCTGGATGCATATCTTCTTCCTCGGTGGAAAACTCATCTATTTTCTTGGGTGGACTCAAATCAGAATAATTTTCATACTGATCAAGTTCCACATTCTGCAAGCTAGCGGAGTGCATGGGACTGTGATCCTTATGCTTACTATTACTTGGGAATGTTGAATATGGAGTTGGAATATGATAATAGTTTGGAGAATTGGCCAGATTTGCAATGAGATCTTCATGTGATTTATCGAATAACGTCTTCTCTCTATACTCAGGTTTCTCCATACTGATGAAAGTAGATTGAGTGTCATAAAAATCTTTAGTTGAATCAGGACTAGACGATGGTGATATAGGCTCAAATGGATCGATGTAAGCATTCTGAATGCTAGTAACGCTCCGGCGCCTAATGCTTATTTCGTCCGGTTCATACAAATTCTTCTTACAATCATAATAATCTGACTTAGAATCCTGACTTGAGGTTCTAGAGCCAGACCTGTCAGAACTCTTACTCTTCAAAGTTTCACGAGATTTCTTGCTATCAGTATGGTAAACGCTGTCACGTGACTTTTTGCTATCGACACTACTCTTTGAATGTTTCGAATCGTATATATCACTTTTAGATTCCTGACTAGATGTTCTAGACCCGAGAGCACGTTTGATTTCTTTGTAAAAGCTACCGTCGGACCTGACAGATAGTTTTTCGCGAGGAAGTACTCTGGGATCGTCGATCAAGAATGGATCGAGCGGTATGTCGTTGTCACTCCTATATTTGACGCCTATCATCAAATTGGGCTCTGCCTCTTGATCATCACATTCAGACATATGGGAAAGAGATTGATCATCGTCGGACGGCAAATCATTGCCAGAATCTAAAGAGCAAGAACGAGTGTGAACGACTGAAGATCGGTGGCGAACGCGGGCATAACGCGGATTTTCTGACTCATCATCTGAACGTTCGATGACTTCATAACTATCGTGCGACAAGTCGTCCTGAGAGCCGCTACGAACGAAAGTGGGCATATCTAGTCTCGGTTCGCTGATGGCGCCTGGGAAACTAGATGAATACGTGCGGCCTATCATCTCGCGTTGGGATTCTATTGACCCTCTGTTACCCAGAACGAATGCTAGAGTGCGAGCATCATCGTAACGTGTTATAGGAGAATCGACGCGTCGTCCCGCAGGGTAGTAAGAGTCTAAGTCAGCGACCATGCTTCGCGTGTCGCGGCGTCGTTTAGCGCGCCCCGCATCGTCGAAACTGAAGTCCCGTAGATTGCGGCAGCTGGCGCTGCGGCGGTAGACTGACCTGGCCCTCGGCACATCTGATCCGTCCTCGACGAGTAAGGAGCCCGAGTGGCTCGATTTCGATGACCTCGATGGGCACGCAGAGTACATGTTGCATTGGGATAGTTCGTACTCGAGTCGTTCGGAGGATTTTTTGAAGCTGTTGGGTTGTTTGGCGAGGAACAAGTCGGGATAGTCGTTAGGGGAAGGCGCGGTGTCGGCAAGGCGCGTGGCAGGCGTGGGGGTGGTGGCGGGCGGGTGGGGGGTCTGACCTGGGCGGGCACGAGGCGGCGGAGTGGGCGCGCGCGCGCGACCAGCTGGAGCACGACCCAAGCTCGCCTGGCTCCATGTACTCTCCGGAGAAACCTGCGTCATAACATTCTTAACTCAACAAATGTCCAATTAAAAAGAAATAGAATTTACGTTAATTAAGCCTTATTTGCCAGAAACCCAAACAAAGCGATAAATGTATGTAAAGAGATACTGTTCCATAACATTCATACAAACATAACAAATATAGACGACCTCAGTGGCGCAATGGTAAAGCGCTTGCCTCTGAACCGAGAGGTACGGGTTCGATCCCCGGTCGGGTCATAATGGAAAATTATCTTTTTCTAATTGGCCCGGGTCTTATCTATATAAGTATTTGTTATAAAATATAGTAGCGTTGAGTTAGTATCCCATAACGCAAGTCTCGAACTTACTTTGGGGCTAGCTCAATCTGTGTGATTTGTCCTAATATATTTATTTATTAGGTTATGATACTATATAAGATCTATATTCACTAATTTATGTCCTGAACCATCTTTAGAATAGAATATCATTTATTGCCAACAAATAAAACACGACAACATAAAACATTAACATATCATAAAATTACTACAATATAATGATATCAAATACTGACCAATGGTGTCGTCGTCCGATGAGGCAGAGGCGAATCCTGCGTAGGACGATGATTGACCTCGGCATGGGTCACAAGCTCTGGAGCTCCCTGTGTGACACACGGCCGAGTTAGTGAAAGAGACGGCGAATGTGAGACTAGTGCAGAGTGTGACAGTGCTTTACGACATTGAGACATTATGTAATGGACTGTAGCATTGTTTTTGGCTATATGTCAATTTATACTTTATTGAACTACTCAATTCTCTTCTCAGTCGAAATTACGACAATAAGGTGCAATGAATAATACTAAGATGTTGAGGTTAACAAAAAAAAAAGACATTTACGATTTTGTCTGTCACATTATGTGAAATCCTTCACTTTTTCTTCGTCCACCCCTGTTCCAGTTTATTACATGGGGTACATGTGAATTTATCGCAGATAAAATGTTTCCAGATTCAATTAATTTCACAATAAAAACAAAACAATGCCACAGTTATTAACTAGTTTTATACGGAACATCGAGACGATAAAGACTGAATTATAAACCTTGCACCGATGATGATTTAGATAAGAAATAAATTATAACCATGCCCTTAACGGAAACTTACTCTAAAATATGATTTCTGATTTAAAATGCCGTCACCTATTAGTAACATTCTGAACAACGATAGTAAATTTTGTGCATAACGTTTGAAAAATGTTGCTGGTGTATGATGATGTGACAGACAAACATTTTCGGTGTAGACACATGAATATGTAGAGTTAGAAATGACATTGTACAATTAGAAGTTAAAAACAAGCCAATTTTTGAAAAGGCCCTTACGATTTGGCTGCAGTACAGTTTTGACAGCTGAAAGAAACAAAAATAAACGTCTATTGCGTGAACGAAGCAAAGCGTGACGTCATCGGGTTTTGACGTCTCAAATCATAACATATATGGCATCTTTGCATTTTACAAAGAAATCTATCCAATAATTCGTTTAAGATATACAACAAAATATCCTTCAATCTACCCTTCATAACTTAAATAAAAAAATCTTAAATATCAGATGTTTATAGTTAAGTGTCCGCGCAATATTGTAACAATCAACAAGCAGTGTATACGCAATGAAAAGCTTTTATAGTATAGAATATTATATCTTCTATGATATTTCTCATAAGCGCTGTCTAAATTGTGGAAAGCGTAGTACATTCTATATGTATTTTACCTTACCCTTTACTGTATGATAGAAATTGTCTACTTGCTGCTAGATAGCGGTAGGTAAGGTACTAAATCATGTCAGAAGCATAACGATCAACTCTCGATAAGAATGAAATATTTATATATATATTACTTATTTTATCAGATTAAGGAAATTGTTCCAACTAAGAGTTTCGTCATCAGAGAAGATGATATCAGTGAAGGATAACTATACTATAGCTTGTCTTATTACAATAACTTATCTACAACCATCACTTACCGTAGTCACATTATAAGCAACATCTCTTTCATGACAGAATACATCGCCATTTGTTTTATCAATATATAAAGAAAAAAGGTTTGTATTTTTATTTATTTATGACGATTTTGACGAAATTCGACACAGAGATAGACGAAACCTTCAAAAGTAAAATACACTTTTTATGGTTTTACTAGAGCAAATCCGGGACGGGCCGCTTGTAGGAAAGAAAGAGAAAGAAAATAAAGTAGGATATATGTAACCTTGTCCCTCGTGGTGACAAAGGCGGTAGCTGGTGGCGGCGGGCGAGGCGCGCCCCCCCCGGCCCTCCGCGCGGAGCGCTGCGCCGCCTCGCGCGCCTCCTCCGCCGTGTATCCCTTCATCATCAGAGAAGCCTCCAGGTAGTGAGGCTGCTTGTCCCACTCCAGGGAAATCGCTGCAACATTTGACATTTGTGTTGTGAGAATATGATAAAGGACCCTCGGCTCGGATGCTAAACTGTGGAAGGAATCAGTAAAACATTTTTTTTTTTTTTGAAAAGTACAATCGTCGATGACGTGAGACATGAAAAATCCCTACTTTCAATTTTATTCTCCATGTTAACACAGTAGCATTATTGTCGTCAATCAATAATTTTGTAGTATACAACAAGATTGTGAACTTTTTATCTGACCATATTCAGCTTCCGCTAGTTGACTGCGTCTTTTCCAACTATCGCGAGTTAACCTACCTACGCCTATATTGAAGAAATGACATAACCGAATTATACGGAACTGCTCCCATCTGACAAAAAATAAAGTGAGCTTTAAACCGACCTATGTAGACGTACTTTACATTGACAACAAATTACCGAGCTTACTTGTTTCTATCGCAAATTTTTAGTCAATGTAAAATAAGTCTAAAGACGACGAACCAAAGTTCAGATTGCAATTAAAGTAAATCGTATGAATCGGCTACGTCCTGAATTACATACGTACCAAATACTCCATGTGTTATCCTGTATGTATGGTACATAAACTTGTAAATAAATAAATACCATCGGAGCCTGGCGGTAGCGGCAGCAGCGGATGGGCGGAGAGACTAGCGTTGAGCGGCGTGGCCGCGTGCGAGGACACGTTGCCGCGCGACCCGCCCGCCGACCGCGACGCGCGGAATGACCCCGACCTGCGGCGGACGGAGGATGGTGACACCAGCTTTTGGTTCTTATGGCCTTTGCACTAAGGTTGTGTTTCGGTCGCGCGGATTTCACGCGCGGATTATAAATTCAACCTTATGTCGTAATATTGTCACTGTTTTAAGTTTGTGGTTCGGTTGCTGATTTCACGGATTCTAAACCTTGTGTAGTTGCAATAAGATTGAAAGTAATACGATCGCGGAGTTTAGGGACTACAAATGAAACTTGGGTCACTGCGCTATGATTCAAAATGGATTTGTCGCGCGGAGTTGTAAAGATTAGATCTAGTGGAAACCTATATAAGCACTAATATTCGAATTTTCGAAATAATTATATAGCCGCGTATATTTCACTCGCTGGATACATACGCTAAATACAAACTTATGTCGCTATATGTTAAAAAAAATTGTCGTCAAACGGATTTCAATCTAGCGTTCACCGAGCCAAGGTTCAAATTTTACGTGCCCATTTCAATGGTACCACATAATCAACCCTACGTTTCTAAATCTCTATTGTCGTACGGATTTCATTTTAATTATATATTAACCGGCGCAGGAGGGTGGTGATGCAACGCGAGATAAAACGATATAAAACCATGTTTCAGTGACAACATATTGAGTAATATTTGTCATCAAATTAATACCAGCGTCTTCCCTCATCGAACTAAATTCAAAACTAACCGCGACATCCAGCATTTTTATGCGTAATGAGTTTTTTTCGGCATTTCTTCTCAGCAGTGGTCGTTCCGAAATGCCATTGTGAGAAATAACTATTTGATATAAAAATTGACGTGAAAAAGTGCCTGTGAAGGTCTAATTTCTGATTATGATTTAAATTTGAATTTATTGACAACATAAAGTCTCATTAATTTTTTGCACTCTAATATGAAAATAGAATGCGTGAAATCTACGCGACTTTGCGGGCCTAATGCTAACGTAATTTACTGTAACAATTATTGTACTTGGACTCCCCGCTCCGTCCCTCTGTTAGCTACATGTTCAATATACGCCCGAATTAGGTATATATTTTTGCAGTAGGTAGCTAAACCTTAAAACATAACAAATCACTCGAAATTGTCCTTTAATCAAGTTACTCGCTATTGTACTGCGACATCGTTTCATTTTGCTGAGATGAAACTTAAATAAAAAAATACTCTCAGACCTAAGAAAGTAATTCACAAAACAGGCAGAAAGTACAATATCAATTAAAAAAATAAGTAAACAGGGAAGTGCAGGGGCTTGACAATTCTGACACAATTATTGTGCGTTATTTTATACACAAGGATTACACAGAGCAACACACTCAATTCAAAGTGTCAAAACTATGTGTTGCAAGCGTGTAGGGTTTCGAGTGACATAGACTGGGATTGATGCTGAAACACTACAAGGTGACGGAGCGTAGACTCGTATTGTATAAAAAAAAATCCCTAAAACCGAACACACCATCCTCCGACCGATCGCCGCGTCGTCGACCGCGACATCTAGTGGGAACCCACGAAAACTAAGCAACGAGCGGGGATGTTTCTGTCTCTTCCCTTCATAGGCTGAAAATAGCGGTGAAATTCACGCAAATTAATTGTCGCAGTTGTTTTGGCTACAGAACAACATGTTATCGAATCAAATTGTTATAAGAAACAAGATCCAAGCTATTTTCAACCTTATTGCTTCGCCGCTCATTGCTCATATAATACTCATGGGTTAACCAGTAAACTTGGAAGAAGCGAAAGTCTCAACGGATACAGCACATGCTCGAGAATCTAACCACCATCGATATACAACTATTCGAAGCCTCACTAACCGATTTTAGTCGTTTTTAGGGACTTTTTTACAACATGCATCGCGCTTTTCGTTTATAGTTCTCACACAAACGCCCACAAGACAAAACCAAAAGCTAGTGTCCCCCAACCCATGCTAACCACTCACCGTATTAGATAACTTATGCTACTTATATATTAAGATACATAGGAGTATATTTCTCCCATTTTTATGATAAGGCTTAGAAACAACTAAACGCAAACTAACTACATTTTGAACAGCGTTCTAATTGGTCACAATTTGCTAATTTGACATATTTTTTGAAATTGCAATCAAAGCGTTTACTAACATAATTTGAATTCCATTTAGTATCGATTAACTAGTATAGTGTAATAGAGTATATTCAAAGTAATTTTAAGGGAAAAATAATCTGAACTTTTTGTCTCTAGTTTTATACACATCTTATCTAGATAAATATAAACAGTGACATAAGAATTGAATAATTCTTTCGTGAATAAAAATGGTTCAACTCACGCTAAGTTAAAATCTCTTTTTCGATCTCCGGTCAGATCCAGATGAAAAATAATATATCTCGAATTGAACTCAGTCTTAGATAACTATCATATATATAACAGTATAGCTGACTTATAAAATCAATAAATTCACCAACATATTTCTCAAAATTACTTTGTGACTAATTTAAACTTTATGATTTGTCTCTATTAAATATTTATGCATATGTTTATAGAGCTCGAGACCAATAAAAACGCTGTCTGACATAATAAGCTATAGTTATTCGCCAAGTCGGTTCTGTCATGCAAGAACTATGCTACTGCAGGAGCTAAGCTTTGAGAAGCCAGACGCACCTTTGGAATGTTTGCCGCTTCACATAGTTGTCTCGGACGAACTCGACTATCTGCTTCTGTGTTTTACCGCTATACCTGTGAAGGAAACGTTAAAATGACAGTGCACGGTAGTTGTACGGTAGTATTAAAGCTTTTTAAAAAATACGTAAATATTATTTAGGTATTTTTAAAGAGGAATGTCAAAGTAAATAAGTAAGAAATATTGTTGTAAAAAAGGATCCAGGATAGCAAACATATTATTAATCATAGTCAATTATATACCATTATACCAATGGTATATAATTGACCATTAATACCATTTTTGCTACATTCGATACCAGGGTTGAGGACTTACTGAGAATTATGTAAACATCCAGTTTGTCATGTTACTTAAGCAGCTAAACAACGACCTATGTTTTTTTTAAAGTTTAATAACCAATTAGTGTTGAGCCTCTCTATCATTCCTCCATGACGTTCTATCTTGGGTCATATTGCACCACCTTTTATCGAACTTATCAAAGTCGTTGCTAGCTCGTCCTTGGTCAAGCCAGCCTATGAATATAACAATTCCCTAAAGTTAGACGAAAATCATCAGAATTCCAGTAGAGCACGTACCTGAAAGAGGATCCCCTGGATATGACCCTGGTCTTGTGCCGCGGCGGCCGAGGCACGCTGGAACATCTGAAGAAGCCGTGGTTCTCCACGCACTTCTTCCAGAAGTTCTTGCATTCGTTGCGAGTTTCGAAGAAGAATTCCACGACGTCGCGATAGTAATTCTATTGAGAATATTATTTTAAAGAAGCTTTTTACGAATTTTTCATTTTTAATATAATCGATTAATTTAGATTATGTTACGTTCATTGTGGCAAAAACAAGTCCATGTAGCAAACCATTGTGGAGTTCCCTTGGACCTTTGGTGATGATGATCTTTGATGTTTCATCAGGTCACCAGGGGCCTTGGCTAAGCGAAATCAGTAAATTTAACTTGCAAGAGTATTTTTTCTCATCTCCATAGGCAGATGTCGTATAAAGCACTATATTTCACTCGGAAAAAGTACAATTCACAACTCGGTGTGTTGTCTACTACGTGGATATGCCTTAACATGCACATTCGTCTGTTAATTTTCGAATCTATCACTCTCATTCCCAAGTCTCGAACTTACTTTGGGGCTAGCTCAATCTGTGTGATTTGTCCTAATATATTTATTTATTTCATTTCACGGGATATTATATACAAATAGTATCTAAATGTATATTCCCACTCACACAGCCCTCCGGGTGAAGTTTTATGAGAAACTTCTTCCTCTTGAAGGAGATCTTCCTGATCTTGGCCCAGCTGAAGGTGTTGATCTTGGTGAAGTGCTGGAACACCACTATGCCCATGTGGGCCACTGCCAGGTTGAGGGGCACGCCTTCATGGTCCTTCGCTGGGTGCATTTTTACACCTGAGGACAAATTGTTACTCTTGCATTAGACCAAATTTTTTGGCGCCTTTCTCAGTTCTCAATGTAGCAATTGAAGTCAAATTAATTAAAACTAAGGACAATAACCTCGTAAAAAAGGCTGGCAAACGTCAGTTTGTGCCAATTTGCATTGCAACTACACCTTTTAAAATCAAGAACTGTGCCAATTAGCCAACTCGCTCGTTTCATTTAAGGGCGTTCCTACACTGCGTGTAAACGCTATAGTGTTGCACGTTACCACGCGCTGAGTTGAACTTTTAATTAATTTTAACTAGTGCATTCTAGATTTATTTATTGAAGTGTATATTTCAATAAATGTCCTCGTTTGGACTGGTCCTCGTTTGTAAAGCGTTAAAGCTTTACAAACATAATCTCGATTATAAGGGGTCTATTAATGTAGGCGACTTTTTTATGATATTTTAACATGTTTTAAACAAAAATACGTTTAATATTGCGATGCTTACATTTCCTATTTTGGCTGTAAGGTCAATCGACCAACTCATCTTGGCTGCCAAGCCTCCCCTGACTCTCCAATGCTGACACATGTGGTCGTCCAAATCAAAAGGGACCTTATGGCGGCTAGCACTTAAGGTTTATTGCCGTTGTTTTGTATTGGAACAACGGTAATAAAGACCTAAGTGCTAGCCGCCATAAGGTCCCTTTTGATTTGGACAACCACATATTATTCAGATTAACTTTACTCTCAGCAATAGTATGGTTTGCTATTGCCTTCTCCATTCCACACACAAATATGAATTAATTAATAAAATTTACCGCTTAAAGTAACATTTGATCACCGCGTTTCATTATGTGAAAGCATTTGTAAATTTTATTTTACACGCAGGCAACTACCCTATCAAGTCTAAAATTGTTTTCCGACAGTTGCTTCGTCTACGAACATTTCGTCGACACAATGTTGATGATGATGACAGAACCCTTCATCTACGAACGATCCGCCGACAGAATAGAGGAGATATTCTCGAAGCAACCGTCGGTCAACAGTTTCAGACTCACCCTATTAAAATAAGATCTAAAAGTGTAATTGAAGTTAGTACACTCACCGTATAACTCGCATCTTCGCGCGGTCTCCAACAGATTCAGGTCCGCTTCGGCGGGGCTTTGACCTCTGAAACAAACGACGACACTTGACATTCTATGCTGTGTCGTTTTTTGGTGACTGTGTGTATAATCATTCTGTTAAAATACTGAAACTTACTGATGTACTATTTGGCAGCTACATGCCAAATTTCTAATATACCATTTATTTATGGTGGATTGCACCGTTAACTTTGACGTTAACTTTAATGTACGCATAAAATGCAAAGTATGCCATTTTGTCTAAACGTCAGCGGCGCGCCGGTTAAAATCAACGTCAAATTTGACGGTGCATCTCACTCTGTTGCTGCAACTAAATCAAATTTTAAATATGTACACAATGCAGGTAGCGCAAATGCCAGATTGTTTGGTAAAGCTGAAGGTACATTTACTTAAATTGGACTTAAACTATATAGTACGACTGCAATCGATCCATACAATACGATTCTGGTCCTAATTGTTTCATTCCACCACAATAAACACTACGTGCAAGAAGTCACGCTCTACGATCGACTACCAAATCTACTATTGTTACAATTAATCTATAATTATTTATTTATTATTATAAAAAGGGGCCCGTCCCGGCTTCGCTCGTTTAAAAACAGTATATATACACCTCTAAACCAAAAACATAGTAAATTATATACAAATACACCTTTAAACCTTCCTCTGGAATCACACTATCTATTAGTGAAAACCGCATGAAAATCCAAGCATCAGTTTTTGAGTTTATCGCGAACAGACAGACATACGCGGCAGTGGACTTCGTTTTATAATATGTAATGATAAGGATTTCTCAAAAAAGCCATTCGTAAATAAGTATTTTTCCAAGCGCGTATAAGAACTTACAGATAAATAAAACACAGTATTTTTATTAAATAGTTTCCGTATAAAGTGTGTGTGTGCTGACAATCACATTAAGCATAATACCGGCTATACATTACCGCGATACAGTTTGTCGAACTCTCGCAGATTCGGTATACATTGCTGGTTTTTCAGTGCGGTAAACAAATCTCTGATACAAACTTCATTCGCGTCGGAGTTCGGCGATAGTGTATAATAATATACATAATGGCATAAGGACGTGACGTTTTCCCGTGGGAATGATTGAGTAGGAGCGACCCGGTTCAATGTAGCACCTTGTACAGGTGGAGTCGCTGCGCTATTCTTAAAATATACGATCTTTTATATGTAGGTAACTTTTAAACTGTATATTGATTTCCCATTACTGCTATGACAAAAGAAGATATGAATTAATAATTGTCATAAATCTCGCATATATAAATATAACTAAATATATTTAAATGCCGCCAGGGAGATGGGCACAGGTCACCACAACTTGGTTCCCGAAGGTCGTAGGCGCATTTAGACAAATCTCAGCGTGGTTTACAGCAAATGCCTCAAGATTTAGTACTTTGGAAGACAAAAGGGGGGGCCTTTGCCCAGCAGTGGGACACATAATACAGGCTATTAAAAAAATCACTGATTCAACCTTTTTACAGTATATACTTACATATGTTTCTTGTGGTTCTCCATGATTCTCCTCTCCGACTCCTGATCCTGTCCGGGGAAGAACTTATACGAGCTGAGGTATCTATGGTCTGGATAATCCTCCGGAACAAAGTCGCCGCATTCAGCTATATTATAGAAATAACAGTTTTATATTTTAGCAAATCAACAAACATGGACAAATTAAGGAATATCTTGCAGGATTTGAAAGTTAAGGCCCTGTTCTAATATCATATTGTAATCTGACAGGTAAACTAACTGCTAGATAAATCTGCCTAAGTTATTTGCTAGTTAGCCCTACCCAACAATTGTGAAACAGATTTATTAAAGTTATCTGTTCGATATGTTACATATAGGCTATCAGACATTTTATCAGCAAGCGGTGAAACAGGCCTTAAGACTAATAAAAAATACGGTCAGTTACATAGTTATAATTAATATACAGAATACGCCGTTTACACCAAACGCTACCGAAGATAATTTGGCAGTAATAAATACTCCTTATTCACATTCTCCGATGCAAATAATATTCGACACATTCTTCTATGAAATTGTACATATCGATGATTCTACAACTCCCTTGAGATAGATAAGATCTAGCTTCCTTGAAGCGTAGATATTCAATAAAGTTATAGTGCGCTTTAATAGTAACTTCCTGCTACGTACTCTAGAGAATGTGGAATGAGATCCAAGCCATGGATTATTCTACGGTTGCTATATGTATAATACTAAAACACGATTCTTTAAAAAGTGAAAAGATGGCTGGCAAGCCGCATGACTGTTTGCTTGCTTAATGAATTTTTTTTAAATCCATGACAGCAAAGGTTGCTACAATCTACTATTGTGACCTTATAGACTTACCCTGGACAATATAACTGGCTATGAGCGCGGCAGTGTTCTCATTGCACTGTATGCAGCCGTGAGCAAGGTCCCGTTTCACTTGCAAACAGAAGAGGTACCGTGTGAACTCCTCTTCGAGCCGCGCAGGGTCGGGCGTGTAAAACTTCACGCAGAAACGCAGTGTCGGCTCCAACATCGACAGCCCTAGTTGGCGGCACATCGGCTTCTCTACATCCAGCCAGTACTGTGAACAAAAAAATTGTTTATTTATAAGCAGATAGTGCCAGATTGCTATTGGAGCGTGTGGTTCCTTTCCCGCTTGAAGTTAAAATAATTTTGAGACAGTGACGGGCGATAACGATATGGTTCGCAGAAAAATATTGTAAACTTTCGAAAATACTTTCATCTTTTTTTTTTCATTTATACACATTTCATATTTATTTCAATTTTATTAAGCAAAGGGGCCATCCATTAATCACGTTAGGTTTGACAAAAATCACGAAATATCACAAGGCGGTGTAGTACGTGTATTTATTGTTTCGTTAAACGGGCAAGTAACTTTAACTTATCGTTGCCAGGTAACGAACCAAATCCCCGTTGTATAACGTTGTATAAAGATAATGCTGTATTTAAACATAAAACTCTCAAAATTTTAAGATTCTTTGTAGGTACTAAAAATACACGTGATGTTTTGTATAGTTTTAAATCTCACCACGTATCAATAAAGGGGAAGGGGGGGTCAAACATGGTTAAAAAAAGATCGAAACAAAGACGACGTCACGGAACCAACAAGGTTTGCCAAGCTGAAATATAGATTTTACATTATGTGGCAATGACTTTTCCTGTTCCTAAAGATAACTGGCTCGGTGTTCGAAAATGGAAACTTAACAAAGTAATTCAAAATGTAATTTTCTTGTTAAAATACTACAGAGGAACTGCTGCGAGTTTGTTCCCGATTACAATCTTGGCTGTGACGCCTAAGTCACTGTTAACACACTAGCGTCATCTAATGACTTTAGCTTGCACAGACTACAAGGAGAAAATAAATATCGATTATTTATAGTAATACTTTAAGATAAACCAAGGAATGTTACTACTAGATGGCGCCAGCTATTCCTAAGTTCATATAGCTAATTGTGCCTGTAATTCCTTCTCTTCGTCTCAGTTTGTATCGCAATATAGTACAACAAAAGTAATTCCTGAGTTTCTATTTCGCCATCTAAATCCTGCAGGTCACGAAACTAACAGTCCCCATAAAAATAAACGTTTAAACGCAGACAATTCTCTTACCTTTTTTGACCAACTGCCAACCTGGCGTCAACCCTCGGGAATGATTTGAGACTTCGGGTCTTATTATAAAGTGCAGTGTACGAAGAAGAATGTAATCTCCAAGATATTACGAACCTTAGTCCCATTAGCGTCCTGATACTCCAGCCCGAAGTAATCAGCTTCTAGCAGGTGCAGCTGCCGACACACCTGGTCGAACAGCACTCGACCCAAAGCTTTCGACTGTAACAATGCAAAAACAATATTTAATAAAAAAAACTTGTTACTATTTAACTTACTGACTTATTTTTTGTTTGTTTATTTATTAACCTCCTCATAAAAGGCAATCAAGAGTGCTATTAACTGAGTTTGTTTCAAATAGGCGATGGGATAATAACATGTCACACAATAAATATAAACCTTCGAGTCTCGCTAGTCACTGTCTACACCGTAAGGAACAAAGACGTGACACTTTATCCGCACTCAAACATAATAAACAAGTATAAATCACGGTCTGTTATTGGCGATCTGTGTCTAAAATGTAAACAGTGCCGTTCCTAAAATTACAACGGAGCCGTTTGGAAATTATACGCACAATTTTAGAAATTGTTTTATGAAGGAGCATGCCTAATTCGCTGTTTTTGTGAAATGTTTCATAATAGACTCAATATATAATAGTCTAAAATATTGTATTTCTAGAGTGTGGAAATTGTATTAGTTGTTGTAAACGACATTCATATGTAACCGGTACACGAGTGTCGCATTTCATACAATCTAAATGTATTGGAGCATGTGCCATAAATATACATTCCGTAATAATTTATTACTTGATCTAGTATTCTATACATTTTAATTGGTAACTGATGTAGACAAGCACGGCTACACTACACGCCTTAGGTCGTAATTAAAACTAACGTAATTCATATGCAGCATAATGAATGCTACAATAAGCCGATGTTACAAATATAATTGTTTTATTTACATTGTGAAATTATGAAAAATAAAATTAACTTTACTAGTTGTTCAGAATCAGACCAACGGTTCCAAAGTTATCGAGTTACAAACAAACAAACAAACAAACAAACAAACAAACAAACAAACAAACAAACAAACAAACAAACAAACAAACAAACATACAAAAAATGTATTTTTGCGCCCCAATTAATAAATAGATCTAATGAAAAAAATATTTAAAATTTGAACACATTTTGTCAGTGGCCAGTGCAATGTTAATAAATCCTAGTCAGAACATTCATCAGAACATCTGTAACAAACTCATGGATTTAGTAAGTACTTCGTACCGGAGTACCTACTAATTCCATGAACAAACTACAATAAAAGCGTGTGGTATTGTCTGTGGATCCGATGGCGGATTACACGAACAATGCTAGGAATTTAATTGCAACGTTGAACTGTAGAGCTACGTTCAAATTGCTCGCAGCGGATCCTTGTCTCTTGTAACAGGTGATGTAAACAACCAGACTCTGACTGACCGAATGTATATATATCAATATATTAGTGTGTTTATATCAAGCTTTTGTGAACTATTTTATTAAATCTAGATTTCGATTAGTATCTTTACATATGAGAAACGAGGAAACACACAAATAGGATATAAACCTTTCAATTTTAATTTCATTAATTTCGTTAACCAGTGATGTGAAACACTGAAAAGTTTGATACTTGATTAGGAGACTTGTCTTTATTTCTCTCGAATTTGGAGTTTGCGACCAAACTTGTTTGGGACACGTAACCGGAATTTGATATGACACATCTTCATGAGTGATCTGATGAAGAGTAACTAGGGAGTCACTAGGGGAGTTGACCTCAGATAATGTGGAATCAGATAAGAATACCTTTGTTAGCTCCACTATGATCTAATCACTCCTTACAGGCTTCGATTCTCCAAGAGATATCGATGGACTAAAAAATTTTAATAAAATATTCAAGTCAATTAGACTCTAAATAACTCTACCAGTAAGTGTTAGGTTTTTAATTAGCTGCTGTGTCCACAGCAGCTGTGTGGTAACGAGAAAATATTACACAGTTGAAAGATTTTTAATAAACAACGTTTTCTTATTTTGTAGTGGTTAAGGGTCAAAAATTGGATTAATTTTGGCATTTTCTATATTTGTGTAATAGCAGCGAAGCGACGCCCACGCTTAGCCTTAAGTTTTTTATTCTAAACTAGAAAATCAAGGTAATTTTCGCGGACCACCATAATGAAAACACAGTAATAAATTTTAGACAGACAATACCTACCTAATTGCGCAATTTGAAACATTTATAAAACTCAAACTCACAAGACAATATATTTTGTATTCTACAAAGCAAATCAAATATCTTTAAAAACCGCATTCACTCTCACACAAAGCTTTTCACATCGCTGATTGCTGAAAGCTGAACGAAACAAGTTGCATATAAAAAGCGGCAACAAGCTATAACAATAATAGAATACAAAAAGATAACTTTCATACGAATACGACAACTCACAATTTCTCAATTTATGGAACATGTTTTATGTAGTGTGTTCTTTGGAAATTCAAACACGATTTAACAACTACAGGCCTACCATCAACTTTTACAGAACGATTCCAATGCAACTCAGTTCAATTTAGGCACCTAAAATGAATCGGATTCATACTAAAAATTAAGTCGATGGTACGATAATTTGCGATGCAGTTCAGTTTAGGTCGTAAAGTGGGTCGCGTTAAGAGATGATGGTAAGCCCCCTGACGTATAAGTTCTTACGCTAATACTCTTTATTATACTGTGGTTCTCCCTTAATTATAACCATCAACCTTCACACAAAAGATTAATAGAAATGTGTGAAGACAGGGAAATTTAATTTCCCAACTTAACACAGGTGTGAACGCTCAGTGTGAGATGGTGATTATAATTATTATAATTATCTCTGGTAAAGTTTTCCATCAAGTCACCTTCAGGTATCTATCGATTTTAAAAAGCATCATCGTTCTACAAAATCCAGTGGACAGTCTTTTATTTTTAGAGATTCTAAGGCGAACCTAAGCTATGCTAAAGTTAATATTGGATGGAGAGTAACTTCCGTTTTATATGTAACTTATATTGATGATGTAAGGCTCTCGATGTAAGACCAACACAAAGATGCTTTGATCTCAACCAAGCTCTTCACAGTATCGCATGCATCCTGCGTTTTCAAACTTTATATTCGATTTTCTCAACATTTTTATGGTATCGTTTTAATTTTACTTTCATACAATATGTGGAGTTGTAATCATTGAGAATGAAAAGGGAAATATTATTTTCTTTTGTATATATATATTTTGTAAAAATCTTACATTTTTAACATCAGTTTCGCATTCACAATATAATTATGACCAAGTACCATTTAACTTAACATAACAACACTACAACAATTCTGATACTTTAACATTATTACAATAATAATAAATAATAACAAATATATTAGGACAAATCACACCAATTGACAAATCACAAAGTTCGAGACTTGTGTTACGGGATACTAACTCAACGATACTATATTTTATAACAAATACATATATAGATAAACATCCAAGACCCGGGCCAATCAGAAAAAGATAATTTTCCATCATGACCCGACCGGGGATCGAACCCGGGACCTCCCGGTTCAGAGGGAAGCACTCTACCACTTATATACTACAATATACCAAGAAAAACAACACACAAATAAAGCGACCATTTATGAAACTAATCAATCACTAATTGAACGTTGAACAGAAGTCAGCGTACCACACATGCTAACAGAGTCCTTGGCCTTTAAACTACCGCGCGCCCCGAGGGGAGCCGACGTTATAAATACATCCGACTTGCAATTTATTTCACAGATACCATACACAAAAATTGGATTCAACCACATCTACACTGATATAGGAGCTGATAAAGGCGAGAATATAAAATAAAAAAATATGCACTCCAACACAGAACCTCCTTAGAAAAATATTGAGCCAAATATGTCCTTTGAGTCTCATGACACTCATGAAATCGGTAGATATGTAATTTGATCTGTAGTAATATTTGTTTATTTAATAAGCAGGATAAACAGCTCTTATAAAAAGTCTTTAAAAAACACTTAGAATTTACTAATGTGGAGAGAGAACTGCTAGAAGCTGGCAACACATACTTCAACCACCATCTAGCAATTGTAGCCGTATTACTTATTGACGTCAAAAATGTACAGTCACACACAGAACAGTAGACACAGTCCAGACACTGTCAGGTGGCATAGGAATCAAATTTGTCTCTTTGGACATTAGCCGAGCGCCTCGACCACTTGGCCAAAGCTTCAAGTTCATTAAATAGTAACTCAGTATATCACACTTTAAACCGTCCGTATATCTCAGTGGCTAACACCGAATCCTTGGCCTTCACACGACCGTGCGCCCGAGGGGAGCCGATGTTATAAATAAATACTGCGCGTATTACACCGCGTCTCCTGTGGCCGACCCTGCTATGTTGTTACTTTGATATGGATGAAATGTACTACTAAAACTACGGCCTTTTTAGAACATTCATTTTATATCAGCATTTGATAACTTTGCATAGAGGGAGAGGATGAGTATTTGCATAGAGAGAGATGGAAGAACTGAGTAAAGGATGAATGAAGGTGTTGGGAATGAGTACGAGTACGGTAGGAAACCGAGACTTATGGTAAAATAAGACAAAGAAAGACAGAAGAGCCACAAAGAAAAACCAAATTAAAAATTTAAGAAACCCCAGACTTCGAAGTTTTTGGTTTCCTCCCATCTGCTAGAAAAGAGCTGACAGCTTCCAAACGACTGAACAGACTCATTAAATTCTCTATCAAATAAAAAAAAAAGATCAAAATCGGTTCAGCCATTCGGCTTCTATGATGCCACAGGCAGACATCCCCTGCTCTCCTTCTGTTATCGGGGGTTAAAAAGAATAGTAATACAGTAGGTAGTTCTGCACATTTTTTCCCAATCAAATTAACTCTTTATACTGCCTAAGTAACAGCGGACTGCGCGGCAGTAGATGTAAAAGAAATACCTAAAAACTTTCTTTATAAAGTTTTGTGCTCCATCATATTCCACGTCAAGTTTGACCTTCGCAAACGAAATCAAATTACATTACGGTCGTTAATAAACGAGAAATGCTGAAAATGAACATATCTACCATGATGGTCTGGCAGCAAAGAAAAAACTAGTAAGTGCCAACTGCATTTCATCCGTCACAGACTGTGAAAATCAATCAAGGGAGAGTGCTATATTTCTACATTAAAGTTTTATTCAATCGAGGATACACATAACTTATTGACATCAAAACTTACTTAAAAATAAGTCCAACCGATTTTCAAAGCGCAGGTGAAGAAGCGGTGCAACAAACTTCACCGCAACTTTTCTCCATTAATTAACAAATGGATATTCCATATTCATCCCAATTTAACTCGCTCGCTATCTTTCTTATTACAGGTTAAAAATTTCGAATGACAAATAGCTACCTATTCCAAATCTTCAAAACATAAACGTAGTATTGCACGAACTTACATAACCTTACGATACGATATCCTAGCGTATAGTAAAAATATGTCAATTCACAAGATAAACATGCCCGGGCCATCCCTTATCTCGCATCTCTTCTGGCACACCGCCAGATTTTCCCATACCGAGAACCCTAACCCAGCCTGCTTTGATTGCCTCAACAAGCCTATTGTTTCCTTCCCTCCACTCCTCTCGCCAATTTGCTGGTGTAATAGCTCAGCGATTCTTATTAACCTGCCACGCGAAGGACTGTTCAATGTTAGTGTCGCTTGCATCTTTGAATGCCTCTTTATTAAGTTGACATGAATTGTTGAAGTTCGTTTTTGATTGAAATGTGTTATGTATTCCACCGTCTTATATCACGATTATTATATAAGACGACAAGTGGAAAGAGGGATACGAATCAGGTGTCAATCGTCGCTATGCCAAGAACTTGCTTTTGTTATTTGATACATTTTCACGTTAGGAATTATGTATATGGCGTGAAGTGAGTTAAATTTCTAACGGAATATCTGGACATAGCTGACGTAGAAAGCAAATATATTAAAGCGCTAATCTTGACATTCGCGGGAGAAACACGCGGCCATATTCCCCAAGACATTGTGTATTTTTAATGGACAAGTCTGGCGGGGAGGTCCTATTTTATTCAGCGGTTTGGTTTTAGTTGTCTATGGCACACAAAAGAAATTCAGGGAGCTAAGGAGGAAAACCCTGATAATATCACGGTGCAAAATTGCAATTCCTACTGATGAAAAATCACTCAAAATAAATGACAAGTGAAAGAAACCCACATGCCATATTCGATACTTACGATGTTATGTATATTCTCGATGTGTAGTGATTCAATAATTAGGAGACCCGCCTATGAACATTAAGGTCGCAGATTCGAATTCTACTTGAGCTTGTATACCGATCTGACTCATGTTTAGTTTTAATAGACCACCACTGAACTGGTGAAGGAAAACATTGTAAAGAAACCTACACTCTTAATGTTAATCGTTAATGACATATGGGCTAGTTTATGAAATATGAAATGCAGTGGCAAACCACTCCCTTAATATTGACCAGAAACTCTATGCGTCTATTACATTCAAAATGCTGGTAAAGTTGTTCTTAAATAAGAAGCGTATAACGAGGTTACAAGAAAGCACAGCTTGTAACCTCGTTATATTCAAAGAAATATTCATAATCGGTACGGTCAACTACAAGACAAGTTACCCGACATATACCTCCTTCCCTTTGCGTATAGTAATAGCGGGGAATTTCCAATGTAGTTGGATAAGTCGTGTGTGCTGTACATGAGCTTCATGATAGTCTACAAATACAATAACGACCCTTTTTCAACCCTCTCTGGGGTTAAGATACTGTGTGCTCACGTGTTATATATAAATGTATTTATTCTACAGAGAATAAATGACGTGTTTCGAAAGAGTATATTCAAGAGTGTTCGTGGAGATCATGGAGTCTTTTAGGTATCATACATATATATTTTTTATAAATAAAATAAATATTTTTGATAGATATGCGAATATAATTGTAATAATTTCCATAATTTGCATATACGCAAACGATATTAGTACTAATAATTTATATACTTTATTTCTATTTATATAAATAATCGTATTATAACGTATTACTATAGACTAAACAAGTACTATTACAATATTTAACAAATTCATTCGTTTACTAACATTAAATATTTTTCGATTATTTGTGTCATCTGTCCTGAATTAACCTCGACTATGCAAACCCCTTATAACGAGAAGGTTGGATCCGCCCTTGATGTGGTCGCTATTAGAATGATGTGACGAATATGGAATAATATAAAATCTTCTGGTAAGCACATAGATGATGGATGGGCATATTTAGGGCGTTGTTCGACAACTAACATTCAGGACATGGGACATTCAGTAGCTAATGTATTGCCCATTGAGATTTATCCACAAAGTGTGGCGGTGTGACCGTTCTACATCATATATTCTGTGTGTCTTGCGAGTGTCAAGTCAATATCAAAATCCAAACATAACGGAGTGCTTACTACAATTACTGTTCCAAAATAAATATAATAGAAAGATTTATTACGTATTATAATTTTTTTTTAATTATCTACTCAAGAATACACTTATGAACTGTTAAAAAATAAAAAATATCTATATTAAAACAATTGTTTATACAGATTAACTTTTTTTATGGTATTTTATTTGTTGTTTTTCTAATTTCTATTTGATTTTGATATTTTTGGGTAATCTGTGCCATAAAGTTTATTCTGCAACGAAATATCTTTAGTTAGATCATTTTGTTCAGTTTAAGTCTACACCTTACGGCGCGGTTAACCGTAAATAACTTATAACAAAAATAACCACAGCTCACCCTCATTGCTTAAAGACTCGAACTATTTTACTTGACTCACTTAGACTTTAAGTATATTTTATACATAAATTGCTATGAAACTATGTAAAAATGCAGGATATTTTTTACAACACAAAATTTATGACCATATTTGGAAGATCAAAGATCATAAAATTTGTGAACACAAACAAAAAAATCTGTGAAAATATAATAAATATGGACAAAATGTAATAATATCTGACAAATCAAATCGGATTTACTTATCTCCGATCTACGATAGGATCTTCCAGTCTATTATATCATTCAAATGAGCCGTATTGATATGTATAGCGGTGCAAAATTTATTAATCTAATAAAATATTCCACAATCGAATCAATAAATCGGTCATCAAGCTAATAATAAATCTGCAAGTTTATAGATTTTTTTATTACACCAAGCTAATATAACTATGGGAGGCCTAAATAAGACTCGTATCTCGAGCCATCAATGAACAATGAACTCGCGCCATAACTGCATCCCACGTTAATAAAGCCTCATATTGCAGCATTGTGTAGTTTAGATAATGCGAGCAAATGTGCGAGTCAACTCGCATCACATAGTTCTCAGATTGTGTTGATATTACGAGTAACTCGCGCTTTTATGCAGTTTATGCGATTCGCTGGTAAAACCAACTGCTTTATACTTGCAATTCTGTTTTTGGATTTCATGAAACAGATGAAACACTAGGCTGGGCAAAAGCCGTCGTGAAAGTCCCTTGTTCAAGAGTCAATTAAAGATATTTTATACAAAGTTCATTTTTAACTTGACACCATATAATAAAAGCCGTTTCCACAAAGAAAAATTGCCAATTTTTGCAAGCAATTTTTTCCGGAAAGTCGATTCGAGTCGTCGAAGAATCGAACATATTGATAAAATTTTCAATTATGTTTGTGATCTTAGTATAGCATAATTTTGCATTATTTATTAAAATAAGCGGTAATTTTGATATATAAATAAATAAAATATTTTTTTATTCGTGCAGCTGCCGCTCAAGTCCGTAGCTCGCCCGCCATGTCTAAACTATTAAAAATCCAGGATGGATGTGTATGTTTATTGTATGGTTTAAGCTTTTGTTTATAAATGCCTGGTGGGCGTCCGCTGAAAATAGACAATAATATAAATAGTTTATTTCTAGCGTTTGTTCATTTCTAGGTAGGAATTCAAAACTTGTTGCCAATACGCGCTATATAGTGTCAAATGTTAATCGATTTTAGGGTTCTTTTTGGATTTGTCGTCACTTTTAACAAAAGAACTTTTTGAAATGGCACGTACTTTGCATTAAGTTGTAGACTTTAGAGTAATAAACGAAATATGAAGTATGTACGAGTAGTATCATGTATGTGAAATTTTAACAAATTCAAGAGTTCGATGATTATCAGATTTTGTCACATGTTTTGCGTGTGTAATAAAAATTAAGTAAATAAATGCAGACTGGAAAGAATTGAAGAAGAAATATAAACGCAGGTCCGAAATACTATTCAATTTTAGTGTTTTTTTTTTTAATTTGAGAGGAATATTAAAAGTATGATTTTTTAGAAAAAGTTGCGTGTGCGTGGTTTGTCCATTAATAATTTGGCTAGTAAGAAACATCGTATAAGCGAAACGATAGATGATAATTTATAACGATAAGATGAAACCAAGAAAACTTTCATTACTTAAGAAGCCGTAACTTTAACCGACCATGACATTATAATCTAATTATCATAACCATTATCCTTATCATATAGATAACAACTCACCTCAAAATCACGTACAGTTAACAGAATATGAACTTGGCAGGATGGGTACTGGTGGATAAGTTAGGTACTGGTTTTCTTTGAATTTCGTCAGTGTTTATTCTGTTTACTGTACACATAAGGTAAACATGTTTGCGCTGGCACTTTACTGATTGTGATATAAAATTTAGTTGTTGTAATAAAGCTTTATTTACAAATTCTTATTGACATTCTGGATCTCAAATATATTATGTTGCAATTTTTTATTTTATTTTAATTCAATTTTAACTTCCTAATATAGATTTCCTTGACACTTAAATGTTGTCTCTTGCTTGCATTCATTCATTCATTCATATATTCATAACTGGACTGGAAAGAAGTTTGCATCGGATCGGTCTTTAATGGTCGGAAATTGGTCCGTCTCAATCAGTATTTCTATATTTCGGAAAAGACCACCAACTGGGAAAGTAAACCGTAAGTCTGATCGGGAAAATAGACCAATCGTTTCCGAGGGATAGACTCTTTGTGCAAAGGTTCGAATAATTACTAGTAAATAATACAACCCTTTTATTTGCAACTAAAACTTCGACTGGAAGTACTTCCAGTCGAATACTTATGTCACGGCCACCGCATTATGTGTGCCCTACATAACTACTACTAGTAAATGTAATAGTTCTATACACTTTTTTTGTGCGTTGCTAAGGAAGGTATTCCACTTGTCACAATGCGATCAATTGCTAGTGATGCAGAAATATTAGACCTTGACAAATCATCTTGAATTCGATAATATCGATAGCAATATCTTAAATATTGATAACGAGCGGCTTGGCTCGGCTTCTCTCGGGTAAAACATAATACATTTTACACCTAAACCTTCTTCAGGAATCACAATGTCAATTGATGAAACCGCATGAAAATCCATATGTAGTTTTTGAGCTTATTGAGAACAGACAGCCAAATAGACGCGGCAAAGGACTTTGTTTTACGAATATAACATGTACGGACTAGAATGTTGTCTTAGTAATACATCTTAGTAATTAATACTTACTTAGTGATTTTCACGGTTAAACTATCGATCTACTTTTTGCGCTAATACACAGATATAAAAAAAAATATTTTTGTTAGACCGCTAATAAAATGTCGCAGTGGTAACTAGATCACAGCCGCCGAGCGGACTTAATTAAAAGGCTTAAGAGTGTCTGTCTTGGTGTCTCGGGTAATTAGGTTGACCAATACAAGGGGTTGGGCGAGGTGAGAGGGTCAGAGAAACATAAAGCTTAACTGTGGTTACAATCAGGTTGCAAAAGCGACGTTTTGAATAGAAAGGTCTAATATTATAAATGTGATATTTTGTAAAGCTTCTACAAATCCCAAAAATGTCCTTCCTTCGACTAAATCCTTATTTGTAATAATAATATTTTCCATATATTCCGGTGGCTGCGCCTATTTCTGTATTCGTAGTTCCGAATTTTACATTGTAATAGGTATTTAAATAACAATAGATAAATTTATATATATTTTCTTCAGCTGCATTAGTCAACAGCGGCCGTCCAGTTACCTGATAACGTAGTGGATTATAAAGTCTTTGTTACCTATCGATGTCACGAATATTTTAATTTCCATTTCAATTGTTCGAAATCAACAACAATTTGCCACAAAAACATATAGAAATATTCAAAATTAAAATTCGAAATTAGACTTAAAAAAAAAGAAATCGAGATTTCGATCAACCAAAATATAGAAATAAAAATAATCGTAAAAAATTAATTAAATTAAGAGTGAACTCTTTTGAAATTCGTTCTATAACCATTCGTTCCCAGCTATACAAACTGAAATTAAAAATATGGATCTCTTCATAATGGCAATACCTATAAAAGCACGACGCGTGGGCATATTCAAGGCTATTTTAAATTTGTTCCCAGGGATCGAACGACCAAATGCCAGCTATAAATCCAGCTATTTATTTCCAATGAATTAATTAGTATACTCTCGAGAGCTATAGTTTGTTACGTATAAATGTAATGTCATGTTTGACATTAATTAATTTCAACAATGTCGGTTCTCATTTCACGCCATGAAATATTGCAATTATCCTACAGCAATACTCGAAATATTGTCAATATTACCAGGGAGTACGAATTGATCGGCCTTGCTATTTCACCGAGAAAAAAGAAGATTCTGAACCAAAATCTCATTGATATAGTTGCCTCATTATTCAGTGTCCTTATAAAGTTCAAATTCAAAGGCCATCTTCACAACAATACAATCAGACGTACAAATCAAACAAATTACTCTTTTCCGCCTTCGTAGCAGTCTTATATGCCAAGACATTGCAGAGCGCCAAACGGGTCGTTGCACTATCGATTAGAAAATGTCCCAGTTGAGATAAAAAAAGGGCCGCTAAGTGCCCTCCAGATAACGTCGCATTGAAAAATTGGGCCGCTTTTACTGTGTGGCAGAAGCAAAGATTTTTCAATGTAGATGAACTCATGCAAAGGACAAAGGCGTCAAAATTTGCGAGAAATTATTTTCGAACAATACATTTTGCGACCGATTACACTTAATGTTGATTCAACAGGTGACGGTAGATTCTTACCCTTAACACAATATCATAAAGACTGCCCTTTGTTTGTAATGGTGTAATGATAACATTTTTTGGATACTTTGTACCAAATCTTTGTATTCTTATCTTGTAATTCTTTACTTAAAATTAAGGCGACGGACAAGAATTTAGGAGTTACGCAACGGGCAAGCATATATGTCGAAGTAGAGGGAAGACCTTTCCCGTGAGACACCAATAAACTAATTGAAAATATTAATACAGTCGCCAAACACACTGGCACGCGTCAGCATTATCATTCATACAAGCTCAACTGTACCAGAATATTTGGTATTTTCTGGGCCATTGGATAAAACATCATCAGTTAGATCAATTAGAATAATAAATAAAATTAACTTAGGTTCATAGGTTCATTTGCTAATACTAAATTGTTCAAAGTGTATGCAGCCCTATCTCGGACGTGCCTAACAGTCTGCCGCATGCCGGTAGCGTCTGCTATTATCTATTATAGATGACTATATTTTGTTTGTACAGACATCACGTCAAACAACCCATTGCAAATTCGCAACTATTACCGCCATATAAGAATCCATGCAGTAACTTCATACAGACTTATTCTAGTACGATCCAGATTATATTTTGTTCGGCAGTGAGCGCGAGTTTGAATTGGATTCAGATTTCAGACCTCCACTGAAGTGTAATGTGTGATTGCTACTTCCATATTTCTGTTCGGTACAGAACATAACATGATCCTGTACAATCAACAGAACATAACATGATCCTGCTTGGGCTTAAAGCGGCAGGAGTAGAGGCGAATTTTCAATGATTTCGCCCCAATATTGGGGTGATGTTGAATACATAGATGATCTGATGCTTGTTTCTGATTAGGTACGTGATTGTGTTCTCGCTATATCGATAGAGAATAAGTAGTCTTCATCTGAATATTTATAAAAGAAAATGGTTTATTTGATCCTATGTTTTATCTTAGTTGATCAATTCAAAAGCTAATAAGTCATGAAGGCTGTTTGTACAGTCGTAGTGAGAAAAACATTAATGCCTGTTATCCTAAACTAGAAGTATGGCGATACTTTCCAGCCCGATAAAAAAAAGTGCGCTGACGAAGACGCGGGCAAAATATATTCAATAACGCCAAAAAAAACAGACACATTGAATACTCGCTAAAATATTATTTAGTGTAGAATTCAAATTAGTCCCAATTATTGCTGCAAATGATATCGTTTAAAACCTCCACAGAGAACACAAACATAAAAAGAGCAAAGTTCCTACCTTGTTTACGACATCGTAAACTCAACATTGCCTCGATTATAGTGGACAGATTTGGTGGTCACGAAATAAAATTAGAATAATTTAATTTCCTTGATTAGAGACGGGTATTTTTCGATATCGAAGCATACTTGTGTAAAGATCTACATCTATACTTGGGAGGAAAAATAGCAACTATAATAAGTAGAACTGTAGGATTAATTTGAAAATTTGCAATTAAAGTTTTCTGGACTTGACCGAGTCCCTTGCCTTTGAACTGAATCGCGCGTCATACCTTAAAAATAATAAAGTATATATTACAAAGATATCATGTGATATTATAGAAATCATCCCACTTTTGTTTCAGTTGGTACCGCCGACCGCAAATAGAATCTGCAGGGGCGATCAGAATTCAAGCGAATTGCAAGGACGTGAACAGGGGTTACAGAACATGTAATGCATGGTTTACACGTTGCCAGTTGTTGACTGACAGTAACATACAGCTTCTCGTATTTTACACATGGTTCATGTCATGGTATGGACCACAAAATATCATCCCATCGATGTTGTACAAAATGACTGACTACGACTGCACGGATACAAACGAAAGTACATACATACAAACGGTAGAATGAAACCTGAAGAGCAGTTTTGATGCTGAAATTCCGACGGGGATGGTGCCCCGTCAACTTTATACATTGCTCAATTATGTCTTGTGTCAACACCAGTTTCACGTCAATTCTAGGCCATGTCATTGAATGTCGGCAACGTTGGTTCAAAATGATAGATATATTATCTATATAATCTATCTATTATATTGAACCAACGTTGCTGCAGCAGGCTTTGTGATACGTCTAATTTATGGTGCGAATGCAGTAACATCACAGCTACTCGGCAGGTGACTCGCACGCCAGCTCGCAAACTCTAAACTAAGCATAACAGTGCTCTAAGCAGGATGTTAAAGCTTACATACTACGCCACACTCATTGGTATTTTAAGAGTACACTGTGTGCGTTGCGGTTAGAGATCAAAGCAAGCTTGCAACTTTTGATTTTGAACTACTGCATAAATGTTAGTCTCTTAACGTCTGTTAAAAAAAATGTTTGCAATTTTCCGCAATTAATCAAAACATTATATTATATACATGACATCTGAATCGAATTGAAGAATTTACTACATTTAAAAATCTCACCTAGCCTCATCGCCAAAAAACCTTAATCAATATTTTTTTCATACATGTACAATATTTTTTTCATACATGTACCTACAATATATTACGAAACACGAGTTTCTAGAAAATCATTATTTTTAAGAATCATTACAGGTTTTCGAGCAAATTAATAATAAGAATTTAAAGCAGTATTTTTTCTTCTTATTTATGCTAGTATACTCTTGCCAATGAAGTTTTTTTATAGCCTGTTTAGATCTAGGCAAAGACTGAAGATGAAATTAATTAAAAGGAAAACCTTTTTTATTAATTTCAGTAATTTTCTAGAATCTAAGTTCTAGTAAATCTAAGTAGTTCTTCAACAATGGCAGTAACATTTTTTTCACGACTTCTAGCTCTCATAAAGAAACCATAAAATGTCCTAGACAAGAAGCCGTCAACAAACAACGTTAAGATAAACCTGATTTATTACGCATGTGTTAGGTACGTCACTTTAATATCTGGGTCAGAATTAGGGCGCTGCCACCCTGTCACCCAAACCGCGAACGAGACAGCAGTCCACATTATTGAAAGTCAAATAGTGGAGGGTCTTTGTAACTTAACGGATGGTCAAACGACATATCGGAGAGAAAAATATGTATTGTGAACTCCACATTTGATTTCTATATTGTGTAATACTTCGGAAGTATATAACAGGACAGGTCTAGCAACTAAATTCACTACTATTTATAAAACTATACTAGATAGATAATTATTCTGCTCACAGTAAATTCAATTTCTACCTATACAGGTCACATTTTATCATTACGAATATATATTATCGATATTAGTTCCATAAAATTAATTATTTGTTATTATTATTGTAGTAGTTTTCCTTGTCTTGCACTTCAATAGCCGTAGTAAGGTATAGAAACCGTCACATGATATTTGAAAATCTTGCAAACCTAGCAATAGGTACGATCGCGAAAAATATTACAACACCTATGAAATAATTCAAATATGTCCAGATTAGGCTATTTGGGTACAAAAAATACAATGCTTAAAGGTATTTAAACAATACACAATAATTAAATGTCACTTTAAAAATCAGTTTTATTGATTACGCGTTTTTTGTTCTGATTAAAGTATATGGGTTAGAAATGGTTTTTGACTCCAAAATTTTACGTTAAGACAAGCTCCATATAAATTTTGACATAAGAAAAAATATGTCATTTGACTGCTTAGTCGAAAAAAAGTCGATTGGCTAACGGTAAGTGTGATGTAACCCACTGTACCGAACACTATGCAGAATTTGTTTTTCAATTTAATTAAAATTCTACGCCAGCACAACAGACATTACAATTCAAATTGCGCGTCATTGACATTGAGGCAGACATCGAGGCAACGTTATATTTATTGTTCTAATGCCAGGTATGATCTATACGACATAACTGTGTCTTTGGTATGACATCACCGCTGTTATATGCAATTTCGATGAAAATAGAACTCAAGAATAGGCACTTAACTAGTTACGCGGTTCAACTCGCCGTATGCGGTCAGCTTGTAAAACTAATTTCATAAAAACATGAATTATTATATAATATATTGACTGGTTGTTGCTATAAGCACGGTCATAAAGATCAGGCACTCGTGGCTAATAAATGATACACCACCCCGCACCCCTTTAACCTGGACACTGACGCGTTTCATATTGAACTTATACAAGGGTATTGCTAAATCTATCCCCAAGTTCAATAGGGTAACTATTTACCCGGAGAATCATAGAAGGCATTTGACCGCGTCTCGCAAACATTGACTGGCGAGACCAACAATGACAGTGGCACTTAATAGGCGTCTGTGAGGAAATTAATGATACGTAGACGCCAACGCTAGTAATATGGTCGAACAAAGTTGTAATTAGCGTTCGATGGAACAATTAGTGACTTGCATTTCAAGGCGTCCCGCAAGGTCGGGTGATAGGATCGCTAGGATAATGTGGTTAATGAACCATCAAATAAACAATAACTTACTTAGTGATTAAGGTTTCCTATTCAGGATAAAACGTTTAGAAATCTTATTAATGAGCAGTTTAGTTTACTTATTACTCAATCGACCTTTCAAGATTTAGAAACTTTAGAAAAAATTACATTAGATGTAAGGTAATTTTTACTGTGGATTTCCGGAGACAAAATTTTTCTTCCAAATCAAATTCCTTAGGTACGGGGAGAAAGTAAAAGTTATAAGCCGTCATAATTGTGCCATCAAAACTGCTTTATATATACAAAAGTCTTTACTACAAAGTCAGATGATGTAGCATTTTGTTATATACTACAAGCAAGTAACTGGAATTAATGTGAAAATATTTTCACAAAAACGAAACACCAGAGAGAATTAAATTTTCATGAAAACTTTGTTGGACGATTTTAAAATTGCATGGGCAAAGTTTGGTCGATTCTGGCAGCTACATATGAAACAGTATTGCACAAAATAGCAGTTGGAAAAGTGATTACTCAACCGGTGGGTTATTGTAGTAATTTATTATCTAACTTCCGAAATGTTGACGTTTGTTCGTCCCCCGTTAATTTATTTACCACTCTCGTGAGAATAACATGATAACAGGGCTATAAGATATTAATAAAGACGAATAATTATTAGAGGTTCAGTGAGCTCGGTAACGTAATAGTTCACCCGCTTACGATGGTTGCGATTAAGACCTTAAGCCACTTTCGCAATGGAAGGTGACCAAAAAAATGTATATCAAACTGTGTAATAGGTTTTGCAGACAAATTTTGTATTAGTATAATGAATATGCTCATACAACCACATGCGTAAAATTGTATGTTCACTAGAACAGGTTATATAAATCACTCATCTCGATAAATAGCATATCGCACGTACGCACCCACGCACTAACGCGATTAAGATTTCGCCATCACTTCTATTGAAGGCAATATACTGTGACATACAGCTGCTCCTAGTTAAGTTTAAATTGGGCGCCCATTAGGTGTGCCAAGAGGCATTCAAGTATACGAAAATTGTGATATACACTCCTGAGAGAATTTTGTGTTAAAATGGCCGTATCTTAGATTGAATTCTATCCAGCCAATTTTTTTCGAGACGCTTCATTGGATACTAAATATTTTCTCGCCAGAACCAAGCCACTTCGACTTTTACGTGAATCTTTCATCAACATGCTCTAGCATATCATGCAAAATGCATCATCATCCGAATTTTGATTAATGATATGCCTAACAAAACGAATTACTTGCGATTCTCCGAGATTTTCTTCATGTTAGGACCTCGAACCACTAGATTGGGACCCTAAATGCAAGCGATCAGTTGAGTATATGTAGTAGTCTGCTGTATATACTCAAACTATGGCTCGTTTAAACTGGATAGCATACTTCTAGAAAAGTTAGAAGTAAAGACACGAAAAAAGGTGAGGTCGGTCCACAGAGGAAAGAAACAGCAATATAATAGAACTTTGTAAGTACTATGCTTCAAAAATTTCTTCGGAGTGAATTTTGAATTTTGTTGGGTATATGGATGCGATCGATTTTATCGTGAATGTCTCTAAATGTTGTTCTGTCTTCCTAAATAAATTGCCAAATAATAAAGCTCAGTTTTAATACTTGTTGGAACATGCTAAATATAGAAATGTTAAAATATACGCCAAGTCAAGATATACCAGACCGCCATCTCTCAAAGGTTAATGAGGCGCGAATCGATCGGCTTTTAATGTTCATGCTTACGTAAACTAAATGTCATTTAATTTTATCTACGCGGTTCAATATTTTTTTTTTTCTTTATTATTCTACGACCTACCGCCTGGCTGACGTCAATCTTACTAGGGAATGCTTCTTTGCCTATAACTGACAAGAATGGCTGGTAAGTAGGTTGACAAGATATGAAGTCCATTGGTCGCCACGTATGGTATCCACGGAAGGATTTAGAGTGGTCCTATTGCAGGGCGGGAATGGCCCAGGCTCCGTCGATCAATGGCTGAGGAAGGAACCGCGAAAACGCTCAGATAAGAGAGAGAGAGAGAGTTATACACATACCTGTATCTGGAACATGGAGATGGAGTCATCCAGCATCTGCACCCGGACGGCGAGCATCTTGCCGCCCTTCTTCGGGGTGGGCGGCGGAGTGCGTGAGCCCCCTCCCGCGCCGTCCACCCCCGCTGGCGTGCTCGCCGAGTGGTGCATGCGGCCTGACAAATTTTATTTGTAAGTGTATTTGATGCCAAGTACCACAGAAGAATAAATAAATAAATATATTAGGACAAATCACACAGATTGAACTAGCCCCAAAGTAAGTTCGAGACTTGTGTTATGGGATACTAACTCAACGATACTATATTTTATAACAAATACATATATAGATAAACATCCAAGACCCGGGCCAATCAGAAAAAGATCATTTTCCATCATGACCCGACCGGAGTTCGAACCCAGGACCTCTCGGTTCAGTGGCAAGAACCTTACCACTACGCCACCGAGGTCGTCGATATTTTAAAAAAATCAGTATAATTGTTACTGGCTGCTAAGTTTAAAAAAATGTTTTAATCAATCCATGATATTATATATGATGACTTCTATTCCATCTTTTTCTTGACATGTCGATGGCATTCCCAATAATATATTCAAATTTTCCCCGAAAATTGTTATACCATTCAAATCAATATCTTACAAAATGTGACTATATAAGTAAACACTCAAGTCACTTCTTTCTTTTGAAGTCATTATGGCTACTTTATATATGAGACCAATGAGTGACCACATTTATCCCTTTGTCGTTTGCCTCATAGGGCGGGCACTGAAGCGAAAGGAAATGGTTGGATTTTGTGTTAGATAATATAGCTTGGAGAAAGATGGGGGGGGGGATACATTTATACAGCAGTGGGCCGAAACATTTTAAAAAATGTTGCAAAGTAAATAGGAAAAATTAGTTCAATAATAAATTAATAGGAATTGATTAACTGGACGAGATAAGTTCACCATTGGGTTTACATTACTCTTTATTCCCTGTGCTTTGTTGTATTTTATTATAGGCAATAAAGTTATTTCAAATGAAAAATGTTTTGGGGCCTTAATGTAAGCCTTATTCCCTGAAAACTGGTTTTAAGTTAAACATTGTATAAAAGGCCTAAAATACTGTTGATTGTGCTCAATGAGTAATTCACGGAGGAGTGTTAAGTGTTTCAGTAGACTTGCTGGGGTCCAACACATGATCAACATACATCGGCGAATAACATTTGGCAATGAACTAATAACTTGAAAAAAATATTTTCGTTTATCATAATTTTTTGAGGTATTCCTCGAAGCGCACTTGTTTTGAGCGCACCCGTCGAAGCGCACATAAATTATTCTTCGAACCGCACCAGGAATACAAAAAATATTGAATTTTATTTTAAATGCAATTGTTTTAGTAGTATAATGCATGTAGGTTTCTTTAAAATTTTGTACGTCCATCCAAGGACAGGGCATAGTGAGACTGCTTAATTGTAACATGCTGACATACCTATGTTCAACAATAAAGACATTTTGTTTTTTAAATTTGAATTGAAATTTCGTTCTTCGAAGCTCACCCTACTTGCCTACCCTGTATTTTACCCTTGTAGTGAATTAACTAGGGTACTTTTAAGTACCAGTAATGGTACTACATATTATGGTGAGTAAATAAAGTTTATTATTGTAGTATCTCCTTTTAAAAATTCACGCCACTAAATCCTTTCTTTGAGAGGCTTGCGTGGGGATATGGATCCAAAACGTAGAGGCTCTTTAGAGTTTTGATGTTGTGTAGGTCTCCCGCCAAAACCAATGATATGCCCATGAGCAGGTCGCGGCGGGAGTGTGAACTATTGCAGAGTAATGGATAGAAGTACCTCATCTATAGAATTAAATTTGGATGGACTGAGAATAGACTATTACAAAACGTTTGATCACCTGCCATAATCATTATTATTAATTTTACGTCACTCTAATGGTCATGGTCATGGTACAAGCAGGCATGTGAGAATTCCAAAATTTCTAAACATTTGTTATTTTCAGAGAAACACACATTTAAACTTCTTGTGGCACTCACCAGGCAGAGTGTGGTATCCGATGGTGGACAGATGTCCGGTGGAGTTACAGCTACCCGGTGGCAAGTCGGAGTCCATCATATTGCAGTCTCATTGCCTCTCGCTGTGTCCAAGCTGCCTGTTCCCAGGGCCCATTTCAATGTTTTCACTACACTACACATCTATAGCAAGAGAGGATCCTCTGACTGGTCCTGTAGAGACAAATTAGCTACTGTTATTTATATTAATACCTTAATCACAAGGAATCGGGACAATGCATAAACAATTGCTATCTGCAGCTTACTTACTGTACTTGTCAGTAGGCAAAGGGTTAATGAGTATTATGTGAAAACATTTTAGTTTTTTTACATACTAGTATCATTATAATATAAATAGTAATACCTATATTACTAGATCATGGAAAATTCTATAAAAGGTATATCTGAAGGTATCTCAATCAGATTCTAATTGCAAACAATTTATCTATCATAAATAATTAAATAGATAGCAAGTTGCCTGCTAAATCCTATTTAACAAAAACACAATTTTATTAGATTTATTGATAAATCTCAAATCTAATGTAATCAGAGTAAGCATTATATTGAAATTATATAATCTCCTATTCATTTCAAATGTTTAGTAAAATTTAAGCAGACCAAACTAGGGAACCATTGTGAAGTATTTCTCATCTACAATTTTAAAAAAAATCTTTAGTGGACATGCTACAAATCTAATCCTCAGAACAAAAATTTTGGAAAAATAGTTTCCCTTTTTTGGTCCTAATAATAAGGAAAGACTGTAATCAAAATAATCAGCTATCATTGATAAAAACAACACTCTACTCATCAACACCAATGTGTTAAGTATTGGCTACAGTTTGAAATTTCCTTTATTTCTACCAATGTGATAAAAATTAACAGTTTTAATAAATAACTGTATATTTTAATTTGATATGGCTTATGTGTCAATTACAAATATTATATTTTTAATTTTACAAATATCTCCTTCCAAAGCCAAAATACTACACAATATTAGGAAATGAGTCATTTCAATGATTCATTTCATTTCCACAACAACAAATCATTAGCTTATGGATTCCTAGTAACTAAGTATTTATTTGATATTTTATTGCCCAACAAAATTATTTTATATAAATTAATGCCAGCAAAAATATTTCAATTCTTATCTGTTATCTATGAAATGAAGAACACTACATACCTGTTATGACAATTAACATCTCTGCACACAAAACACCCGAATAAATAAATATTAAGTTAATAAATCCAACAAAATTGCACTTATTAAGCACCACTGTCGCAAAATCAACTTATTGCATACTGGATGCAAAACCGGCGGCGCCCTACTTTACACCCTTAGACATAAATAGTTAGCTTCAATGCAATAACCAGAAAATAGGTCAACGGAGGTGTGCCCGCCCGGCCACCCCGAGAGAGACAACAAACGCACTGCCTTCACCAGCCGACGCGGATCTATCTAATAAGCAAATTTTATTACTCCTACTCCTTCAAACTATAAAAATGAAATAATATATGAGCACCGTAATTTGGCCTGTTGTAAGTAAACATAAATAACTATAACCACATCGTATCTTACTTTCTAACAGGGTCAGATGAGGGAGAAAACCGACGACGCACTGAAGCCCCGACTCCTGATCTGTCAACAGGCTCAGTCATTGATCTAATTGGTCATGTGAATTCTCAACACTTTCCATAAAAATCAAACATTTCTTGAACTCAGTCACTAAAATCGAATTGCACTTTTGTTTTAATTATGAGTTTTATATCGTAAATCAATCACAAACAGTTCACACACCCTCGCTCACCCTACGAGAGCAATGTCTAAGCGCCATATTTATTTACTTACAAAATGTTGCCAGTTGAAAGAATTTCTATTATAATTATTTTGACATTTTATAGATTTTAACTTAACACTGTATAAAATTATACAGAAACATCACTAGTACCCACCTGAAGTTGCATCTTTTTCTTGACGTGCAGTTTGAAGAGTTTGACAGTTGAATTAATTTGACATTTCTAATCAGAAATTAATTGGTCGTGCTTGCGCGTCAAACAACGCAAGTGTTTATAAACTTTTGTCTTATTTTGATTACGTGAATGTGCATCTTGTGTATTTAATTTTGAATAGAAATCGTACTAAATGACAATACACAAATTAATTTAGTGACGTAGCAAAATGGAGACGACTCCTTTATTGACAAGGCCAAAAAGGAAATCATTTTGGTCAAGGTACTTAGCTTAGAAGTTCAATGTTGAGTGTATTCATCGATGTGTTCTTTGTTTATATGAGGATATGTTTATTTCAGGTTTAAATTTTCGGGGTTTCAACGTAAGGAATTCACCTCGAGAGTTATTTATGTAGGTCAATACCCAGATGAAGAATTTCCGCCAAACTATGTTTGTAATCAGGTGAATAATTTTATTGACCTATTTTCGTTCGTCTATTGTTTTCTGTTCATCGATGGCCAAACGATTAGCCTATCTATACTCATAAACAAATTTTTGTATTATTGATGAATAAAATAATATTATATATTATTATATAAGTACATATAATTATAGGTACTCAATAAATAAAATCTTGTCTTTTCAGAAATACAACTTCTTCACGTTCCTGCCACTTGTGTTATTCGAGCAGTTCCGTTTCTTTCTAAATCTATACTTCCTTGTAATGGCATGCAGCCAGTTCATACCTAGCATCCGTGTCGGCTACATCTACACTTACTGGGGACCCTTGGGCTTTGTCTTGTCTGTCACCTTGTTTAGGGAAGCTATTGATGACTTTAGAAGATATAGGTGAGTCTTTTAGCTAGATGTAACCATAACATTGGAATGCATTTTCATTACAATTAATGGGAAAATATGAAAAGAGAATCAGGAAGTATTGTATTGTGTACCTAGCAGCCTGAGGATTGTAAAATGTATAGATATCCTCTTAATATGTCAGGATATCATCATAGTGCTTAGTTAAATATTGAACTGATTTAATTCTTCAAATCAACATATATTTTCTTATCTCATTTTAGAATAAGAACAAAATGTGGATGTTCTAATATTCATAAATTAACATAATCATAGCAATTGTAAAAAAATATTGCTATTTTTGACTATTTTACATTTTTTCAAAGACAATACATAAAAGCTAATAAATAAAACTTGTGTTCAAACAGTCATAAACAAATAATCATTCAAAACAATTAACTAGTAATTTCATTTTGATTAGAATAGTAGCTAGCTAGTCATGGCTATTGGAAATTGAACAATATATTTAGTGGAATAAGGTTGATTGTCATGTAACATACAGACCAATGTCATAGTGCTTTGTTTGTTCTACAAATTGTAGATACAAAACTACATATAACAATGGCCTTAGTAGAAAGAACATAACTTTCTGCTTTGTAAATATTCCACAGTACCCTATACTGTAATATGTCTATTGATAACTTTACTAAAGACTGTATTCTATACTATATACTGGTCTAGTCCCTTAAAAGTTGAATACTATTTTTTATATTAATTCATACAATGTAAAATTCACAAGTATATGTTCAATCATTAGGCAAGAGTATAAGTTTTTTCAACCTTATAACTTATGTGGTAAACTAGCTGGCTTCCTTCACTCACGTGTGAATTTCGGGATAAAAACAATTCGTCCAGTAGATTTTGCATGAAAGAGTAACAGAAATACACACATCCATCCTCACAAACTTTCGCATTTATTATATTAGTAGAATTTAAGAAGTTGTTGCTGTTGGACAAGTTTAATTTTTCAGTGTTGTATTTAATGACATAAAGCTCAAAATTGTAGAGCAAATGATTAACATATTCAACAAAAATTTTTTTATCAGAAATTTTTCTTTTTAAAGTCTTCTCACAGGTAGTTTCTACCTATGGTTTGTATTGTTTCAATGGAGGAATTCATACCTGTAATCTGTAACATGGTCTTCAGTCCAGCTCCAAACATATTTTGCATGATATGTATGTAGTTATGATAAACATTATCACTTGCTACTGTTAATGAGTCAGCCGTTAACACAATAAGAGCTATATTGTGTTTTATCAGTTCAATTAAGGCCATTAGCACAAATACTTGTGTTTGTGGAGGATAGAAGTTAGTCATATTTTTTTTATCTGGCATCCTGAAAAAGTTATCACCAGATCAGGAAACCAAATAACCATCAAACACTTTCCACAAAAGCGGGAGTTAAATTGATATTTTTTTTCATATTTCTGCTAAAACACAATAGCTATAAAAAAGCGGGATGCTCGCTCTATTGCCCTAATCCCGCGCTGGACAGTAAATTCTAGAAGTGTTATGGAGTCAAAAATCGGAACTCTTTCACTGAGCGCGTCATTGCTATGAAAATTTTATTATGTTCTTCTTTTTGAGTTCAATTATTACAATAAAAAATGTAATAAAAGAAAAAAAAAGTATTTATTGTTATCTAATGACAACCTTGGTGGCGCAGTGGTAAAGTGCTTGCCTCTGAACCGAGAGGTCCCGGGTTCGATCCCCGGTCGGGTCATGATGAAAAATGATATTTTTCTGATAGGCCCAGATCTTGGATGTTTATATATGTATTTGTGATAAAATATAGTATCATTGAGTTAGTATTCCATAACACAAGTCTCGAACTTACTTTGGAGCTAGCTCAATCTGCGTGATTTGTCTTATTATATTTATTTATTTATTTTTCTAATGTCTAGATATATATCTATTTACAAATACTCTTTGTATAATTATCCTGTGTGATATTTTGTGTACATGAACTTGTAAATAAATAAATAGCCACGGATTCCCTGTGTTGCAGACGAGACAGAGAAGTGAACAGGCAACGTTACGAGCGCATAGTCCTGACCGCCAACGACGACGGGTACCGGCCCTTCATGACCGAACACGTCCCAGCATCAGCGTTGAGGGTCGGTGACATAGTGATGCTGCACAAGGGCCTGAGGGTCCCTGCTGATATGATACTGTTGAGGACTAATGAGACTATGGGCACAGTGTTTATAAGGACCGACCAGTTGGACGGTGAAATTGATTGGAAGTTGCGGTAAGATATGATGGCATTATACTAAACTAGCGGCCCATCCCGGCTTCGCTCGTGTAAAAACATATTAAATTATACCCATAAAACCTTCCTTAGGAATCACTATCTATTGGTGAAAACCGCATGAAAATCCGTGCAATAGTTATTGAGTTAATCGCGAAAAGACAGACACAGTACAGGACTTTGTTTTATAATATGTATAAAGATTATAGTCGTCCGTGTATGGTGTATGTTTCAGCCCTATAAATAGATCGCTCCATATCCTCAGGTGGATGTCGTAAAAGGCAGCTAAGGGACACATAGCGTAGGTAGATGATAAGCAACGATAGGGTTGGCATTAAGTAGGCGACCGGTTAAAAAATATTCGCAATTATAAGGTTATTTTTTATCACAGCCACGAAACATGCTGAGATATTCAAGTCGACATCATATAGTTACTAGATGATGTCAACTTGAATATTAAACACCATTGTTAACAATTAACACACTCGAAAATAGTCACAGTAGTATATTATTTAAATCTGTATTTAATGTTTGCGTTCTTGTTCATAGTTGTGTAGTACATATAATTCTGAACCTTAAAATTGCGCGTGGTAACACATGATCAGGGGGCTTACCATCATCTCTTAACATGATCCACTTTACGACCTAAACTGAACTGCATCGCAAATCGTACCGTCGTCTTAATTTTTTTTTATGAATGCAATTGGAATCGTTCTGTAAAAGTTGATGCACATTTTTTATTATCACCATGTTTTTCCTGTTAACAGTGAACGAATCAGTAATATTGTCATGTATTGTCATGTATTGTATTGTCACCATCAAACGAAGCCACAAATGCGTATTTATCAATATCTCGCATTCACATACATCGTAAAATATTTGCATACATAATGAATAATTAACTTTGATAAGTAAAGTTATTTACTAGCAATATAAATTATAATAGCAATGAATATGTCAATATCCGACATTAATAGAACATTAAGATAATTGTATATTAGTAAGTAGTTCATTACACACACGATGACATTATTACATGAGCCGCAGCCGAGGGCTATAATAAGAATGATTTATTTATTTCTGAAATAGACTTTGCCCGTGGCTATAAGCATTCGAAAGTCAACTGAATGCGTTTTGACGTAAAAGAAGTACAAACAAACAAATACACATCATTTTTATTACAGAATACCCCTCCCATCCACTCAAAAGCTGCCAACCGATGCTCACCTCCTAGACATAAACGCTCAGATCTTCGTGGAGAAGCCTGAGAAGGACATCCACTCTTTCATAGGAACTTGTACTAGACTGGATGAAGAAGAGAGTGACTCCCTCGATATTGAGAATACGCTGTGGAGCGGGTCGGTCGTCGCTTCGGGGCAAGCCACAGGACTGGTTATTTATACAGGTAAAAGTTTCTTCAGAAATTTCGTCGTCGTTCTGGGGTCATCAATAGCATTCCAAATATACATCAATTGTAAAAAGGTTAATTCACGTAATTAACAAAATTGATCAACTAAAGTGCCATTTAATTATAGTACCGGATTTTTTGCCCCGTGCGAAGAACTCCCCCCTAGCATTGATCAGCCCTGGCGTTATTAAGTTATCAAACAGACTGCGTACTCAAATAGGCCGGGGCAAAGATACGACGATTTTGCCAACGTCAAGCCATGAAATAAAAAATATATATAGAGCGTTTGTAGATTTGCCATTGACACGCACAGAAGAATATTTAAATTAGTTATTAAAATATTCAATTTTATTTTTTACCCAGTCAAATAGCTAATTACTATCCCATTATTATAGGCAGTGAAACCCGTAGCGTGATGAACAACGCGACGCCACGTTCTAAAGTAGGTCGCTTAGACCTGCGAGTGAACGACTTCACCAAAATATTGTTTGTGGCAACCCTATTAGTGTCCTTCCTGCTGATTGTCCTGAAGGGCTTCACAGGGCCGTGGTACGGCTTCTTCTTCAGATTCGTGCTGCTTTTCTCTTACATCGTGCCTATAAGGTGAGGCATTATTGTAGCTGGTAACAATATTTTCTTAATAACCATCATTATTGACCGTTCTTAGCTTTTTTTTCCCTATAATCTTACCTAATGATGCGAATAAAACTTACGATAAATTTAAATTCGTTAACTCACGATTATCGACGAAATGTTGCCTATAGTTTTGATCTTTAACAAGATCATTCTCATGACGTTGAGGAGATTTATAATACCACAAAATAAAGCCGTGCTCTGCAGCGGAGACACCATTTTAAAAACATATCAACTATACCATAATATGGCGTTCGTCAGACATACATAATGTTAGACTCTAATACAAAGACAATGAGAATTAAAGACGACGAGCAAGCATAGTCAAATGGGCGGTTGAAAGTGAAATCATAAAGCGGTAGATCGGGAGTTATAATACTGGACACGATGAGCGACAAAATATAAGAGTATTAGCGTTCTGTCTCGTTTCTTCTCGTGTGTTTCTAATCTCTTGTATGGGCGACACGAAAGATACGATGGTCTCTTAAAGATTTCGCTATTTACGCGCTAATATAATTAATATCTGTATAAAATATTGACTATGAAACTTAAAAATATAACTTGAGTCCTATGACTGACGTCAAATAGTATGAAGAGAATACATCTGCCTCTGTCGCTCTTATTTGGAATGTATAGGTTCATCCTGCTGTCATATGACTCGGTTATATTTTACATAGTTTAGACATGAAAGTTTACTTTGGTTATATCATATTATAGATGGAACCCTTTATCAAGGCCATTAAAATTTGGGTTACCATTAACTTTGTATAATAATTCTTACAGTTTACGTGTGAACCTAGAAATGGGCAAAGCTTTCTACTCCTGGACAATCCAACGGGACAAGAAAATAGAGGGTACTGTAATGAGGTCCACGACCATTCCAGAGGAGCTTGGACGTATTCAGTACGTCCTGGCTGATAAGACGGGGACACTGACTAAGAATGAGATGGTCTTCCAGAAGCTTCATTTAGGGAATGCTTTGTTTGACAGCGAGCATTTTCACGAGGTGAGGTCCCACACAGCGTGTTACGAAATGTTATAAAACATTTGCTGTCTCTTTTCTTAAACACATTCTTGACATAGGAGTGTCAAAGACAGGAAGTTTTATGTATAACGTTTTAATAATGACGTCTTAAAGTCATATGAATGGGTACAACGAATCATTCATACCTACTATGCTCCCACGAGCATAGTAGGTATGAATGATTCGTTAATTTATTTCTTATTTTTAATCTAGCGGCCCGTCCCGGTTTCACGTGAGTAAAACTTCCTCACGAATCACACTATATATTAGTGAAAACCATACAAAAATCTATCCAGTGGTATTTGTTTATTGCGTTAATTCAGACAGACAGACGTGACAAGGAGGAACTTATATTCATACATACTAATATTATTAAGAGAAAAGTTGTATTTTTTTTTGTAATGAATAACCTCAAAAACTATTAGACAGATTTTGTTGAAATTTGGCAGAGAGATAGGCGAAACCTTCAGGAGTGACATAGACTACTTTTTATTATAGTTTTATCCGAGCGAAGCCGGGGCGAGCGACTAGTACAATATGTAAGGATATAGCTATCTATGTAGAAGAAACCAACTAAAGAAGCTTCGTTTTCACATAACATTTAATTCCAGGTGGAGGCCCTCTTAACACAATACATAACGAACGACGCCCCGTCCCTCCCCACCTCCCCGCTGTCGGGGGGCGGGGCGGACGTGTCCTCCCCCGCCCCGCGCCAGGTGTGGCACGCCGTGCTGGCGTTGGCGTTATGTCATAACGTCACTCCTGTTTACGAGGCTGATGAGCGGGGGAATGAAGCCGCATCGGGTGAGCTCATAAAAAACATTCTACTTAAAATGATATATATTACACATATTGATCAAAAGATTAATTAAAACTAATTTTACTGCATATTTTTACACGAACAAAAAGTGTTAGGCTTTATTCCATCATGATTCGTAAGCGCCTTTGTGTGAGATATCATTACATTTCTCAATTTACCCATTCATATGATTTTAAGACGTCATTATTAAATCAGTATGGCGGATTACACTCTATAAAACGCAAACAGAAAAATAATTTTGACCGTCATGATCGAGTGGTATTTTTGTGATCACTTTTTAAAACTATTCTTCATTGTTTTAAAAGGTGCTCACAAGAATATAATACAACTTATATGTATAAAAATTCGTGAAATGAAACTGAACTGAATAGAAGAGGGCAGTCGTGAATATTTTTTATTATAATGACGATTATCTATACTATTATTATAAAGAGGTAAGCGTTTGTGAGTTTGTATGTTTGAGGAGGGTAGCTTACCCCGACAATACCTAAGCGATTTCAAAAAAATCTTTCACCTATAGAAAAGTACGTTATCCAAGATTGCCATAGGCTATATTTTATCTTAAAATTCCCACGGGAGCGAAGCCCCGGGCAACATCTAGTTTTTTAATACAACAGGTAAGTAAGTTCTTTAGTGTTTGTTGTCAGACATGGGCAGCTCGATGATGTCCGAGAGCTGCGGCGGCGCCGTGCCGCAGCAGCAGCTCTGCGACTACCAGGCCTCCAGCCCCGACGAGGTGGCGCTCGTCAAGTGGACAGACATGGTAACTATTATTTTTATGCATTCATATACGATGCGTTATTGCATTCGAAGCTGAGACGTCCCAAAGCCCATGGTTAGCGTAAAAAAGATTCATAAGATTTGGCTATAATTTTACAAACGGCCGCTCGCCTGACGTCAACCCTCTTTGAGAATGCTATTGTTGCCTATCAAAGATTTGTGTGTCCCTTAGTCGCCTCGTATGACATCCACGGGAGGATATTGATTGGTCCTATTATAGGGCTATTCTATATATTTTGAATGAGAGTGTATCCATTGGCAGGGTTGCCATGTAAGCTTTGATAAATATTATTTAATTTTGAATACATACGAAGTCTTTCACAGGCATTTTTTCAAGCCATAAATGTGTCTGTGAAAGTCTAATTTGTAAATAAATGTTGACTAGAAGATATCCCTTCACGGGATAAGTCTGCTTATAGCATATATTCTTTGCACAATAAACATAATACATACAAATGTTTTAACTTCGACTATGAGATGAATGTCTTCTAAAACATTTCTTAATTTCTAATAGATGTCTTACCACTACAATCGTGTATTAAATTAGGATATTTCTCCAGATGGGTGTGTCGCTGTATCGTAGGGATCTACACAACATATCTCTGAAACTGCGAGCTGCGAACGAAGTGGTTCAGTTCACCATTCTCCAGATCTTTCCATTCACAAGCGAAAGCAAGATGATGGGTATTATTGTACAGGTAGATTTAAAAAAAAGTTTATGACGCGAAAACTTCTTTAGTTCTTCTTTAGTTGTGCACTTTTTGTGGTGGGTAAAAATATTAAACGCGCGTCAGGATCTGTGACCTGAATAGAAAATTCGTAAGACGTCAAAAATGCACAACGTTCATATTTAAGTTTTCACTTTTGCCGGCACTCCCGGAGTGCAACCCGTTTTTTTATACTAAATCTAGGACAATTCCATTTCAGTGTCACTTTTTCTTAAAAGGGCTCTCCTATAATGAAAAAGACTTGAATCAACAAAAAAAAACATTTTATTCAAAGTATTTTATTCATAGACAATAATAACATTTTAGGCTAATTTATGAATTCTTTACATAGCACCATCCTTTTTGCTATTAAGTCCTAATTTATTTTTAATTTATTTATTTTCATTTTCTGTAACGTCCTAAGATTTACATTTACTCCAATCGTTAACTTTAAATCGTGCAAAAAGTTTTAAATAAACAAAATAATCGATATAGTTGCGTATCGATTATTTTGTTACGTCCAAACATTTTTTAAATCTTAATTGATTCTTGTTTATTATTATAAAGAGGTAAGCGTTTGTGAGTTTGTATGTTTGAGGAGGGTAAGCTCCGACAATACCTAAGCGATTTCAAAAAAATCTTTCACCTATAGAAAAGTACGTTATCCAAGATTGCCATAGGCTATATTTTATCTTAAAATTCCCACGGGAGCGAAGCCCCGGGCAACATCCAATCGTTAACTTTAAATCGTTCAAAAAGTTTGAAATAAACAAAATAATCGATATAGTTGCGTATCGATTATTTTGTTACGTCCAAACATTTTTTAAATCTTAATTGATTCTTGTTTACGAAATAAATACACGATCTCACAGGAAGAAAACACTGACGAAATAACGTACTACGTGAAAGGGGCGGATGTGGCACTCGCTCCATTGCTGCAGTCCGCCTGGCTGTCCCCGGAGTGCAGGCGTCTAGCAGCCGATGGACTGCGAACTCTTGTGGTCGCGAAGAGAACTCTCACCACTGCCGAATACGCAGAGTTCGAGGTGTGTTTTGTGTTTTTTGATAGTGTTGTTTTAATGCCATTTCTGTTGTGGTCGTTCTTTGAATGTAGCGACCGATAGATTGACGAAACTCTTACTACCACAAAGTAAACACAAATAGGAGACGCTTTATTGTCATTTCTCTAAGAAAAGTTGTGTAACGATACGCGGGGCTGAGGCAGATGAATGAGGTAAGCGCTTCCGCCACGACTGCGGTTTCATGGCGCTTCGGAAACTAAGGATACCCTTTCCTTATCGTCTATGCATTGTGGGTTGTTAGTAAAGCATCATCATAATTGGTTACTTTCCAACTAGTAAAATCAAATACTTTTTTCTAATGTTAAAAACAAAATTTTATACGGAGCTTGTATGACATTTAGATATGACACCAATTAATTGTGTCGTCACAAATTTTGGGAGTCAAAAATCATTTCTAATATATTTCAATGCGACCGAAAAAAATAACAAATCTCGTAATAAATAAAAGTGATCAATGAAAGTGACAATTCATTATTGTATTTGATATTTTATCCCCAGTCAAGTAGCCAATCAGACACTTTACCACCCTTTTTCATTACAGACAGAATACAAAGAAGCTCGTCTGAGCGTGACCAATCGTAACGAGAGAACGGCGACCGCCATTGCCAAGCTGCAACAAGGATTGTCCCTGTTAGGCCTGACCGGAGTTGAAGATAGGTTAGCTGACGACGTGCCTGTCACGCTGCGGATGTTGAGGACCGCCGGGATCAAGGTTAGTCAATCCAACCGTGTACACCCTGGTAATTTAAGAAAACAATCTCTTGCTATCATGATACCAGTTTTCTCAACAAAAACCAGGGCGACTCTTTACTGTAGGTGAGTTCAGCCAGCGACGCGAATGATTCGCGCGACCACGCGGTTGAAGGGCTAAATCATCTAACTTGTATAAAATAACTAGTGGCCGGTCCCGGCTTCGCTCGGGTGAAATCATAATAAATGAACCTAAACCTTCCTCCGGAATCACATTATCTATTGGTGAAAACCAACAGACCTATCCGGCAGAGGAATTTGTTTTATAATATAATATTATATATAAGGATAAGGACATTACATAATAGAGAGATAAATTAAACTTTGCAATAAAAACACTAGATGGCGCTGTGTGTATTTTAAATGCCCTGTGGATATTTTATTTCAACTATCTCAATCCCATTTTAATACGAAGAAAATACTGTTCCCAAGCGGGTGTTTTGAGCGGTGTTTTAAGCGGGCGAAGTCGCGGGTAAACAACTAGTAATAATAATAATAAATGAATTTATTCATACTTAGTCCATTTTGTTACTAACGATTTAATATTTATCTTTATATATTATAAAACAAAGTTCTCTGCCGCGTCTGTTCGCGATAAACTCAAAAACTGCTGCACGGATTTTCATGCTGTTTTCACCGATAGATAGTGTGGTACCTGAGGAAGGTATAGGTGTATAATTTATTATGTTTTACGGGCCGCTAGTATTTTATATTTATAATAATAATTTTGTTAGAAATTTTGTGACAACCCTGACTGCATAGTCGACGCTGGCGCCTGTGCCGTCGAACAGTTATATATATTATTACATCGAACAGTTATATTAAACTCATCAAACCGCGATGAAACTTCCTAAAGATAATAGCACAAAATATATACTCTCTCTTTTCAGATCTGGATGTTAACAGGCGACAAGTTAGAAACCGCGCTGTGCATTGCGCGCTCGCTGCAACTGGGAGACGGCAATGGATGGCACACCGCCGACAAATGTGTGAACAGACGCGACGCAAACGATCTGTTGAAAGATTTGTGTGCTAGAGATGACAATGACCTCATCATCGAGGGCGAGACCTTGGAGGTAAACTTCGTGTTTCATTACAAGTGTACATAGATAAGAAAATGAATTTTGATTATCTCCTATAATCAAAATTCATGTACATAGATAAGAAAATGAATTTTGATTATCTCCTATAATCAAAATTCATTTTCTTATCTATGTACACTTGTAATCAAACACGACACACAACACATAAATTGTACAAATTTTTTTAACACACTTTCACATTTATAATGTTACTAGTGGCCCGTCCTGGGTTCGCTCGAGTATAACGTTAATACATTATACACGTAACCCTTTCTCGGGATACACTATTGGTGAAAACCGTATAAAGTCCGGTCAGTAATTTTTGTTTTTATAGTATGTAAGAAGTATGGATATGGAGTCCATATGACATGTAAACCAAATGGAGATCTAAAATTTTCACACAAAATTTTCTAAAAAGACTACATACTAGATATTAACACCTAGATTTGAAACCAATAAATGATTGAAATAATAATAATTAATTAACCAATAAATAATTGTGTATTTAAATAAATAAATAAATAAATAAATAAATAAATAAATAAATAAATTAGTTTCCGAAATAAATAAAATAAAATGCTTTTATTTCAGACATAGCAATGTTGACAGTTATTAAAGTATGACTAATTTAGGTTTGCCTACATCATTACGAAGAGGAGTTCGTAGAGGTGCTACAGCGCTGCAGCGGGGTGGTCGTGGCGCGGTGCTCGCCTACGCAGAAGGCCCGCGTAGCGCGGCTGCTACGAGCGCGGGGGCACCTCGTAGCCGCGGTGGGGGACGGGGGGAACGACGTCGCCATGATACAGGAGGCTGATGTGGGTAAGTTGATAATGCTACTTTTCATTTGTCATAAAGCTCGTCTCTAGTTTCAGCGCGTGACGACATAATATCATGACATTTTATTTTAATTTTTCAAATGTAACCAACGTTCGAAAAGAGTGGCCAGGTGTCCGTCAAACATTATTGCAAATATTTTTTGTTCTAAATTTAAAATTACGCGTACAACTATCTATTCTTTTTTCAAATTATTATTAAATAATGTCTATTTTGCTTACATAGATTTTAATGTTTTAAAAGACGCGATATATCCCTGAAGAAAATAAATGAGGCTGGATATCCCTAAAGAAACTAAATGAGGGCACTGTCTCCTGTTGGCTGGCATCATTGGGTGCTTATTAACCAATCTTTACTATTTTATTTGATATTGCAATGGCAAAAATAACTTGGCAAAAAAGAACCCTTTGAACGCCGTGTCACCTTTAGGCGTCATATATCTTAAATGGCAGAATACGTTAGGAAAGCTCACAAGTTAAAAAGTCGTTGGCGTTTCAGGATTGTTTCCGACGGACGCTTAAAGGTGTCTATGGTATTATAGGCTAAAACAGTTTTGTTCACTTGCCTACATTTTGTTGGTTGGGCAGGTGTGGGCATCGAAGGCGCGGAAGGGCGGGCGGCGTCGCTAGCGGGCGACGTCAGCATGCGGACGTTCGCGAACCTCGCGCGGCTGCTGCTGGTGCACGGCCGCCGCGCCGCCATGCGCTCCGCAGCCCTGTGCCTCTTCATCGTGCACCGCGGACTGATCGTCTCCACAATGCAGGTCGTACATATGTTTTTCTATCTTTCATTTTGTTGAATATAGGTAGGTACAGCATGAATTTCATGTTGGTACTTATTTTGAAATAAATAAATATATTAGGGCAAATCACACAGATTGAGCTAGCCCCAAACTAAGTTCGAAACTTGTGTTATGGGATACTAACTCAACGCTACTATATTTTATAAGAAATACATATATAAAGAAATATCCAAGACCCGGACCAATCAGAAAAATATAATTTTCCATCATGACCCGACGAGGACATACCATACGAGTTAATGAGTGACTGACTGAGAGAGAGAGATATATATATATAACGATGTCGATACCATTAGATAGCGCATCGAACATAGGACCTTTCTATACACAGTCACAAGTCTTAACCTCTAGACCACCACCGGCTTTAAATCGCTTAAACTTTCATTTACGTATTTCCTTATTTTTGACAGGCCGTGTTCTCCGTGGTGTTCTATTTCTCCTCTGTGTCGTTATACCCTGGCTTCCTGATGGTCGGCTACGGGACCATATACACTATGTTACCTGTATTCTCTTTGGTAAGTTGACATTTTTATGATTGGACGTAAATAAAGTTAGATATAGTTTATAAAATAATAGTATAGATATGTAAAGAAACAATTTATGTTTCCTAGACTTAGCATGTTTCTATATAAGTTTAATCTAGGTTGTGTTTATTAATGGTCAGTGTAACATGTAGATACTGTTTTATCATTTTGAGAATGACAGCCAACACTGTCGATAAAACAGATTTTAAATTAGAGAAACCCCATGTTAATGAGTAATATCAATATTCAACTTTTATTTTTATCATATTCAAAATTCTTTTTCGCTTACCGGTCAACTGTGTAGATCCGTGCACGGTATTAGTTCGTCTTTGCCTTTAAGTCTCTTTAATTTTTGTACATTTTTTTTTATGTGTGCAATAAAGTTATTTTAAACAAACTTTTGTTGACTATGACTATGCCAAATTTTATCAAAATGCCAGTGAATCTTGCGTTTATAATATTAGTATGTTTATAGATTTAACTGAATATTACGTGACAACCACCTGTGAAAAGCTAATTTCTGTATAAATGCTATTACTTTGACAAAAATTTTCGATCAATTTTGAATGAATTGATTAACCCTTTATTGTAGAGTACGTACGCCATAAGAATAAAGAAACAGGAATACAACTACCTAAACACCATTAGCGGTTTTATACACTAAGAGAGATTTCTTCCAATCCAATTCCGATTTTGTCAATTTTCGCGGTTTAATCTATACCTACTATTATTATAAAGAGGTAAGCGTTAGTGAGTTTGTATGTTTGAGGTGGGAAATATCCGAAACTACCGAACCGATTTTAAAAATTCTTTAACCGTTACAAAGGTACATTATCCAAGATTGCTATATTTAATCTCAAAATTCTCACGGAAGCAAAGCCCTGGCCAACACATATGTATTTTATCTTGTGTATCTTGTCCTACAGGTACTTGATAGGGATCTACCAAGCACGACAGCATTGAGATATCCACAACTATACAAGCAGTTGACGAAAGGGAGACAGCTATCGTATAAAACTTTTTATATTTGGACAGGAATCTCTATATACCAAGGTATGTCACTTATTTATTTTATTTTACAAACAATTATAAAATTCTTACAGTTATCCAAACCGACGCTATGACTTTAAGCATTTAATTGATGATGAATTAATACATATTATCACGTCTGTTTCCCATGGAGGTAGGCAGAGAAAATGGATTTCCACTTGCCACGATCCTGAAAAAATATCACTCGCTTCTTCTATACTCATCACTTTCTTCATGAATGCTCTTCGGTTATGGTTCCTAATATCTTCCTTATAAAGGAGATACGCAAACTGATTGCAGTATGATTGATCAAAATAAAGATCAAATTCCACATTGATACTGAAAGCATCATTAATTTATATCGAGTGTGTTACAATCCAGTGTTTGCTAACAACGGTGTCAGATTTTATTCAAATCGCCTAAAGTCATCTGACACGACCTTTTACGGCTACCTACCGCCGACTAGATGCCTGCGCTTTAAAAGTCAATAAGTGATGTACATCATCCGGAGTTAAATAAAGAATTTTGAATTTGACATAACAGACCTAAATCCACAATATCCTCACAATGACGCGAATATACTTTATTTAATCAGGCGCAGTAATAATGTACGGTGCCCTAGTGCTGTTCGAAGACCAGCTGATCCACATAGTTGAGATCAGCTACACAGCTCTGATACTGACGGAGCTCATCATGGTGGCGCTGACGGTGGTCACGTGGCACCGGCTCATGGCCGCCGCGGAGCTGGCCAGTCTGCTCATGTACACCGCCACTTTACTGATCTTCACCTCTTACTTCGGTAAGTCTAGGGTAGTCGCCATCTCAAATCAATAATTATTTACATCACTCATTGCAATACTTCTTTGAGCTAATATTATACTTGTGTTAGAAATCTTCGCTTTTCAACAATAAAAAATATATGCAGAACGCGGAAAAGGAAAAACTTGACATTTGACAGTTCTCTACTGACATTGGCAGAATAGGGTGCGTTCTACAACTAATGACAAATGATCCTGGAATAAGCAAACACGAATGAAAAGTATTCATTCCTTCTTCCGGAATCACAGTATCTATTGTGTGAAAAATCGCATGTGAATCCAGTGCAATAGTTTTCGAGTTTATCGCGAAAGGACAGACGCGGCAGAGTGCTTTAATTTATAATAATGGAAGGATATGACTTGCCAGTGCGCACAAGTAACGTCACAAATGTTGGAGTCGAAAAGCGTTTTAATTATATTTTGATGAGATATAGCTATAACACAGATATATATCTACCTACACTGGAATCGCCATATACTTAAGTGAAATTCCTCTTTATTCAACAGACGCAGACTTTATTCGACATTGGGACTTTTGGTGGAAAGTGACAACCATAACACTTATATCCTGCCTACCGTTATACATAGTCAAATACATGCGTAGAAAGTGGAGTGCGCGCCAGTATAAAAATATACAACAATAGCCTGTAATTGGTTTACTTTAGGTCTATATTCCCATGTGATTCACAATTTAATCTCGTGTCTTATGCACGCCTTAGCATTATTTAGAGTATTTCTGTTGTAATGTTGGATGCCATAAAGTTGGATATTTATACTCAGCTCCAGTATATTTTTCGACCGATAAATTATTGCATTGAATGAAACTATTGTAAATCCAACACCTAACACATTAATTTATTTTACCGCTCTGTGATTGTCTATTTCATTTAGTATGTTTTTAGAATTATGTTACTTTCACCCAGAAGCTGTTAAAAAATTGAAAATTAAGGGATATTTCAGGGTCAAAAAGATGCCAATTGGACTTGTCAACAAAAACAACAGGGAATTAGCGGAAATATATTTCCATCTAGAGTGGTAATTAATGTCACAAATGTAAGTGAAAATACGGTAGCTTTTATACCTATGGTATTGTTACATGTGTGTGTATATGATTGATGTGTATCGAGTCTAGGAATAGGACCGGTATCTAATAGGCCCACCTTACTTATGATTTAGAATTGATATTGTGTCTTATTCAAAATTTAAACAAGCCATTTTGTTTTTTTATGGATTGTAAGCAAATAAAACTCTAGTTTGTATCCGCCTTTTTGAGATGGATTATGAATTACGTCTTTTAGATACCTATTTCATTTCTGTATATCACTTCATATGTACATCACTTAACAATATGTTAATTAAGTATACTAAATTTAATATTTAGCAAATTTATCTCCGTTGTTGACTGTTTTCGGTTTCCAATCTTCACGTGTTTACTATTATTTATTAGCGATTTAAATCGCTAACGCTAACTTAACAAGTCTTTTATATAGATATGAATAATGTATTAATGTACAGGTGACTTTTTAATCTCTGGGGACTCATTGTCTACATGATCAGACCATGATACTGAACAACTTTTCGTATCTTCATTCCTTAAGGTGATCCATACATTTTCCTCGAGTTGGGAATTTGATTTTGTATGGAACTGCTGTTTTTTTGTCCATTTCGGGGTGCATTTAGGGCTAAAGTCATCCTGTATACACTATGTACCGTACATAGAAACCACAAGGATAAAAAAGGGTGAGTCGTGATTCTCCACATTTCAGTGTTAAAATGTTCAAATATGTATTTCTCTTATTGGAGCCGGGGTTTGATTCTTTGCAAATATATTCAGAAGAATTTTGTGATATTATTTTCTCTTTACTTTTGTGATTGTATTTACCTCTTTAAGTCTAAGATACTCCAGATTTTTATTTTACTCTTACGTTTTATAATATTTGGCTTGTTATAAAATCTATTCACTGCTTTTGTATGTAAATAATCATTTCAATATATTTCTTGGCCCAAGTTCATTGAGCTATACCTATTTATTATCCTTGTATATATATTTTATAAATGCTTCAGATATTTTAGTTACGTAAGTGTTTATTCCATAGATAGGGACATTTTCCAGATGCGTTTAAACGTGGTACAAAATGTTATAATGTGATATGAATATTTATTTAAATATAGTTTATCTGTATTTATTTAGAGATGTATTATTTTTAAGTATAATTAAAAGGCATCTTAAACATATGTTAATTATTAAACAGACACATCTGTTTCGCCAGAACACAATGTAAATAAATAATTAAAAAATTGTTTTTTTTTTTAAATAAAACAACTTTTGTATATTTAACCTCTATAATCCTAAAAAATCTAAAATTTTCGTCTTAAATCGTACGAATAACTAGAAACATCCTACAAATTAAAAATAACCTATCAAATCGTGTCGTTATCTGCGCGAAGGAGGCGTTGTGAATGAATTAAAATCGAAATCTGTCCCTGTAGTTGACCTCGTTTGTGTCTGGGTTTGTCCAGAGTGTTTGGACACTATGCGGCGTGCCCATGCCAAGTTTCGTGTGCTGCTCGACTGCCGACTCTGCGATTTGAAACTAGCAGAACAACTGGTTGAGTGGTCTGTGATAGAAGTGTCAGACCAGGTGGACTCGCTGTCTCGCTGCTCCGGGCAGAACGTCAGCTCGGACCTCGTCACTGTACTCGTCGTGTACATCGGCTGACGCGGTCTCTTGTCGGTTCGCACCGGACTATCCAGTTTTAACTGTGCAATAGGAGTTTCCAACTTTGGTGGACTTTTAGATCGCGCCGTAGACTGCGTCGACCGTTTTGTCAACACGGACACAGGAGATCCATCGCTCTCGTGCTTCGACATCATGCTGCCTGCAGACGACTGGCTCTCCACATCGCTGTCCTCATTCCCGCTCATTATGACTGCCATCATCTTCTCCGTATTATCGTTCAGATCATACACCTTCTGCGCTTTTATTGACCCCAGTGAAGTACTTCTAGTTTTCGAGGAGTTTTTCGCCCCACGTTTTCTATCGCTGTAATAAATGGCGCTTTGGTGTTCGGCTAGCATAGCAGGGATATTCGTTTCAACGCGAGCGTATGTTAAGTCCTTTGTGTGCCACGATGGAGTGAACCCTTGGCATCTACATCCTCTTCTTTTAAATAAACAATAATACATCGTCTGGAAGAAGCAGATTGTAGCGGCTAAACAAAATATTACAATAATATACAGGCTCGGCGTCCAGTCCATGTCTACCGTGATGCAGGGGCCTGGAAACTTCCGAAATATGTTCCATCTCGAGCTAGGATCATCATATTCAAATAAATTACGTCTTTTAAGTCCCTTTCCATAACTCTGTACAGCAGCGGCTATTCTGAACACCCCACCGTACGCACAATAAAGCTTCTCGTCCACCAAATGCGGCGCCACGTCTCGTTTCATCCAGTGCCACATTTCATTATTAAAATTAACAAAATCAGCGTGGCGACATTTCGCCGGAGAACTAGCTAATATACATCGTGAGGCAGTGGTATAGTAATTCAACAATATATTCTCTGCAGCGGGAGACGTTAAGCTAATGAAACCACCTTTTTTGAATGGCAATGCAATCGCGGACGGCTTTTTACTGTCGTCAAGTTTAGGAGGTGGCACGTGTATGCATGAATTTGCGTCACGTTTGGATACCAAACTGGTGCACGGATCAACAAATTTCCCGGTGCTAATCAAGATTTTGACTACTGACAAATTTGTATGTGCTGGTACACGAGGGTCGGCCCAACCTAGGCCTAGAGTATTTAGTTCAGTCTTCACGTCGTTGAAAAAATCGTGAGCGTGTCTCGCACACTTGCAGGGGATGTAGCCTGCATAGTAGGCGAATCTTATAGTGGGAAGCACTCGAGCTCTCAAATGTCCTCCGATAGCGTCCGCTAAAGCTTCTTTGAGAATGCCGCCAGTACGTTCATCAAGATCTTTGTCAATCTCATTAAGAGCTTGGCGCAAATATCTCACGGTTTCTCTAACATACTTCTTGTTAATTTTATCAGTAGACGGCACAATGGGCATAATGGTTTCCAACAACTGTCTCGCCTTCAGTTTCGATAAATCATCAAGACTCCAGCAATCACCAGATCTATCCTGTCGCCTTTTGTAAAATATAGTGGAGCCTACATAGGTGCTTCTCACGCATGACATCAGGCTACAAATTATAAGAACCTTTACGCAATGCATTCAACCAAATTCATCAAAGTTGGTATTTTGATATTATATTTAGTACCTAATATAATGTAACAAATATAAGATACAAATTATAAATATTAGTAAATACGACATTGAAAACCTGTTTCTGAAAGTTTTGATAGATTTAGAGAATGACATCAAAGATGATAGAGTCCGTCGCCATCGGCAAAGATAATGCTGCTACTGTATTTTTCTAATACTATTTTAGATACATAGAAAGAGGTAGGTATTGTATGTACAGTACATTCATACTTGTTTTAAAAAAAATTTACTCCAGCAGGAATCAATTGGAGGGTGCTTACCCCAAATTGGGGCCCCATTTTCCTCGTTAGGAATTGGCCACGGACCCATAAATGGAGTAGTTGCGCCACCAATATAGGGGCTATGAATGTGGAATGACATGAATATCACTTATCGTATGTGGATCGTACGTACCGTACTTATATCAAGAACAATGTGAGTAGTTGATATCTGTGGTATAAATTTAAACATTAAACTAAGAATTAATGAATTCGTTAGGTAAATAATCACAAAAACGCCATTATTGAATTATTGTAATCAAATCAATAGGTTAATCTACCTACTATCAACATAAATAAACAAAAAGCAGAATACACCAAAGGTAAAAAATATTTAAATAAATAAAAAAAGACCGACCGCGCCCGGTCCGTGGATGGATACCTGTATACGTACCTACGTACGTAGAGTAACTTGGCGCCAAAACAAACACTTCAAAACATTTTCCAATGGCGGCGCGGCGTGGTGATCCAATAGGCTTCAAATATTTTTTAGCAAAAACGAATGCTGACAAATCGATAATTGTTATAATAAAGAAAACAAAGTTGCTGTTTTAGTCTAAGGGATTCATATTCATCCTACTGTTTCAGTATTAGTAGTATTTTTTACGGAATAACATAAGAACTTTTTCTTGTTCTTATATTTACGCGGAATATAAATATTATAGTTAAATTCGCTAGGTATTGTATGACAGGAATCGATTACTCGTTTCAAACGAGTATCTATGAAAAACTGTATATCAATGTCATATCAATGACAGTATTACATTTACATTTCGGGAAAATATTATGATGTGGAGTGACAGTTGCACTGCACATTGAATTGAAATTCACTATGTATTTTGAGATTGATAAAAAAGTGCATTCTTTGAGCCGTTTAATTTAAAATCATGTATAATCTGATAGTCTGAAATTGTTTACATATTGAAAATGTCAGCAGTAAGTTTCATTGCAACATTGTAACTTGTTGCGTATGTTTCTTAATTTTACCATGTCCATGAATGCAGCATAACTACCGATGTAGACATTTGTTTTGATGAAATATTTATCTATAAGCATCGCATTTACATATCATAAAGCCATATCACTAAAGACCTTAGTTAATTAAACATTCGGTTTCGGGGTGTCTACCATTATTATATGGAAGTTTCGCTCATCATGTTATCCAAGCATGACTAGGATACCTGAATTATACTTAAATTTTAATTAACAATCTATATATGTTGTGCTGTAACCATGATCTCGCAAGAATGTTCAAAAATAATTGCACTATGTACAGTAATATTTTTTTTATATATCTTATTGTCAAAAACTTGTCAAATGAAACTCTGATTATTTCAACTAGGATATAAGGTCATTTTTCCAAGTGAAAAAAGTTCAAAAGAAGAAAATAGAAGAAGATGATGATGTGATACCTGAATCTCCAGATGTACAAATTAAAAACAAGGTAAGTAATTAATAAAAACATGCATTTATTGAGAAGAAAAGACTTGTTATTTATATTGAGCCATGTAGTAGCCATGATGAGTAATTAGCACTATAGAAAATAAATGTTATATGGAAAATTTTGAATAGTCCCTATGGTATCTAAATAGTTTTAGATATTCAAAGTTTAGAATAGAATAGTTTAATTTAAATATTGAGTCTACTCAAAATGTAAACAATATATTTTGTTTAAATTATTTATTGTAGTGTATTTTTGTAGAAATCAAATTTAAAAAATATTTTAAACAAATATTAATTTGTAATAGTACTTAGAATGACTATCAGTCCCACACATAATTTAATAACTGAACAAAATGTCCAATATTATAATTATTTTATCAATAGCTAAAACTACTTACTACTTAGTGATAATAGTGGCATACAATTGCCTATTTCAGAGGAAGAAGCCAAAGAAAAGACCGCACATTTGTGATGATTCAGATGAAGAGATATTCTCAACTAAAAATGCCAAAAATTACCATCAAGAGCCCACCAAGTCAAAGAAGAAGACTCCCCCTAAAGCGGTCCTTAAAGAAGTCAAGGCCGTTTCCGATTTATTTGGAACTGGCCCCATTAAGAGAACTGAGCCAGTTACAAAAAAACAAAAGAAAAAAACTGAGGTTGGCATACATTCTGATGACGATTTTGACAAAAGTCTCTTGGAACTTGACATAGATGAGGGACTGGAAATAGGAGATGAAACAAATGGAAAAATTGAAAATGGCAATGTAAAAAATCATGATGTAAAAGATAAATGTCCTATTAAAAAAAGGGAAATTGAAAAAAAAGAAAAATCACTTGAGAATAATAAAAATGGAAAGTCTACTAGTAATATAAGTCCAGAAAGTGAATCAAAGGAAAAGTCTTATAGTGAATTAAAGAATGAAAAAAAGAGAAAGTTTTCTGCATTTGTTGATGATGATGTTGATCATGTTGAAAATAAAAAATATAAAGATAGTTCTAAAACTGAGGAATGTTTTGATAACTCTGTTTCTTGTTTTGATGAGGATTTAGAACAAAAACATAAGAGCAAAAAGAAAAAAATGGATAAGAGTCTCAATGAGTCTGGTATGTATATTTTTTCTATTTCACTGTGACACTTTATAACTTTATTTGACGATCTCCATGGTCTAATGGCCTAATGGTCATGGTACCGGACTGCTACACTGGAGGTTCCGGATTCGATCCCTAGTCAGATCAGGATGGAAAATGATCTTTTTTAAATTGGATCTTGGAGTTTTATCTATATGTATATGATGTAGAATATAGTATCGTTGAGTTAGTATCCAATAACACAGCTAACTCAATCTGTGTCATTTGTCCATATATATTTATTTATTAATTTACCAGCTTTCTGATCTGTCAGATGCCGAGAGACATGAAAGAAGGCGGCATTCAGCAGCTCTATACCAGAACTATCTCAACAGAACAGGACCGAAGAATTTGGGGGCCAAAGAAATTCCAGAGGTACATAAATCACTACATATCATATATATTATATATTATAAAACAAATTTCTCTGCGCGTCTGTCTGTCTGTCTGTGATAAACACTCAAAAATAACAGTGGTTTTCACCAATACTGATTATCTCTGGTAATTGGTTAGCAGCTGATGATGATTTCTTTTAATAGGGTTCACCTAATTGCCTGAAGGATTGTGCGTTCCTTTTGACTGGAGTGCTGGACTCGTTCGAGAGGGAGGACATCGCAGCTGCCATCACTAAGTACGGCGGGTGTGTTAAAAACAGTATTAGTAGGAAGGTATGTTTTATGTTTTAAGCCACATGCTATTTCATAATTCCAATATGAAATGAATTAAATGCTAGCATTATTGTATTACTTACAATATCGTTCTCATGTTCACGTGTTATTATCAACTACAATTTTTTTAAGATTCACCCGGTGATTTTATAAACGGCTGCCGAACGTTAGTAACCTTTCATGTCATATAAGCTGCCGAGGCTATTTGTCTCTTAGTCACCTCGTACGCCATCCAAAGTATATGGGGTGGTCAAAACCTGGGGCCGGACCACACGCTATATTATTACAAGATAACCGTTTTAATGAGTCCAAAATGTTTTTAGGTGACTCATGTTCTTGCGGGCGAGGACGCCGGTCCCGCGAAAATGGCCCATGCTCACGAGCTGGGCATCAAAATCATTAACGAAGACCAGTTCTTGCAAATGATTGCCAATCCTACAGATAAAGGCAAACCTGGCAGGAAGAAAGAGGATAGAACTGCCAAGGAGAAATCGCCACACAAAAAAAATAACGTCTTTAAAAAAGAAGTGGCCAACGAACATGAATCTATTAAAAAAGAGATCACAGATTATAAAATACCCAAAAAAGAAACTAGTGAAAAAACTAAGATTAAGACAGAAATAAATGATAATAATGTTGCCATGTTAAAAGGTGTGTCAAAATCATGTGAAGCACCCAAAATTGAGGTGGCACCGTTGAAGGTAGTATCAAAATCAAGCGGTGATGTGGACAAAATTCAGGTGAACAAAAGTGGCTCCACCCCAGATTCACTGATGTGGGTTGACAAATATAAACCAAGGAATGTAAAGCAGATCATTGGACAACACGGCGACGCTAGTAACGTTAAGAAGTTAGTATGTGAAGCAATAGAAATTTAATATAATTTTTTTACGAAGTTATTAACATTTTTGGCAGAAGCTGCCCATCACAAACATCAGACAGATCTTATTATATTCAACGAGTGACAATCATGTGTGTGCAGTAAATCATTGGGAAGTTCCATAATCGGGAGCCGATCCTGTGTGCATCATTATGATGACAATGTTGATACATTGTCATCATATCATTCAGTGACAATGTTATGATTAACATTGTCACTGAAATTAAACGTGTATACAAATTTTCAGCTCAATTGGTTGTAGGTTATATAGCTAAAGCCAAATGCGATATATATCTAAATCAAGGGCTGTTACTCATTGAAAAATTTATACAGATACAGTATCAGGTCTTTATTTTGTGACAACCCTGACTGCATTGTCACCGCTGGCGGGTGCAATGTTGATTTTAACAACTCAGTCCTTATCCGTACATATTATAAAAAGATGTTGTATTATTAAAAAACATGTCGCTCTGTATATGAACGCGATAAACTTAATAGATAGCGTGATTCCTGAGGAAGGTTTAGATGTGTAATTTATTATGGTTTTGCCCGAGCAAAGCCGGGGCGGACCATGTCAACCCACATAGACGTTTTTAAATTTCATTTCGCGTTGCAGGTTGATGAATTGGCTGACCAAATGGTACGTGAACAGGAAGGCGAAGTTGGCCAAGCCCAGCCCGTGGACAAAGAATGATGATGGAGGCTATTACAAGGCCGCATTGCTCTCGGGGCCTCCAGGAGTTGGTAAGATACTTGGTTTCCTTCAGATGTGGCGCTTAAGTCGCTGTCGCAATAACAACATAGACGATTCGTTATTTAAAGTACAGTCAACAGCACATCAACTTAAACAAATTCATTGCAAACTATTACCGCTCCATAGAAGTTCAAGGTTAACTTGTAGTAGCTGTTGAGTGTACCACATTGCCGCGTGAGTTCTTGAGCGGTACGATCTCGTTTATTTACCTAATATTTACAAGGTTTTATGAAAATCAGCAATCTCTCATTTGAGCGTCTTCCCGGTTGCTCCCTCAGCTGCAGAGCGTCGGAGCCCAAAGTCTGCTTTCCTACTTTCTTCTTTTCCTCTTCGTACGGTCTGCCGAATCCTTAATAAGTATGCCGATGCGTGCCAATGGTGTCAATTGCGATAAGAAAGAAAAATATATTTCCCAAAAACATGAGTACAAATATACAAATTGATGTTAAAATAAACAAAACCTACATGTTTTACCGAATATATATAATAGAGCAACATGCTCTCCACCCCAAATAACAAAAAAGTAACAATTTATACAAGTTCTAAATTCTATCTGGGTCTATCATTAATAACATTTATCAGTTAATAAACACTTGATTAGATTAACATACAAAGTGACTTAAATTCTTTTGGAGTAATGTTTTTGCAATAAAGTTTTAAATAAGTTGAATGAATAATTGACAGAGTGAGCGAGGGCTACAACTTGGGGCAAAAAAATACATTTTTTAAAATGTATGTATGTATATTTGTAACGCGATATCTTTCAAACCGTAGGTCTTATTTTGATGAAATTTAAACGGTATGTAGAATATTTGATGAAATTTAAACGGTATGTAGAATGTATATCAATAGATTTTTTAAGTACGTGGAGCATCAAAATCGGTTAAGTCTTTCTTGAAATATTCACAATTTTGTAAAAACTCATCAAAAATTTATTGTGTTCGCGAGGTCTAAGTTCGCGGCGAACTACTATAATTTTAAATTTGAGTTTACAAAGCATATTTATATTCCTCCAGGCAAAACCACCACAGTGGCGCTAGTGTGCAAGGAGCTCGGCTTCGATATGGTGGAGTTCAACGCATCGGACACTCGCAGCAAGACTCTGATCAAGGAGCAGATTGGGGAGCTTCTCACTACCAACTCACTCTCCGGTTACGCTAAAGGTAGGTCTCGTAGCCAAACCTAGGTTCAGCCATTATCATATCGACTTCGCCTGTGCAGTTAGTCGCAGATGATTGAACGATGGTTAAGATTAGGTTATACCGTGTTCATCAGTTTTTAGACCTGACTTGTATACCATAGTACCAAAGGGGCTGTTCACTAATCACGTGATGTTTTTTTTAGCATTCTTAACTCCCCACCTTGGTGATACGTCGTCAGGTTTATGACGAACCCCCTTTCTCCACCCAATATCACGTGTATTTTTAGTACCTTGTGGTTAATGTATGTGGCCGTCCAAATCAAAAGGGACCTTATGGCGGCTGACAATTAGGTCTTTATTGCCGTTGTTCGAATGCAAATCAACGGCAGTAAAGACCTAAGTGCCAGGCTCAAGGCTCAATGTACCTATAATATATATTTTTTAATATTAAAAATCGCGCGTTTGACGAAAAAAGTTAGTTAGTTTTATGTATTTTTAGTTATATTATTTTTCTTTGTCTGTAATTGTGTGAAACAATAACAAATAAAGTTTTTATCTATCTACCACGTGATATCTTACTTTACCCCCCTCCCCCTGGTGATATTTCGTGATATTTGCTGCCCCCCCTACCCCCTCCTTAGCCTCACGTGATTAATGAACAACCCCTAATATGAGTGTATGCTATTTCTGACCTAATTGACTAGCAAATTTTTAGTAAACGATTTAATTTCTAACAGGCGACACAGGCAAGCAAGCCGTCTCGAAGAAGCATGTTTTGGTGATGGACGAGGTTGACGGTATGGCGGGTAACGAAGACAGAGGTGAGTTATTGGCTGTATACAGTAAACGCATTCCTTATAGATTGTACACAAATCTTTACTATTATTATTTAAAAAAAATCTTTGCAAAGATGAACGTCCAGAGTCCAGTGTTTCATAATAGCACTGTCCACGTCCAATCTAGCCGCCACCGTCTTCACCAGATAAATTATAATAATTATAAAGAGGTAAGCGTTTGTGACTTTGTGAGTTCGTATGTTTGAGGCGGATAATCTCTGAAAGTACCGAACGGATTTAAAAAAATATTTCACCATTAGAAAAGCACATTATCCAAGATTGCTACAGGCCATATTTTATCTCAAAATTCCAACGGGAGCGAAACCCCGGGCAACATGTAGTGTTTTATTATTAGAAACTGGTAAGCGTTTGTGAGTTATGTTTGAAGCGGGCAATCTCCGAAACCACCGAACCGATTTCAAAAATTCTTTCACCATTATAAAGGTTCATTATCCAAGATTGCTATAGGCAATATTTTGTCTCAAAATTCCCACGGGAGCGAAGCCCCGGGCAACATCTAGTAAAATCATATTTAAAATCACATTAATTAGACGTTATTATAATCAATTTGACACTTATATATAATATAATAACAAAAGTATCTGATTCGACTAATTAGAATACAAATTCAAATTCGTTTATTAATTATTATATATTAACACACATCAACACACATCAACCTATTTTACCTATGATCACAAAATAAACGAATTTGAATTTGTATTCTAACTAGTCGAATCAGATACTTTTGTCTAATGTCAAAAACTAAACATTATATGTAGCTTGTTGGAGTGATGTCCTGTGACGTCGACAATTTTGTAGTCAATAAGCATTCCTAATATAATTTTATTAAAACAAAAAAAATGTAGTTCGCGTAATTAATAAAACTGATTGAACAAATTTTTACAAAATTGATTTTTTGAAGTTGTATGGATATCTTTTATCCCAGTTGGGTACCCAACTGGGATAAAAGATATATATATAGTTTGTTGACGAATATAAATGACTTCAAGTTTCATACACATTCCCTGTTGTGTTGAATACACTTTACATTTTCAGGCGGCCTCCAAGAACTAATAAACCTGATCAAGGCCGCATCAGTGCCAATCATATGCATGTGCAACGACAGGGACAGTCAGAAGATGCGCTCCCTGGTCAACTATTGTTACGATCTTAGGTTCAGTAAACCCCGAGTGGAGCAAATTAAGGTAAGTAATTGCCTACTTAGTAGTATAAAAAAGGTTATATATTACTATAGCTTTTGCCCGCTGCTTCGCCCGCGTAAATTTCCCGCGGGAACAGTTATTCCGGGATGAAAGGTAAGGCCCTTTTTCATACTTCAAACTACACGTATGCAAAATTTCAAGAAGATTGAGTAGATAGAGCCTGAAGCGGTTACAAACAAACTTTCGCATTTAGGATAGTTCCTAGTATATATAACTTTATGGCTTTTTGTCTACTTGCTTTGATATTTAATTATTTTTTTATTATTTTTTTTTTACTTTTTTATCTGTGGAGACTTAGTTGGCTCTCGTTTCACACACTTTCTTTATACTTGTTACTTAGTCGTAAGTCTTCCTAAATATTATTAAAGATAAACGTGTATAAACACAGCGCGGTTCTTCCTGTCGAGTCGGAATAGCTATTAGATGATTTTCGACCAATATGTGGTGATTATGGCTTGATTGTTGGCCTCGTTTAGGTTTAGGTCCTCAATCGTGCAAGACGTCGGGCAGTCGTGACACGATAACAGATGAGCCGTAGACTGGATTTGTTCATTTCTTTTGCGCATAGTGTGCGGTGTATTTATTATTACTTTTACACTCCAGTACGAGCAAAAGGGGGCGACCAGGTCCTCCCATACTGGTTTACCATTTCACCCAGTTCCCCGTGTGCTGTATTCTCCTTCGTCGTATTCCTCATGGCTAATGGTCGTGGTCATTACGTGGAATTAAACACACACGACAACTTTCTTGCCAATAGTAATGGAGTGGTTTGCCATTGCCTTCTCCATTTCGCACAAAAGTTAATAATCAACCGCAGTGCGCGGGTTTCCTCACGATGTTTTCCTTCACCGGAAGCAAGGGGTGGTCGACGAAAACAACTATACGTGAGTCAGATTGGTATACAAACTCACGTAACACGAGTAGGATTCGAAACTGGGACCTTTTGACCTGGGATCCACAGGCATAACCATTACACCACCACCGCTCCAATGTATTAAATTCATCTAAATTTCCAGTCGGCTATGATGTCAATCTGCTGCAAGGAAGGTCTCAAAATCCCCCCGGACGTGCTGAGTCAGCTCATCGTGTCGGCCAATCAGGACGTGAGGCAGACTCTCAATCTCCTCTCTCTGTGGGCCGCAGACACCCGTCTGTTGGACGGAGACCAGTTGAGGAAGGACGCGAAGAATGTCAAGAGGGATTTGAAACTGGTAAGGTTATCTCTGTCTATCCTATTCCCGCTCTATGATTTTTCTTCTCTTTCCCTCTCGATCCCTTTTAGAATAGAAATAAATTTATTCAATGAACATTGGTGCCGTGTGGTCGCCGCCTTAAAATAGATCCACTCCATATATACTTATAAAAACAATTCATATTATTCATTTAGACGGCTACGGTTGAAAAATTGTAATTTAAAGCCCCGTAGAACCATTTGCTTAATAAAATATCTGATAGCCCATATACCTATAAAATTTATTTATTGTTAGCTAAATACTTTACACGTAATTCTATAACAGTATGCAGTAAAAAAAATGTGCTCATAGTAATTGTTATTCAACATATCAATCAGATTGCATTAACATTTTTGTTTTCAGGCAGATTTATCTAACAGTTAAATTATCTGTCAGATATTTTATCAGAGAATAGTGAAAGAGGCTCTAAACAAATGTATTTACTCGGCAGGGTCCATGGGAGGCTGTTAGGAAAGTGTTCTCGTTCGAGGACCACAAGACGATGTCGATCCACGACAAAAGCGATCTGTTCTTCCACGACTACAGCATGGCGCCTCTCTTCGTGCAGGAGAACTATTTGCAAGTCACTCCGCATTGTCCCAAGTGAGTTTATGAGATGTCTTTATGTTTATATTTATACTAGCTGTTGCCCGCGGCTCTGGCCTATGACATTCTTCAGATCTCCACCTATCTCCACACCAAAAATATTCTCAATTCGTTGCTCCGTATTGACTACTACTGCGACTTGCGTTGTGAGCTAAATAGTTGTAAATTTTGAGAAAAAATATACAGATGTAGATTGTGCAAAGTATCGCGTATTCCATATTTTGTGACAACCCTGACTGCTTTGTCAACGCTGGCCGCTGCTTCGCCTTTAGCAAGGCCATTGAACATATGTGGCCGTCCAAATCAAAAGGGACCTTATGGCGGCTGGCAATTAGGTCTTTATTGCCGTTGTTCGAATACAAAACAACGTAAACAATGGCGTAAGTGCCGGGCGCCATAAGGTCCCTTTTGATTTGGACGGCTACATATGAATAAGTAAAATAAACTAGTAAACACAAAAACTCTTTGTCAAGATGTCAAGAAGCCTAGGATTTGCGTAAAAAATCGGTCATGATTTATGTGTGAGAGAGATATATATATAGGTACAGTATCACGTCTGCAATCTATCATTATTTTTATAGTAACAGTTATTTACAGAACTACCAGCTGTTGCCTATGTTTGACCCTCGGTCATTTACCATAGCTAAATATCGCCTTGAAAGCGTGACAGACAGACATTGGCATTAATAATATTATCATTTGTTTTAGACACGAGATCCTAGACCGCGTAAGTCGAGCGGCCGATAGCATCAGTATGGGAGATTTAGTGGATGCCAGAATACGAGGGTCGCAAGCGTGGTCTTTGTTACCATTGCAGGTAATGAGTTTTTATACTTGCCCGCGGCTTCGACCGCGTATATTTTGCAAGGGAACAGTATTTTTTCCGAGTTGAAAAGAAAAAGCAAAATTTTAAGAAGATCGGTCGAGTAAATTAACAAAAAGAGGTAACAAACAAATATACATTCGCATTTATAGTGGTTGTCAGGGAAAGTCAATGAAATCGAGGGGCTAACCGGAAAGTTAGGGAAAATTTGACATTTTTAGTGAAAAATATTCTCATTCTCGATTATTGTAAAACAATGCAATACAAAAAATTACAATTGCAAAGCAATTAGGTAGTTTATGACTGTCATTAAAATTCCAGTAAACATGTTAAGCTATCCAATATATTTTTGCAATTATCTTATCTTTCCATATGTTTCTGTTTCCGTCTACCTATCATGTCTTGAGTTCATACACTTTCATTTGTCACGTAATCCATCCATCTTCCATCTGCCTCTTCCCCTGTAACCGTGTTAGTTTTCTCTCCTCATTACTCACATCACATCGAGTATGTTATTGCTAACACTATTGTCAGATTTTAAGTCAATCTGTATGAATGATGAATTTATTCTGACTACTGCTACGTAACCATAATTACTGTGATACGTAGATTACGTATCACAGTAATTATGGTTTTGTTATGGATTAGGTATTACACAGTAATCTATGGTTTTATTAAACCCCGACGCAAAAAGAGGGGTGTTATAAGTTTGACTGCTAAGTGTGCCTGTCTGTCTGCGTACGTGGCACCGTAGCTCATCAACGGGTGAACCGATTTGGATGCAATTTTTTTTATTTCATAGCAAATTTTTACGCGGTGGTTCTTAGATATATTTGATCAAAATCGGTTCAGCCGTTCAGAAGTTGTAGCGAAATTGATAATGAATGTCGGGGGTTTTTTGATTTGTCTAACAAATAAATTAGTTTGTTGAACAAATAAAGTCGATTCCCAGGCGATGTACGCGTCAGTGATCCCCGGGCACGCGCTGGCGGGCCACGCGCCGCAGCTCAGCTTCCCCGCGTGGCTCGGCAGGCGCTCCCGCCGCAACAAGCTGGCGCGTCTCTGCCAGGAGATCCACGCGCACACCAGGCTCAGGTGCTGACTACTGACGACCATCTGTGGCCTGATATAATGGTCATCACGCCTTGGATGTTTATCTATATATGTATATGTTATAGAATATAGTATATCGTTGAGTTAGTATCCTATGACACAAGTTTCGAACTTACTTTAGGGCTAACTCGATTTGTGTAATTTTTTCCGTATATATTTATTATTATTTTTATCGTATTACACACGGACATGAGCGAAATTTAATCGAATAACGAATTATTTGTTCGTTGAGAAATTAATTTACTAATACATTGTTAATAACTAATTTATTCTTGAATAAAAAATCGTGATATTATGCGTGTCTGTTATTAGAAGCTAGCTTTTGCCCGCGGCTTCAACCGCGTAATGTTCCAACAGGAACAGTTATTTTGCCGGGAAAGGTATCCTATGTCCTTCTCCATACTTCAAAATATATGTATGCAAAATTTCTAAAAGATTGGTTCAGTAGTTTAGTAGATAGAGCATGAAGACGTAACAAAAACAAACTCACTTTCGTATTTATAATATCAATTATTACTATTAGGATACCTACAAAAATAAATTATTTGCGTAAAATAAACAAACATTTTTAATTATATTGATTTAAATTTGCAGCACTTCCGGCTCCAAATCCTCGATATTCCTGGACTACTGCACACACCTACGGGATGCTGTGCTGAACCCTCTCATCAAAGACAAAACCGACGGCATCGAGCGGGCGCTGGACACGCTGGAGGCCTACCACCTGCTGCGGGACGATCTGGACTCACTCACTGAACTGTCGCTGTGGCCCGGACAGAGGAACCCCATGGTCTTGATTGATTCCAAGGTAAATATTAGGACAAATCACACAGATTGAGCTAGCCCCAAAGTTCGAGACTTGTGTTATGGGATACTAACTCAACGATACTATATTTTATAACTAATACATACATAGATAAACATTCAAGACCCGGGCCAATCAGGTAAAGATCATTTTCCATCATGATTCGACCGGGGATCGAGCCCCACAGCGGTTCAGAGGCAAGCATTTTACCACTGCAACATCGAAGTCGTCTATTAGAATTGATTGTTTTTTTTCTCTCTCGAGATTGTTATGTTTCTGTCTTGTTGATTGAATGTTTATGCGCGAGGTAAAATGGAATATGTCGCTGCAGCAATGATTCCAAAGTGAATTAGAATTGTCGAACTATCGATAGTATGCATAACTAACTATTGACACTTGCTTTTTGTCATACTATCGATAGTCTATCGAAATGCTATCGATAGTTGACTATCGAGCGGCAAGTGCCAAGAAAGTTGCTGTGTGTGTTTCATTGCATTCCACGTAATGACCGCGACCCTCAGCCATGAGGAATTACTACTATGAAGAAGATATTCCTATAACACTACAATGTCCGGTCCCAGGTGAAAGCGGCAATGACCCGCACGTACAATAAGAAAGCGAGCGCTCTGCCGTACGCGGCCGCCAGCGTCAGGCGCGGCAGGGCGCGGGACGATGCCGACGACGATGACGAGCTGGAGGACGATAATGACGACAGCGACCCCGAGAATGACGCGCTTATTAAGGTAATGCTCGTTTTCACATTACATATAATATATGATATATATATCATACTAGATGTTGCCCGGGGCTTCGCTCCCGTGGGAATTTAGAGATAAAATATAGTCTGTAGCAATCTTGGATAATGTACCTTTTTAATGGTGAAAGAATAGTAGTTTCGGAGATTACCCGCCTCAAACATACAAACTCACAAATACCTTTTTATTAATAGTATAGATTCACAACATATGGAATATTCCATTAGAAAAGATATAGAAGATAGTTGCTTAAGATGCGTTCACATGTTCTTTTTTGGGATAACATAGACATAAAAAGTTTTGTTCTCATTAACAGGACTGAAGATGGGCATCTCGTGTCCCGTTGATGGGCAAAGGTTAATTAAATTTATATTTGTTTTACAGAAAAAGAAAGGCAAGGAATCTGAAAAAGCCAGCAAGGAAAATGCTGGTTCCAGTAAGGAAAATCCCAGTTCAAGTAAAGCAAGTGCCAACAAAAAAGCTAGCAAAGCAAAGAAGTGATGTTCAAGTTTGTTATTTTGTTGTTTGAGCCTCCAACTTGTCACAGTCAGCGCATCAAGCCTGAAACCTAAATATATGTTTCTTTAACATTTGGGGGAAAAATGTTTCATTTATGTTTGAAGGACTTTTATTTTGTCAATTACTTAATTAAACTGGTATGATGATGAGCTAAGTTTTTTATTGAGCGGACTCCAAGAGTAATCAACCCATAAAGCCTGTTTAGAGAACAGCTAATTTTGTGATACATATTTTTTTTAAACCCACAGCTTTAGTATCTAAGGCAATCATTTATGTTCCCATCTCCATTGTTCTTAGCAAACTGAAGTGTGTCAAGTCTCGCAAAAGCATTCCAACATGATTATCTCCTAGCCGCTCGTGAGGCCCTTCTAAATCTTTGATCACCATAGATTTAGAAGAACCCGCTCTGATTATCACTACCAATGTCATCAATTGGCTGTTTATTGAAATGGTAAAATAGGTACCTATATATACTTCTTGCTCCTTACATACAAACAAGTATGTTGGTGTGGTAGTTGTACCTATGAATAAATAAAATGTTATCAGCTGAGTCCAAACCATAAATTTATGTACATTGATACAAAAAATTATTATTAACTTTTTACAGTAGGAACGTAGAAAATAAAAATGAATCTATTATGATTGAGTTTATTACATAATTTCACCTACATAAACTATTATATTCACAAATATTGTATATACATTAGTCCTTGCGGATAAGCTTTACTCTTGGGTCATCGGGCCTCATGATAACATAGGTCTGTTTATATCTCCTATTGTCTCCGTTTTCTTTCTCATATTTATTGCAGGCGTAGAATCCTACAGCAACGCCAATCAGCGCCATTCCAGTTGAGGCAATCACCTCGGGAATCTCATTCCAACCTTGTTTAAGCAGTTGGCCGATTGTACGCCTTGATGCAGTGGCGGCAGCCATATCGTCAGTATTTTTCTTTTATAAATCTAACAATGGACTTTTATTATGTACTATCGTAAATAAATTTTAGTTCGGAAGCTGAAGTTAAATTGCAATACCAAATTATTAACACATGACACTGACATGACAAACTGGCATTGACGTTTAGCACCGCCCGTTTTTAAATCCGGATATTTTTCATATAAAATGTTCACAAAGCCAGCAAGGGAACTTTTCCCAAGAAGTCCTAATGACATCATCCACCGGATGACAAAAGCCCACGCTGTGTCTGCTTGCGCTATTGAACCATTATAGCTCAATGGTTCAATACTTTTTACTACTGGAGCTAATACTTTTGATCCAATAACTTAGTTAAAATAAAAATCTTCATTTGAAATACATGTAACTATATTCATAATAATTGGGTAAAGTCAATCATGACATGACTAGCATTTATATTGAGTAAAACTTGGATTTTTAAAACGACATGATCGAGGATCACCCTCTCGTACTATTGTATAGACACTTTTAAACTCAGCATTTTCTCCATCTATGGCTTTGTAGCGCTGTACAGCAAAAAGAGCTATTCCCACTCCTAACAGTGCCATGCCTGAAGCACCCATTATTTCAGGGATTTCCCAACATCCTCTTTTGAAAAGTCCGACCAACGTGTTTGGAAAGTTGGGCTGGAAACCAATCACTTTAGGTTCCGGCGTCATGTCCGTTTGGTAATTTATTTAAAATATTATATGTATTGATGTGTATTTGGATCAATCACTAATGACTTTTTTTCATGAGAATAATCAAATTTCAGAATCAAATGAAACAGATGATTGACAATATATATATTTTTTAAGGAAACCAAAAATAGTTTATATATACTTTTTAGAAATATAGGTATCTATTTTGGAAAAATACTCAAAGATAGGCACTATGCTTTTAATTTATTTGTATACCCCATAATTTTAGAAGAGGCGCGCGGCCCATAGTCGGTAAAACACTATACTAGGTATACACATACATAACATGAGTATGTTTTTTGCAAATATTTTTTTCTTCCTTTCTTTCAACAAGCGGTGTTGATTTAAAACAAAAAACGCGCCTGCTTAGGTTAAGAATCCTTGCATTGATCCCTTTAATTTTATATTCTTTGTACCTAGTATTAAAAAAAAATCATTCACCAAATCCCATGGCGTAGCGTAGCACAGCCGCCTTCTTTGTTTTTTTTTAAACGTCATCTATATCATATATCCAAGAACACTGGCACAGCAAAGACGAATGTAGGTTTTGGAGATATTAATAAAGAGAATATTGTATACCATACAAGAAACGCGCGAATAGCAATACCCTTCCTTTGCAGTCGGGTAAAAAGTAGGTATAGTAAAAGAAACAAAACGCAAAATTATTTTGCATGACAGTGACGGCCGCGACATTGAAACGTCAGGAAAGGGCAATACAATACAAGCGAGCGAAGTGAAGTTTCAGCTATTTCAGCTGATTATAGTGATCTATGCTACGAACATATCTACAATATTTTTCATTTCAATTACTAATTGTGTTTAGAGGGAGGTGTTTACTAGCGATACTCGCGCGCGGTATTCGGTTATAGCATTTGGTTAAGGGCGGACGTGGGTAAAAACAACAAATATGAGTTCCCGCTTCCAAGTAGTTGAGCAAGGTCCGCCGATCGAAGTTTTTCAGCTTATGAAGTTGTATTCTGAGGACACCTTTCAGAATAAGGTCAATTTAAGTGTCGGCGGTGAGTGTTGTTTGCTTTACACTAGTTTAATGTCGAATACACAGAGTACTTTTGTTGAATATTAGTGATATTGCGTTTAGTATACATAACCCCTCAACCTCAACTATTATGTAACTTGTTTATTTATCTCAAGAGTTGACTAGGCACTCATTAACAATTTCATAACAGCTGTACTATTTCTGTATCTACTTCTAAATATATGATACATTTTGTTTACAAATGTATAGATTGGTATCCCAACTATTATAAACTGTAAAAGAGGATTTATTTGTTTGTTGTTGTTATCCTTCACGCCTTATCTACCTACTCAACAATTTTTTTATCATTTTGCATACATATTGAAGAAAACTTCTCATTTAATTATAGGAGTGCAGAGAAGAATACAGGGTATTTTTAGCAAAATAATTCACATGTTCACATGTGCAAAGCCGTAAATAAAATAAGAAATTGCACATTCTACAGACTGTATATACCTATGCATCTTTTTTCCCATAAAAATAATATGTATATTATTATTTTTGTATGGAAAAAAATATTACAAGATATAAATTTTTTTTCATCACCATACAACTTATATGACCCTCAGGGTATGGCCTTGTCACGGCTTTATATGTACCATTGAACAAACACCTTGTATAATTAATAGAAATATTACATTTATCCCAGATCATAGAGATAAAATCTTTATTAGAATTTTGAAATCTAGTAGGCCTTGTATACTTACAAAATTTAATAATATTGTTAATAAACTATTTTATCTGTATTTAGTATATGGTGTAAAAATTGTCTTTTTTGCATATCTTTAATTTGTCATACAACAAGAAATTAAAAGTCACAATAAACTGTTTTTTTTTTCAAATATTGTCTATGTTCTTGTCAATATGTGACAAAAATAAATATTTTTGTGTGCATTTATAATATTATTAAGAAATTTTAAATAATTTTGGTATCCCACAGCATACAGGGATGAGTTCGGGAAGCCATGGGTTTTGCCAGTGGTTAGGAAAATGGAAAAACAAATGGCCGAAGACAACACATTACTCCATGAATACCTGCCAGTACTTGGTGAGTGATAATTGTTTTAATTATTGTTGATTGTTGCAACTAGATGATGTGAAACAGGAATTAACATGTTGTTTATGTATATAACATATGTTTTATATAACAAATTTAACTACCTACATGTTGTCAACTAGTACATACATATTATTATTAATTAGTATGTGTTAGTTGATTTACTTGCTATGTGATGATTTTGATTTAAAATTAAAGAATATTAAAGACAAGCTCTCATTGACTTGTACCAAAATGAATAAAAAAAGTTACATCCCATAAAGATTTTAAAAAATCAAGTCGAAAAATAATAGTTGGTATAATTATAGTATTAAAAAATACTTATAGTATTTTAAATATCAACAACACAAAAGTTAAATCACAGTCATATAAAAAAATATTACACAACAAAATATTTATCACAATCAAGTGTTGTTAAAGAAACGCAAAAAAATATTGTAATCTAGTTTTTTTTTTATGGCATTACAGATTAAAACTAACTGATTTGTAAATAGCGTGATAATACAAAGTACTCAATTTTTTTTTTTTTTATTGAAGCCACCACTTATCATAAAAAAATATGTTATTTGCTATTTTGTAGAATTTTTCTTTTAAACTATTCTAGAAATAAGTTTCTAAACTAGAATGTGTTATGCTGGGGCTCCACTATCGAGCTATGATGAAGCTTCATTATATCGAGTTGGATCTGGTCATAAACTGAGAGTCACGACGAAGCATACGCGATGGCATGTAAGCGCTTGCAACAATCGTGGTTGTACTCTTTCGCACATCAAAAATGACATTCATAGTGCAAGATGTCACATTACACGAAGTTTTATTATGACAAAACTTCACGAAATTACATGACGCTTCGCACTGTTGTATAGTCCCAGCATTAATATTTAAGTTCTGTAATATGAAATAACTACTTAATAGTCGCCAATCAGCTCTTTATATACATTGCATGCAGCTAGATAAGTAATTTCCAGTAGGTAGTTGATTTCATAGATTGTCAGACCACATATTGGATTGAAGATTACATTAAAAGTATCATTGTCAAATTGATAAATATTATCTTTCATATTCTACGCGGTTATATGTATTATATGTAAACATGTAATGACCACCGTGAAGAAGCTGAAAGATGAATTATTTAAAAAACTATGTAAACAGTTATTTGATGGTTGAAAATAGATAGGTGCTTACTTACTCAATATACTTTGAATAACAAAGTTTCAATTTCAATAGTTTGAGTCCACCACCCATTCTTCTTTCCACTGCTGAATATAGCCAAGCTACTAAAGCTCATGTATTTTTTGTAGGTATGGAAAATTTCTCGAACGCCTCCGTGGCGATGCTGATAGGAGCTGACCACCCCGCCATTGCCGCAGGACGTGTAAGTAATTGATCTGCGATAGATTTTATGTTGGTATTAGTTAAACAGTTGCTATTAGCTATATTTAGGCAGGTGTTTATTAATATTATCTGTCTTATCTATAAACATTATCAAAACTTTCTAACCAAAATGTTTGACCTTGCGACCCACTTGATAGGAGGAGGATAGAACTTCAAACCCAATACTAATCTGAAACAGATAAAATATATTTGCTTACAAGTAGCTAATAATAAATTTCTCAGAGATTAGAATAATGAGCAAATGGAAGGGAAGTAGGTAACAATTACTTTCTTCTCTTTTTTCTTTCATTATACTTTATTTTTTAAGTATATGTTGTTTTGAGGTTTTCTTATGTATGAAGTTTTCACTAATAGACATTGTGATTACTGAGTAAGATTTAGGTGTACATATATAAAATATTTTTACCCAAGCGAAGCCGGGAAGGGCTTGTATTTTATAATATGTTTTAAATTTTAAAATTGTTCTGATTCAGTGGCAATCTTAACGATTGAATGAGTGACATATTTGTTTGTTTGTTTGTAACAGGCATTCGGCGTGCAAACCCTGTCTGGCACGGGCAGTTTGCGAGTCGGCGCGGAGTTCCTGAACAAACATCTCAAATACAACACTTTCTACTACTCCACTCCTACGTGGGGTGAGATATTTTATGATTTATCTTTACTAGTATTATAAATGCGAAAGTCTGTCTGTCACGCTTTTACGGCTAAACCGTTTATCCGATTTAAAGTCCGTTCCAACCGAGGCGATACGCGCGCGAGAAATAGGTATGCGAAATTCCGCATTTCATACGCTCTCTTAGTCTGCCTGTGATATTTATGACCCGAGGACAAATAATAGTTTTTCGCGGGCAGAGCTGTGGGCAACAGCTTGTTTTAAATAATGAGATGAAAAAATCAGAGATCCAACTTTAACTTAATCGAAATTCGAGTTTGCCATATCTAGGACCGGGCAGAAGCAATATACTAGTCAACATTTGTGTTTTAAGTAATTGCTGGTTTACACAAGACGTGGCCGTACCCGTGTAGACTGTATTCCTGGAGTTCTGCTATACCACTATATTTGAAATATTGGGGCGTTAAAATCAAGAAAGAACTGAAAATAAAGCGCTTCTTTGTCCGTCCACAATGTAACTTACGTTTTATAAATATTTGTCTATACTTTGAATCATAAAATAACGAGGCATGACGTAATGAAAGATAACGATAATCTAATGTCATATCGTAAATGTATGTGTTTATAATTATGTTACAAAAATAGCATCGTGATGCAATATGATGAATATGATATTATTATTGACGGGTTACAGTTGCAATAGGAAGCTGAAATTATGTAGGTATTCAAATCTATAAACCGGAAATTGTTAGGGCGGTTTTCATTTGTTTTTTATAAATTCGCGGGCTCAAATAGCCGATTAGTGGAATCTTTATTCGCATACCTTTCTCTTGATTGTCTTTTACAATCTTGGCTGGATAAATTTGTGGTACATACATGTTTTTAAACCCCGACGCAAAAAGAGGGGTGTTATAATTATAAGTTTGACCGCTAAGTGTGTCTATCTGTATGTCTGTTTACGTGACACTACCGTAGCTCATCTATGGGTGAACCGATATGGATGCGGTTTTTCTTATTTGATAGCTAATTTTTATGATGTGGTACTTAGATATGATAGATCAAAATCGGTTCAGCCGTTCAAAAGTTGTAGCGAAATCAATATTGAATGTCGGGGGGTTTTTTAATTTGCCTAACAAATAAACTCGTTCTATCAATCCCAGTGTTGTAACTTTTTTAAATTAGTACTTGTTAATTCTTGTTGTATCCTGATTTAAGTCCAATCTATAAATGAAATATAAACCACTTACAATGAGTGTTTTGTTTGATATATAAAGCATCTCTTATCACTGGCCTTATCGTTTTGATTAAAACTGCAAAAGAGTTATGGGCATTTAACGTTGAATGACGGCATAAGATGACCTGAGTGATAACATCACAAGCTTATAATCAAATATGGAGATTAAAAAAATTGGAATTCATTCAGAAATCACACTTTCACGGGCACTTTTTCATGTCAAATTTTTTATTATACCCATAGTCAAAACGCTACAAACTACTGACATTACGGAAAGACTACTGTTGAGGAGAAATGCCGTAGGAAACTCATTCACACAGTGTTGGTCCCTATCATGCCAGAAGGGCTTACCATTATTCTTTTTTACATATATTTTTTTCTGATATAGTATAACAAAAGACCGCGAACTTAAGGCCCGGAAACAGCGTTAGAAAATGTTGTAAATTCGGCTGTGGTTTTACAACCGGCCGCCTGCCTAATATCAATCCTCCATGTGATAGTTTTTTCCCTATCAATCAAGGCTATGTGTCTCTTAGCCGCCTCGTACAGTATTCATGAATAGGGCGGAATCACTCGCCAATGAGAAGCGTTGAAATGTCATAGACACCCATGGAGACTTGTACTAAGTTCTAATTGTTCGAACCCCAGTATATAGGAGGTCCCGGGTTCGATCCCCGGTTAGGTCAACATGGAATATGATCTATTTCATATTGACCTGGGTCTTGGATGTTTATCTATATATGTATTTGTTATAGAATATTGTGTCGTTGAGTTAATATCCCATAACACAAGTCTCTAACTTACTTTGGGGCTAGGTCAATCTGTGTGATTGGTCCCTATATAATATTTTTTGTTCTAGAAAATCATCACTTAGTTTTCGTAAATTCCGGCTTCACCTCCGCCCGCACCTACCGCTACTGGAATCCGAAGACGCGCGGGATCGACTTCGACGGCCTTATCGAGGACCTTCGGGCGGCTCCGGAGAACTCCGTCGTACTGCTGCACGCGTGCGCGCACAACCCCACCGGCATTGATCCTACGCACGAACAGTGGGAGAAGATCGCTGATATCATGGAGGTACATACATTTTGACTGATAGAAACAATTATTGCAAAAAAACACGAGGACAAATTTAGTGTCAAAATAAGCTAAAGTCAGTTAATAGTAAGTTTTATCGACTATGAGTGTGCAAAAATCTGTAACTGAAGAGCATGCTATTACTAAACAATAAAAAAAAACGATCCCATTCAGAACAGTATTTTCACAATTTCTAATTCTCTCTCTCATTCTCGCAGAAATGGTGCCCAACATTTCTTACATGGTTGTGTTGTCTAGAAGCCCAGGGACGTGGGAATTTCGGGATAAAAATTATTCTATGTGTTATTCCAGGTTATATTCTACCAAATGTCATAACAATCCTACCAGTAGATTTTGCGCGAAAGAGTAACAAACATACACACATACATACGTCCGTAAAAACATTGTTGTTCGCGCAAAACGTTAAAACACTCAGTTGTATAGCGCATGTTCTAACTTAAAATCTAGTATAGGTTTCATCGCGATACATTGCTTAGAAACAGAGATATTGATAATATATTTGACATTGAGCGTGACTTTGACCTGAAAGTTATGAGCGAACGAACACGAACATAAAAAAAGTAGTAATTGACCGAGCGAGCGAGGTCTATAAGTCAACTTGGGCCAACATTTTTTGTATGTTTGTTTGTAACGCGAAAACTTTCGAACCGTTGGTCTGATTTCGATGAATTTTAAAAGGCATGTAGGATCTGTCAGTAGCATTTTCAATTTCGCGGGGCATCAACATGTGTTTATTCGTTTTTGAAAATTTATCGAGTTCCCGAGGTCTTGGTTCGCGGCGATCAACTAGTTGTAAGAAACGTATACGGGTGTAAAGCGGCGGAGGTGGTGTGCAGGAGCGGAAGTTGTTCCCGTTCTTCGACAGCGCGTACCAGGGCTTCGCGTCCGGCGACCTCGAGCGGGACGCGTGGGCCGTGCGCCACTTCCTGCGGCGCGGCTTCGAGCTCGTCTGCGCGCAGTCCTACGCCAAGAACTTCGGCCTCTACAGTCAGTATACACATATTAATATTTATTTATTTAAAAGCTCTGCATTTGTATTTATTTCTTTATTTAAATCTTCTGTATTCGGCATTTATTTATCGGTACGTCAGTATACATTAATATCACAGTTTTTTTTAATTCATTAATTTATTTAAATGTAGTCTTAAATTGTTCGACATTTATTTGTAGATATTAAAGTAGTTAATAAATAAATAGGTAATTAACATTTGTAGTATGAATGTACAAGAAAGTATGTACAAACTGTGAACTTAACGTCATATGGCATTCTCTACCAATCAAACCATACATTCAAATTCGTGTTCGATTATTTAAATACCATCATACATTTTATATTTTAACCAGTCGATTGGTCAATCATGTCCAATAATTCAAATTCACACATTTTTTGTATGTATGTTTGTTTGTAACGCGATAACTTTAAGATATATAGGATCTGTCAATAGAATATATAAGTTCGGTTAATTCCTTTTTGAAAAATTTTCACAATAATGTAAAAATTAATAGTGTTCGCGAGGTCCGAGTTCGCGGCGAACAACTAGTTATAGAATTTTTTTTCAACGACGTAATTGTTTTGTCCTCCGGCCAGACGAGCGTGTGGGCAACCTAGCAATAGTGGTGAAGGATGCGAAGTATGTGCCGGCGATCAAGTCGCAGCTGACGTGGGTGGTGCGCGGCATGTACTCCAACCCGCCCGCGCACGGCGCCCGCGTCGTCGCCCGCGTGCTGGCTGACAACCAGCTGTTTGACGAGTGGTCAGTGTTCTGTGTCAGTCACGTTATTGTGTTTCTTGATGACGTCTAGGGATGTCGACGACCGTGCAAAGTGGACACGAAAAATTTTCGCACACAAAAATTTTTCGTGTCCACTTTGTCCGCTGTCTAGTTGGAAGCTAAAATTTGGACTTGTACATAAAAGATGCAATGATGAAATCGATAGATTTGGATATTTTCGTGTTTATTTTTTGCTCAACACCGTTTTTGTAAATATACGTATATTCAAATATCCATGAAACAAGAGCTTTCATTCTTGTTTTTGTTTGTTTGTAATGAAGAAACTCAAAAACTACTGGACCGATTTTGATGAAATTGGCACAGAGATAGATGAAACCTTTAGGAGTAACATAGGCTTCTTTTTTATTATGGTTTTACACGAGCGAAGCCGGGCCGGGACGCTAGTTTTAAATATATTTGATTTGAATAAGTTATTTTTTACATTATGATACTAATGTTATAAATACGAAAGTTTTTGAGGATGCATGTGTGTATGTTTGTTACACATTCACGCAAAATCTAATGGACGGATTGTTATGAAATTGGTACACGGGTAGAATATAACCTGTTATACCTAATTTCATAACAATCCCCTAAATAATATAAACTAAATTCAAATTCATAATTCTTTATTAAATTTAGGATGATATACATCACTTATTGACGTCAAAAAATTACTTAAACTAAGTCTACTGCCGGCTTCCAAAGCGCAGGTGAAGAAGAAGCGGCGCAACAAACTTCACCGCAGCCTTATCTTCAAGGACGTCAATTAACAAATATAGGTCTTAAATAATAATATTGTGTACTTACATTGTTATATTACTGATAAAAAATTATACATAAATTTATATTTAAAAAATGGTAAGCCCTTCTGGCATAATAGGGACCAACACTGTTTGAATGAGTTTCTTTCGGCATTTCTTCTCAGCAGTGGTCGTTCCGAAATGCTAGTAGTTTGTAGCTTTGGTAAACATCATTTAATTTAGAATATGACGTGAAAAAGTGCTTGTGAAGGCCTAATTTCTGAATAAATGATTTGATTTGATAATAAACTAAACTAGTTGCGCCCCGGGGCCACACAAACGTCAATTTTCATACATTAATATCGTATAATTGTGTAACAGGAGGTCGCACATCAAGGCGATGTCCGCGCGAGTCATAGACATGAGAGAAGCTTTGAGAGCGGAACTTGTCAAGTAAGTCCTTGTTCTTGTCAAATTCAAAGCATACATCCAGATATTACTTATAGGCATTTTCTCAAATTTTAAATTATATAATATTTTTTAATTGCGTTTATTATATCTTTTGATTTCTTAGATCCCCTTTTCAAGTTCTATTTTTTGTATGTAAGTTTCTCGTCAATTAACCATAATTAATAGTATATATCCTGTGGATACATTTATATTTAAAAAAAAACTATAATGTGTAACTTTTTAATAACAAGCTATTGTATAAGATCATTAACCATCATCGTGGGACGAGCCGACTTGTTTTCTCACCAGTGATCGAAATGCGAGTACTTTGCTGCTTTGAAACACATTTAAATTTGAACATCTGAGGGTGGTTCCCAAAGCGTTTCGGCCGCTGCGGTCGCGCTGTCATTACAATCTTTCAAATTTTAACGACAAAAATTAGTTTTATTTTTTAACTTTAAATGAATTAATCTGTACTGTGTTAATGTCAATTTTAGGAATGATTGGTTTTGGAAATGGTTCCTTCCTTAAGAAAATAGACGGATCGTAATGACAGCGCGGCCGCAGCGGTCGAAAAGCACTGCGAACCACCCTGACAAAATTTATTAAATTTTTACACGCATAGAGATTAACTATTTGTTGTCCCTAGACTCGGCACCCCTGGCACATGGGAGCACATAGTGAAACAAATAGGTCTGTTCTCATACACGGGCCTGAACCAGCGGCAAGTGGAGTACCTCGTCCAGGAGTACCACATCTACCTGCTCAGCTCGGGTCGCATCAACATCTGCGGACTAAACCCAGGCAACGTTCAATATGTGGCCAACGCGATCCACGATGCGGTCACCAAATTCCCGGCTGAAGAGTAATTTTTTTTTTTCTTTTTTTTTTATATGTTACCACGATTGCTAAGCAAAACGAAATAAATGTAGCGCTGGCGCGAAACAATTATATTTTCGAAAAAACTAAAGAAATATGTTTTGGTTATTTTAAGCCGTTGCGTTTATGTGTGTATTGTATACGAATGTATTTTTTACCTAGAGCTGGCCACAAATAATACGCAGATTTATTTACGTAAATTAAAAAACCTAACCTTTTTTTTTTTCGGTTTGACCGATGACTGATGATATCACACAAAAACAAATCATATATATATATATATATATACATATATGTTTAACGTTGTCAAAAATGATTAACGTAAGATGCTGTCTCAATTAATTTTTAGGTCTCGATGTTTAGCTCAATTTAACAATAATAATTCTTAACATTTTTAGATGTCCCTGTTGAGAAACAGAATTAAGTGTAAGTAAACAAATTAAAAAAACCTTATTGTAGTTTGATCGTAGTTTTTTACATATATTATATTATATTAATCAAATTTATAATTTGGCAGTTACATTTTCTTTCATTTAATTTAAAACTTCTTATTTGCGGTGTTTTTGAGATTATGTTTGTGTTCATTTATTGTTTCATTTTTTAAATCATGTCTCAACATATTTTTATAATGTTATAATCGTATTACCCGACCAATGATGTAGCTATGTATATTGTTAATTAATTAGTCAAAAGCAATATTAAGTAGATAAATATTTTATTTTTTTTTCACAAAATATAGTTTTAAAAACAAAATAAATAGGCTGTGATTTTCTAAATTAACTGAAACATCAACCACACATATTGTATAGTGTATGCATTTTTTTATAAAACAAATAAGCCGTCGACGTGTAAATGTGTTCATTGTATTTAAAAATATATATATGTATTGTATATAGAATAAACTGCATTCATTTTATCTATATATAAATGGACATTAAAATTTTAAGTACTGTAGATTTTGCCGTAGAGGTATTGTTGCTTTTGCTTCTATATAAAAAAGTTATATGTAAGTTTTTATATCTCAATATGCATATATATTTATCTTTAATAACATGCAATGTTAGCAGTATTAAACGCGTTTAGATTGTGCAATA